>NW_006438113.1:18977412-19038734 GCF_000325575.1 Pteropus alecto | reverse complement strand
TGTCTCTCTGTCTCTCTCTCTCTCTCATAAAGAATGAAGAAGAGCTGCTTGCTCATGCAAGTTTGGTGTCCTCCATAGGCTGGGGAGAAGGACCTTGAACAGGATCCAAAGAGGAGGACTGAGATACCCCCCACCTTGGCAAACTAGGTCACATTCCTTCAGGTTCCATTGTCTGATCCTACAATCTGGATAGTCTATTTTCTTTCAAAGGGGTGCAATTTTATTTCCCTTTATTTTTTCCTTGACTGGATATAGAAGCAGTCATTCAAGTAAAGGAAGGGTGTTTTGCTATAATTGAAGTATTCCCTTGTTGAATTTTTTTCAGAGAGCGAAGAGAGGGGTATTAGAGAGGGAGGGTGGAAGCCACCTGGGAAGGGAGCACTCACTGAAATGCCGATGTTATCTGATGAAGCAGGTCAGTGTGTTCTGCTTCGAACTGTTGTTAACAATGAGAGAGGAGTAGGAGTGCAGGTTTTGCAACCAGATACCTGGATAATGTGTAATAAATAAGGAACACAGATGAGATGGCCTTTTATTATTTTTCTAATCTATGCTGTCAGGTTTCACTTATGAAATGGAAGAGAGAGACAAAGCAGATATATTTCTCCATAGGGTCTTCAGCATGCCCCCTCAGGTAAGCCTGGGGCTACTCCTCCCCTTGAAGACCCACAATTTAGACAAGACTAGGCCACTGGGGTATTGACAGACACTTCCCCAAACCCATTAGTGTTGGGCTCATGGAAAGAACACCAGTCCAGGACTCAGCACAGCCTCTTCTATTCTGTATAGTCCTGAGTAAACCATTTTAATTTCTAAGACCTGGATTTTCTCATATCTGAACTGAAGGAATTGAACTTGGTAAGTGATTTTCAAATACTATTCCATGCATCCCCTGGGCTCACTGAAAATGTGTTTCTAGGCTTCTACACACAGAAAATACTGCCTAACATTGAAGGTTGAGACTTCCAGAGAAATCTGCCCGTTGTTTTTATTTGCTTAATATATTGGGGTTCCAAGTAAGATTTAGCTTGAAAACAGTTTTCCCAAAGTATGACAATTACTAAAAAGGATTATTCTTTTCCTTACACAGGGGCTGTAGAGAGATATCCAAATCTAGTAAATAAGATTGCCCTCTGGGAACAATAAGATAAGTCAGCATAAAATGGCTAAGAGCAGAATTCTGCAGTCAATCTCAAAGACACTAGCTCTTTCTCAGACCTGTAGCACTTAACTCTGACATGACTGAACATACCTAGAGAAAGAATGGGCTGGTCAGAAGAAAGATCCATCACATATTGAAGCACTGAAAAAGGACGTCAGTGGTTGTCAATCAAGTACTGCCCAGGGTGGTTGAGCCTCCAGCCCTAAAAATATGTGTACACGTGTGTGTATGTGCATGGGCATGTGTCTGTGTGTCTAAATTCATAAGGCTATCATTGTCTGATGATTTTACACTAAGGATGGCTCAAATATTGCACACATGTCACTTCCTTTTGATCTTGTGCCCATGGAAGACATCTCTAATGAACTGTCTCTTTCCCACCAAGTCTAAATGTGGCCTCACACTTCTCAACACTCTCTAAAGCCCTTAACAACCAGTAAGAGTTGCCCCTGAAATGAAATCTATCTTTCATACCTGCATTTAAACATTTGAATCATGTAAGTAACTCCCTTTGTTTAGGTCTCTGACTCACCAAGCAACCTTCTGATTATAACATAGTTTCCCATGGTGATTACAGAAACCAAATGGGCTTTTCTGAAGACAGGACTGTCTAGTCCTCTTGATAGTCATATTTTTCACTAAAATTATACATGTCTCATTAATTCGGTTATTGATAATTCTTTCTCTAAAACAAATTCTCTTTTTTCAATAAGATGACAAATTAGGTATCTTGATATTTTGAGATCTGAAGACCAAACCCTGGAGTCTGGAAGGTCTATCAAGATAATATCCTTCAGTGGAAAGATATTTGAACCACCAGCCTTCTCCAAATAACTTACTCGCCATCTCTGTTTAATATCATAGCATAAATTGTTATTTCTTTCAAATTTATGTGATGATTCCTAAAGTAACTCCAAACTGAGGATTCTAGGACTTAACAGATATTTGCAACTTGCAAAGTGTGTTGAGGTTAGAGAATAAGAGTGATTGCCTAGTATTCATGAGAATATGTTGAGCCAGGTTAGTGGAAAAAGGGTGAGAATGTGGAAGTCTAGAAACAAATCCATCCCTCTTTTGCAGGCCTTATCTGTCAGACCATGCTCAAACTCTAAAGCAAAATTCCTATATAACAGCAAACACGATATCAGGACATCTAACCATAAATGTGTTCTTTTCTAGCCTGATTTCTGAGATCATCTCAGAGTCATCACTCGAAAATAAGAACTAAATGCTTACCAAGTGGGATCCTTTCAGAACATACTATACATTGGCGAGAGAACCATTTGTCCTTCAATCAATTTTCCTACTTTGCTTTGTCTGTTGAGTCTATTAATTGGAGAAACACACTAAGGCCAAGGTTGGCTCAATCCTCCATGTAAGTAAGTTCTATAGCCACAGTCTACACTCAGAGGCTTGAATGAAAGGGTACACAATGCCATTCTTTCTTTTAAAAACCTAACTCAGATGTGGGTCCTGCCTATAGCAGATCTCGTATTTTTGCATGGAAAGTCAGTGCTAAAATATATAAAGTTCCTTTGTGGAAATGCCTGAATGCTCCCAAGATATCAGTCTTAGACTTAAACAATGAGACTATTCCACCTGTCATGGGCTGAATCGAAATTCATATGTTATAGTCCCCACCGTCTGTCCCTCTGAATGTGACTGTATTTGGAGATGGAAGTGATTAAGTTTAAATCAGACCATTAGGATAAACCTTAATTTACTCTGACTGGTGTCCTTATGAGAAGAAGAAATTTGGACAGACAAAGAGACATCAGAATGTACATTCATGGAAGAAAGACCACGTGAGGACACAAGGAGAAGTTAACCATAGGAATGAAACATGTCATCCTTGATCTTGAACATCTACTCTTCAAAACTGTGAGAAATTAAAATTCTGGTCTTTAAACCACCCAGTCTGTAGCATTTTGTTATAGCGGCCCTAGTAAACCAATACACTATCTGCTTCTCTTTCTTGTTAAGATGGGTTGTATCAACCCCACATTCTTAGCTCCCTGGGTTCCAAGCTATGTCTTTTGAATGCCCTGAGTGCTGCATATCACTCTTGGATTTGACTTTGCTCTTTAGGTCCAGAGATAATGGACTAAGAATCTTAAATTCTCTATTCAGACACCACCATTTCTATCCTCTACCTTATAGCCACACATCCCTCTCAGAGGATGATGGAGGGAGAACCCAGTTCTTGATAGAAATGACAATTTAGAGTTTATCTCTTCACCACACAGTGACCAGGACAAACTGAACTCTATCTTCTTCAAGCAAGGGTTCCCAACAAAAAAATCATTGATTATCTCAAGAAAAGGAGCAAGCACCTGACATATAGCAGAGAAATATATCATCTTGAGATCAAGGATCTAAATTTTCTTTTTTGGAGGAGTGGGAACTGTAGGAGAGGACAGAGACCACATCTTGTCCACCTTTGTATCCTAGGCTCTCATACTCTGTGACTAGCATAAGATCTTTGTAACTTTTTATTTTAATGTAATGGATGAAAGAGAACAACTCTAAGACATTCTGGAAGCAGAATCCAAATGCTTTTTTTGAATGCTGTATCTTGTGAATCTTGGAAAAGTGTCCTCTTATCAGGTTTTGCCTGATCAAATTTACCATGTAGCCTATATTTGTCTGTAACACTGGACTTTTGCCACCCTGAGATCAAAGTAATCTTTTTAAAACAAATGCAAAATTGTGTCACATCCTTGTGCAAAACTCTGCAATGGCTTCCCCTTAACACCCAGAGTAAAACCTTCCAGCCTCCCCGTGGTCTTCCTCCTACTTCTTATTTCTCTCTCCCAGCTCACTCTGCTCCAGCTACCGTGTCATTCTTGTTATTCTCCAAACAAGAGTGGCACCTTCCCACCTTAGGATCTTTGTACTAGCTGTTTCCTCTTCCTGAAACACTCTTCTCCTAGTTATCTGATTGGCTAACTCCCTAAACTCTTCCAGGTCTTTGCTTAGATTCTGTTACCTCAATGAGACCCATTCTGAGCACCTGCTGCCACCTTCCTACTCTCTCCTTCTTCAATATCCAATTCCCCTTACCATTATTTACTTTTCCTTTTTCCCATGGCACTTGTCATGTTCTAACACATTAGATAATTATTTACTATGTGTGTTGTTTACTGCCTGTTCTTTTCCTACATAGAATGTAAGCTCCATGAAAGCAGAGATGTCTGTTTGCCTCAGTGATGTACCTGAAGCACCCAGAACAGTGCCTGGTACATTGTAGATGCTTAATAAATATTTTTTGATTGAATAAAATTGTGTCTTGCATTTAGTCATTTTAACTAGTCTTGGAAAATGTGGATGTTTTATATTTTCCAAGACTAGATTAAAATGACTAAATTCATTTACCTATTAGTCACCAAAAGTACAGTAACATCTCTCTTGGCTTTATTCTTACACTGCATAAAAATCTAGATGACATTATTGACTTCTAGGTCTAGATCCCTTGCTAAGATTTTAAAATTCTTTCAGAATACTTCATGGTAAACAGTCCCCTAGTGGACTGACAGAGCAAATGCATCTCACATTATCAGCATCAGCATGACCTCAATTTTATCAATGCCAAAATTACCAACCGGTTCAGTCACAGTTTCAAAAGTTTAACAAATAGGTTTAGTATCATTAAGTCAAAACAAATATGAAATTGACAGTATTTTCCACCTTCTCACAGTAGAAAGACTGTGTAAGGAAACTCTGCCTTATCCACCAAGAAGATAAGAAGCAGAAATCTGTAGGTTTTTGAGATCCTTGAAGATTGCATGGGCCAATAACTCTAACACTTATGCCGAGACATCTGCTGACCACCAGGCTAGTGGAGGCACAGACTTCCAGCAGAGATAATATCCCAATTTCCCTGGCTGCATCACTCTCTGGTGAATTCTGTGGCATCTAATTCTCAGACTGGATTGTTTTGCCCAAAGCAAGCATTACCGATTATGCTTAGGCTGAGATTTCAGACAACTCCCTCATCCCAAAGAAAAAGCAATTCCGAATGCAGCAATTCTTTTATGCCATTATTCCCTGGGGAAGTGCAGAGATGGGTTCTCCCAAAAGAGAAAACCATCTCTTATAGTTATCTAACAACGATAAAGTCATTGCATTTTTCTTCCTAGAATCTCTGCCTCTCCTAATGGAGAACTTTGGACACCCAAAGATAAGCCACAGAGAAGTCAGGTATGGGAGAGTAAGAGAAAACAAACCATTCAGCAGTCCTCTACCACAAATGGTTTCTTCTTACTTCATTGTCAAAGATGTTCATACATATTCTATGAGATATGTCATTCACTCTCAGAATATGTGTAAGGAGAGAGCATTGTAAGCATTTAGCAAACAAAATTCTTTCCTCTCTCCTTCCCTCCCTCTGGCCATTCCTCCTTTCTTAAAGAGCCCCAATTAAGCGTAAATACACAAGAACCAGTTCTCTGACCTCCTGGAATTCCTCCTTTAGCAGATACAAATAATTACTCTATGAGGTGATAAATACCAGGAAAGAGATGAGTGCATAGTGCCTGAGAAGCACAGAGAAGGAGGAGGACATGAATTAATTCTACCCAAGGAATGAGTGTCATTAACAAATACTTCCCAGAGGAAATGGTATTTGAGCTACGCTTTAAAGTTATGAGGAAAAGTTTGCCAGGCAGAAAAGAAATTAAAGGCACTTGATTTAAGTAGCCTTTGCAGAAAGCAAACATTAAAATTGAGTTTTTCATAGGCTGTGTCCAATATGGTATCAAAATAACTGGTTAATGAGGGGGAAAGTTAGCTAAAACGATGATTGGACCTTGGGCAGATCAAAAAGGAAAAACGTTAGACTGAATTTTTTTCATACATGTGGACAGTTGGAGTCAAGTGGAATGGAAACATGATCTGGATAATCCAGCCAGATTTAGAACAATTCTCTTGGCCCTCGCAACAGTACAAATATTAAAACATTCCACCTCCCGCCTTCTGTTTCCTATATGACACATCTCCAGAGACAGTGGCAGAAGGAGGATGAGCTCCAGGAAAGTGTGGTCTCTGAATCTGACATCAGTTGTAGAGATCCATAAGGGCTGAAAGCACTGGGACATTATTTCCTTTTCTGTGACACAGATTCCAAGATCCAGAATGAAGGGGCCTTGAGTATATAAACTGTTTTGTCAAACAGGCAGAGAGCTTGAGATGGAAGATTCTGTCACACACACTTAGTCTAGTTCTTAAGAGGATCATAGAATCTGAAAAACAAAAGTGACCTCCAACATGATTCTAACTAGTGTTTTCATTTTACTCTGAAGAACCTGAGTCCCAGAGACTCGAATGAGGTCACAAAGTTAGTGACAGAGTCAAGACTAGAAAAAAATTATTTTTGCCTCTAAGAAATAGCTCTATTCAGGAAACTTCCCTCTACACCTCATAACTTCACTCATACTCTACTTTCACAAGGAAAAAGAAGCTAATGGGAGTAAATGAGGATGGAATGCCAATATGTAAAAATGATATTTCAGCGGATTTGGGACATAAGGTGAAAACTCTGCCTTGGTCAATTTTACCCTTGAAAATATGTCAATTAGACACCCCACTGGAAGCCAGCAGACTCCTTCTCAATAAATCCAACACAGCTAATTTTTTCATCTAGTTTTGGGAAAATGTGTGGCTCCTTTAGCTGAGCACTTGTGAAGTGTGTAGCTTACGTCTGGGGGTTGTGCTGGATGAAACATACGTATCTCATAAAATCACACCCGGAGTTGGTTAATTTCAGCTGTGGCAGGACCGAAAGCTACAACCCAGTTTGTCCTAACCACACAGGAACCACGTTGCCCTACTACTGCTCTAGGCAGTTCCATTTTTTGTGTCAGTCAGATTTCACCTTTGCAAGATTTCCTGCAGAACCTCTGTAAAGTCAGCCTTTCCCCTTTCTGTGGTCCTCATTACTCATACTTTTAGATTCTGTTTCTAGTACCTCTTCATCAAAGTATTTAAAAATATTTCCATATAATTTAAGCACATAGAGTCATATGTATTTCCAAAGCAATTTATAGATTGGGGAGTGTAAAAAGGAAAGAGCACTGGACAGGAGTCATAAGACCTGGATGCAAATACGTGTGGCCAGAGCCCTTGTAAGAAACCCATGACATATTCATTAACGATTAAAGTAAAAGGGACTACGTAGCAAAGGCATGGGCAGGGTTAAGGGGAACCAGCAAAGTCTGATGAAGTACCCTGAAGCTAGCAACAACTAGAAGTCTTATCATTTCTAAGTATAAAGGGGCAAGGGGAGGAAATGGTTACTGGAATTGAGAGAAGGCAGCCTACAAGAGCTGTGGGGGCCTCAAAGAATGCAACCCAGCCATCATAGCCCAGTAGGGAGACTATTGAGGGACTAAATACTCCAGCCTTGCCTTCCTCTCTTCCTCCAATCTCTTGCCCTTGCCTCTCACCCAGTGAACACAAAGGAAAGCCAGAGGGCAAGAGGACTTGATCAATGCAGTTCACAAAACAGTGTGGAAAAGGGGAGATAGTAAATCTTCAGGGACAAATAAAGATTATCCAGCACAGGATTTGAGTTCAATCCCTTCAGATGAATCTCTTTGCTCTCTGATTCTCAGAATCTTTATTATAAAAATGAGTGGGTTGATTATTAGTCTCTGTGTTACTTCCCTGTATGACACTCAATGATGCCATGACTCTAGATAAAATAATACTCACATATTAATATTTTAGATTTCCAGAGGCAGATATTCTCAATAGACCAGGATATAGTTACTGCTATAAAATACTTCTTGAAACAGTATGTGGAATTAGAAATCCATGCCTTTATAACATAATTCAATGCTTAATAAATTTCTAAGAAAAACAAGCTATTACTATTCATCATTTCTTAGTTTTAAAAAATGTTACCTTATGCAGCTCTGTTTATGCAACACACCAATGTAAGTCCTGAAAAAATATTCAGTGCTCTTTTATGGTAAAGCCTCTGCTTGGCCCTTGGTCTCTAAAAGTCCTCAGTGTCCTTATTTGACCTCTGAGGAGCTTCTTCCAATCATCTATAAATAGATATAATTTACCTCTCAAATCATTCTGTTTTGCTATGAGAGTCAGGAGGCAACCCTTTCCAAAAAGTGTAGCAAAACGCTGATATCATGAGAAACCTTCACATCACCCAATCAAGAGTCCTTTGTGGGTGTCTTAGTTCTGGACACGGGGACTGACCATCACAGCTTCTCAGGTTTGTTTCCCTTTCAACCAGTCTGCTCTGAGCACTGTTGGCACACTGCTCTAGGCACCTGAAAACAACTGTGAGCAAAACTAAGCCCCTGCTTCTAAAGGAAGAAGAATCATGATCCATAAACTCATACATACAAAATACATAGAAATGTAAGATACTTCTATATACTAAGTGCAATGAAAAACATAATACAAGATAATGGGATAGAATGATGGAGGTGGGGGCAGGTGGGGAGGCAACCACTTGAGCCAGGATACACAAGCTTGCTAAGAGACTGACTTGGATATAAAACTTTTATTTCCCATATCTTGTTTCATTTCTTGCATAAATATAAAAATGTTCCAAAACTTCCAAGGTGTTAGAAGACAGTGATTGAAAGAATCAAACGAGTGATGTTCATTTTAAAGGATTAAAAAATATAAGGCTGAGAACTACAAATGATGAAGCATCCTAAGCTGAATAATTTATCACAATAACTCATAAATGTTTGTGTAGAATGTCTCATAGGGTTTATTATGGAGTCCCTGGATACCTGGGGATGAGAGTGAGGGCAGGGAAGCAGGGGGCTAGATACTTTTAAAGGAAAGAAAGACAGCATTAGGATGTTGAGGGAGAAAGAGGAACACAAAGGGAGAAGCTGGCTCCTGTGAACACTGGGATGGGGAATAGTTCATGTCATGTAAATCCGAAGCTATGTACATATTCATAAGTGTGGAGTGGTTATCAGGCAAAGCAGATTCCTGTGATATGGGATGTTAACTATAGTAACTATTTCTGCTGTTGCCTGTAGATCAGAGCTTTCTGAGGTTTGCTTAAAATTGTTTTATTTTAGTATCAAAATGATTGCAAAAGTGGGGGACAGGAAGAAAAGAAAACATTTCATGAGGAATACTGTTACATAAAATAAAATAAAGTATTACTCCGCATGTAGAATTTTACTTCTTATGTGGTAGTGAGATAAATGTTGAGGTCAAATCTGCTATCTATTTTCATTTTCAATTTAAAGGAATGGCCATTATCTGTCATATCTGGAGCTTCCATGATTCAATGATGAAATAGCTCAGAAAAGATGCTCAGAAAAGAAGCGGTAATTCCATACAACGCCACAAAACACAATCTTGTCTTCAGATCTTTACACTGTATGGCTGAGCTCATGGTATTTGAACTTAAATATTTCCATCAGCACAAACCAAAGGTATAATGTTAAAAAAAAATTTGCTCCAGTACCTCAAAAGATTTAACAACAAACAATAAGAACTAGGTAAAATTTTATGTTTCAGCAACATGACAGCTTTGGCTAACGACAAAAATCAAAAAGTTGTCCCTATATTAGTAAGTTATTTTAATAAAATTCCTGGAGACAATGTAAAAGTTCTTGGACTTGATGTCCTGCCAGGTGCAACAAGTGACCAATTAAATGATTATACTTTCTCTGCTCTGAGCACAATACAGTGGTTGATAAGATGATTAGCATGGCAGCTGATAAGATTAATAATAACTTCAACATGGAAAATTCTACCAGTTTAAAGACTTTTTTCTAGAAACTGATGACTAACTTCATCAAAACTTTGATGAGGATTGATTCTTATAGTACACTCATATCAACTCTATGAATAACACATTTGATGATTTTCCAGTTTTTGAGGAAAGTTGTTCTTGTAAAAATATTTTTATATTCATATGGTATGAATAGTCACTACAATAATTTAATGATTTAGTCAAAGTGAAATGCAAATAATATTATATTAAATTCAAGATACCTGAGGCAGATGTCTTCTCTTGAAAGAAGACTAAAAACATTTCCAATAGTTCATGAGTTTAAGAAAAGTAAAAATTTAAAGATTCTAATTTAAAACATTGGTTCTAGTTTTAAGTAAACTATTTCCACTATTTTACACGATGCTTTTTCTAAAAGAATCAAAACATAACAGCACTAAAGACTGTGCTTTTCTAACGACTCCATGCAAACTAGCAAGTTGCAAAAGTCATAAATAATTTGAAGTTTTCACTTTCATTTCAAACTAAAAGAATTGCGAAAGATCATCACTAACAGTGGTTCTCACTCTGGTTTAGCTCTGATCTGCTGTTAACAGATGAGTTATATACAAACTATGTGAATCACAAAACTTTAGGAGAGGTAAGTGAATAGGGCCTATTATTGAATCCCATACTGGATTCAGATGGGGCAAATTATAAATAAAATCATCCGCAGAAGACATAAATCCCTTTTAAGTGCTGCTCCTTCTTTATCACACACTGATCTTTTTAATGAACACTGTGTCCTTAAATTATAGTTTAACGAGAACTTACTAGCCTCATGGGCAAGCAGAAAGTACCTACAAATGAGAAACAAATAAATATTCAAAAGATTTTTTTTTTGTCCCATGTATATTACTATTCCAGGCTTATTTTAAAGTGAAAATTCATTCTCTCTACTGGGTGCACTGTGATGGAGAGGCAAATTTCAACAAATAACAATTTTGGAGATCATGAAACATCTACAGTGAGCATTGAAAAGCAGATTCTCTCTTAGTAATTCAAATTAAGTACTCAGAGACTTGGTTAGAGATATTTGAGAAAATTAGGCAAAATACACAACTATTGAGCAAGCTGAGTTTTTCCAAAATACAAGAAAAATAATTTGCTCTCGACCTCATTATTAGATAAATGATAACAGTGAGAAAGCAAATATTGTTTTAAATTGTAATATGTGTTTTAACTTTCCAAATTATGATTCGTTGAAAAAAAAATGTCCTCTGTGCTTTTTCTCAACACAGTAGTCAAGTTTCTTTTCTTTTAATTAATAAACTTTATTTTTTAGAACAGTTTTAGTTTTAAAGAAAATTAAGCATAGCAGAGAGGGTTCTCATATGCCCCATTTCCCCCCCTGTTTATAGTTTCCCCTATGATTAACACCTTGCATTAGTATGGTACATTTGTTATAATTGATGAGTCAATCAATACTGATGCACTACTATGAGCTACAATTTATACTTTAGGGTTCACTCCTTGCGTTGTACAGCTCTATGGGTTTTATCATAGATATTTTTATCCAATCTAATTTTGTTCTTTTATATAAAGATTCATAAATATGTATAGTGAAATGTAATGTCTATACTTTGTAACACTTTTCATATAAATAAATTCTAGGGGGAAAAGTGCTTGGCTTCTAGTTTTAGTTCGGAATAAGAAGACACTGCAGATTGTGAAATCCTTGAAAAGGAAAGAGCCCGAGTAGTTCTGGAAAAAGACTCCAGAATGCGAAGACAGAAACTACTTTGACCTCAGCCTTGAGCACCAGTGTCATGTATTCTTAAGTTTTAGCAGTTAGTTGCATGCCTGGCCTTTTAATGCACTTCTGACACCAGACACCCTGGCCATATAGGTACCTCTGATTGCCTGCCTTGGACACTCCCAGCCAGTCAGCCTTACCAGCTCCTGTTCCAAAGGAGACTCTGGCACCTCTCCCACTTTGCTCCAGGGACCACCCTCAGCTTTGTCCTGTGCCTCTCTCTGCCTATTGCCTTCATAGTTCATGCCCCAGCCAAAACCCAGCCACTTGGCTTTTACCCAATGGAGATGAAGAAGACACATTTTCTTTGCTCAAGGACTTCACAGTGGACTTAGCAGCAGAGATTATAGAGTGGTGGCCCATGAGCTGCCTCCAGCCTCCAGACGTATTTGGTTTTGCAATACAATGTTGTCTCATGTGCTGTTTTAAGTTTGAATTTGGTTGCCAACGATTAGAAATTAGAAATTTCACACATAAAAATCTGGATTTCTAGCTTCTCCTGAAAAGCCAGATGCAACTCTACACTCACATTTCTGGAGATGAGTGGCAGTTGCTCTCCTTTGATGACAGCATTTGCTCCCTAGTTTGACAGTCCTCGCCTCACCCTATTTCATTACACTTAGATCACTGATGCATTTACATTATCTATCCAGCCTCTGTAGACAGTTGAGTTTGCAACCCTTGGAGAGGCTGGCTATTTTTGTGTTCCCAGTAGCCAAAGAATTCTGGGAGAGTCTAAAATATAACCCTACACTAAGCCCTACCCTTCATCATTCATCGATGGAAGAAATAAATGTTCAAATATGGCCACTTCTGCCTTTTTGTGCCAAGAAAACCCGAAGGCCACATTTTCCTTCTTCTTGTACCTCTTAAAAATATATATTAAAAAAATTCCAAGGAACTCCTGATGACCAACCCAAATTTATGGCCTGGAAGCATTATCTGAAGGGTCTTTTGTACCTGAAGATAATCAAGATAGATCCACCATGCTTAGACTTGGAGTACCTTAGCCCCCTTAGGAGATTTTTTGTTCCAAGGATTTCACAAGCTCTCAACTCACTGATCATATGAATTCTGATCTGTACCTTTAGAGAGTCTTTATCATTGAAGAAAGTACCTATAAGCTACTGGAGTGGGTGGTCAGGTCATTTCCTTGCCTCTCAGACTTAGTGAAGTATAGGAGAAAATAGCAAAGATTTTTCTCTACATCTGCTATCCTCACCCTAGGGCTCTCTGCTGCTTGGGCCCAGCATCAAAAAAGCACATGCTCCATGCCCAGCTGGATCAACTTTAGCCAACCCCAGAAGGACCATCCAACCCTTTCCTGTTTTGCCTCCATAGTAATAATAAAAGTATCAAAAAGATAATTCAAACCATAGACTTGCTTGTCTTTTGCACCTGGTAATTGGGACAAGTTGAAGTTGAAAAGATGCTCGCTGGCACCCTGCAGAACCTAGACCTTATCCGGTGTGAAGGAGGGGCTACCTAAGGAGACAGCAGCTCCATGAGAAGCACCTTCAAGGTATAGCTCCACGTGAGCATGCCTCAGGACCAGCCTTTAATAGACATGTCTTTGTTCACCTCTGTATTCTCAATAACAGGAACAGTGCCTAACACATTATAAACATTCAGTAAAGATTCGTAGAATAAATGAACAACACTTGTTTTCTGTAGCCTTACTTGATCCTGATCCTTGGCTTCTGGTCTTTCCTTCACACTCTGCCTTTGGCATCTTTCACTCACAGACTGATTCACATCTGACTTCCCAGCATTTTGAATCTGCCATTTACTTTTCTTTTGTCATAATGGTTCATGAATATCTTCGTTTTCAGTTTTTTATGCTCTTTATTTCTCCAAGCAAATAAAAAGAGCTTGGGAGGCCAAATCATTTGGCTTCTGATTCTAGCTCTGATCGAAATTTAAGTCTTATAACCTCTCTGGGCTACCCATGAAAATGGGTTGGGTGATCCAAGTGTGGGAAATGGGTGTGATAACTCCTACTTGCAATTAGAAATGTTAGAAATTTGGGGGAGTCTTGCAGTTAAAAAAAAAAAAAAGATCTCTTTGATATTCTTTCAATGTAGCATTTCCCAACATTCTTTTGATTGGGGAGCCTCTCCTTTCCCCCACTACATAATATTTGCTCACATATATGGAATTAGGATTCCAGGGAACAGATATATTGTGAGACTTGCTGGAGTATACATTCTGGAGTCCATTTGAGAGCTAACATCTGATTAAATTCATTTGTGTTAAGGTAAAGGGCAAGGACAGCTCATCACCAAGCAAATGGTATAAAATTAAGAGAATGACAGGTCTGAGAGCTTTCTCTGAAAAAAAAAAAACTATAGTGTCCCTATTTGCCAACTTCCTTTATTGGTCATGTTTTACAGGTCTGTCATTTATCAGCAATTAATGCGACCAAGTGGAGTCAAAGCCTCCACCTTCCTTATAGGGGGGATCTAAGTTGGATTGAGGGTAGGGGTGGGAGAGCCAGCTGCAGCTTTTTATCTTTGGTGACAACAAGCAGTTGTGTTCCTTCTGGGGCAGTCACCGGGTTCATGAATAGTGCCACAGTCTTTTAAAGCCAGGATTGCTCTTTTGATCTACAAGTTCATATGACTCCACCATGGGCAAGGCCTTCTGTCCCATTCTACCCTCCCCCTTCCTGTGTTTGTCTCTGCCCTTGCAAGGGTTTAGGCTCCCAGCCAGAATGAAAGCAGTGAGTTGCCCAATTCAAAGAAATAAAAGAAAACACCCCCTCCCCAATTTGATGGTCAATAGCTGGCGGGGGGCAGGGAGGGATATATAATAAAACTCTTCATTAAGCAAATGCAGCTCTTAGATAAGTGAAGAATTATATCTGTAAAGCTATTCTTCAAAACTTGTGACGGTTCCACATGGTCAGAGGCTGTCATGCTGCCATGGAGATGGAATTTAAGTATAGAATTTGAGGGACTTTTGCTTGTGTGGTTTTCTTCTTCTCAGCCCCACCTTGCAGTTTGGTAGATTAAAAAGAAATGAACTGTAAACTAAATGCAACTGCTGATGCAAAGAATTAAACAAGGAGTGTGAATACTTTTTTAGAGTAATTTATTTTTAATTTTTTTATTTATTTAGGATCGATCTATTTTGGGTAATACTGATGTGTATCAACTTTGCAAAGACTGCTAGGAAGACCCGGGCCTCCTGCCACTCACAACAGCACAAGCGGGGGTGGGGGAGAGGAATTCCATCACTGGTGTTGCCTCTACCAAATGGAACAAGAGCTTTGGTGTTTTCTGACCAAAAACCTCTTACTTCCTTCCTGTGCCCAGACATTCACTTGCTTCTTTGTAGAGGAAGCCCCACTCACAAGTAAAAGATGACCAAGTACATCTCTTTTTCAGTGACTAAAATTTCCAATTTTAGGGCCATTCTATAGAATTCAAGCATCATCTCCAGAAGATCCTGGCTAAGATGTGGTTACCAAGGTGAGCCATCTATTCAACCATGGTTGTCTATTCTTTCCGCATATCCTGCTACACACCTTCTCTATCCTTCATTCTGATCCATACCTGCTGGCCTTCTTAGTACTGTTCAAACACTCTAAGCATACATCCAACTCAGGGTTTTTGCACTTTCTGTTCCCTCCAACTGGAATGTTCTTCCCTGGATATACACATGGTTCACACTCTCCTCTCCCACAAGTTTTTAACTCAAATGTTATTTTGTCAGTGAGGCCAACTTAATCGCCTTATTCAAAATAGCAGTTTCCCAGCCCAACAATTCCTAGCCTCTTCCTTTTCTTTATTTTTCTCCATAACACTTACCATTGTCTAACCTATCTTTTGCTTATTTATTTTATTCGTGGTCTGTGTGCCCCACTAGAGTGCTGGTGAATGAAGACAAGGATTTTGTGTTTTATTTGTTGCTATAATTTTATCAGTAAAATGTCTAGAACGGTGCCTGACTATGATAGAAATTCAATGACTATTTATTAAATGGATGAACTAATTGTCTAGCTAACTGCCGCCCACCAGAGATGAGGGCCCTGAGTGAGGGGGCACTAGGACTGATAAGTTTTGACTATGGCCTTGGCAAACAGATCCAGAAGGAGAATCTGAAATCACAAGACTCTGGGCACAGAATTAGCAAGCATAGGGGTAAACGTGTTAAAGATTCTCATTTCTCAAGTAATAAGAATAATACCCAATGGTGTTTTAAGCACTTTTGCAAGTGCTTAAAACTTGAGTTTTAAGAAACTACACATGAGTTTCTTCTCAACACTGGAGACTTGCAACCATATCTGCTGTTAATCATTAGCATCCCTGTTCTTCCAGGCACAGCTAGTGATGAATGGTTCCATCAAAAAGGAGCCCTGTTTTGCTTAAACCCATACATAAATTAAGGAGACTCCCAAATATTCCCCATAGACTAAGAATTCTGCCTCATTTAGTGGCACTTTTCTCTCCAGCTTCCACATTAAGGTTACCTTCTAGTTCTCTCTCTGACCCTTTATATCCAACTAGTTGCCAGGCTACGGCAATTTTATGTCCAGAATGCCTACTGCATCCTTTGCCTCTCTCTCAGTCTCATCACCACAGCCCTAGTTGCCCTCATTAGCTCTTAACTGGCTATGGCAATAGCTGCCCAACTGGTTTCCTATCTCTTCTCCAACCCATGCTCTCAACACTTGCTACAATAATATTCCCAAAGAACAAATGTAATGTCACTCTCACTGTTCTTACAAAATGGCTCCCTATTACCTTTGAGATGGGTTCTTTAATCTACCTTCCAGGCTTTCCACCCACGAGCTCCCTAATTAAACCCTCTGCCATAGCCTAGCATATACCCAAGCATTTCTCATCTCCCAAATAAAAGGTGTGTTTTCCACTCTTCACAACTTTGTTTTTCTCATCTCAGTCTGTCTACCCCCTTCTATAACCATAAGCCCTCATTTCCTCTTTGTCAAAATCCTATTCAAAGATCTCTCATGGCCCATTTGTTCATTCATTCATTCAGTCAGTCAGTCAATCAATCAGAACAGAGACTGGAAAAACTCAAACCTCTCTTTTCCCCAGATCTCCTATGTCAGAAATGATCTTTCTTCTGTATATCTCCTGTGCATTTATCACATGCTCTCTTGATTAGGGTTATTATTTTTACATATATCTTTATTTCTCCAGCCGGTCTCTTTGTATAGCCCTTTAGGGCAGAGACTTACTTGTGCCTTTATTTTATTGCCAGAGCACTTTACATGACAGCTTGCTCTTAGCCAGTGCCCACACCTATTCAGGGATGCTGCTAACAATACATCTCACTGGTCCTCTAAGGGTCACTATAATCTTTCCAAGGTCGTCTTATTGATTATAACTGGTGAGCCATCACCAAGAAATATTTCCCCTTCCCCCATCCCCACAATCAGCAGAGCTTGCAGTCCTCAAGGTGGCCAGTTGTTATTTAAAGCTAAGTGAGCTAGAAGCCCAGGGTGGAAAATAAATGTTACACAACTTCCTCTAAGATGAATTTTAAAAAGGAAATCATCAGGGTGAGAAGAACAGAGACTTGATTTACCAGTTCAGGCTGTTGTACCAGGTGCACACACATAATTTATCTCTCCAGTGCCCTGTGGCACACACCTGGATATTCTGAGTGCCTTGTTTTGGGGACAGGCTATTTAGTGGCATGTAAAAGAAATCAGGAATTAGAGAGATAGTATAAAAAAACAAGGATAAGAGGAAAAAATAGAAGGAGAGAAACAAGGAAAGAAGAAGGGAGGAAGAATTTAGTTTCATCTTGCCAGACAAGAACATTGTGAAAGGAAATAAGCAGAAGGATATCTGTAATATGTCAATGGGTGGCCTCTGCTGTTGGGTTTCATTGTAACTCATTAGTATATAGTCTACGATTTTTCCGGCTGTTTGGTGCGTACCCTGCCTCACCATCAGTACAGACTCCTCACATTTACCAGTTTACATGTCCTCTCTTGCCTTGCCTATGAACTCTTAGAAGAAAAAGAATGGCCCTTTACCTCTGTATCCTTGGTACTGAGAAGAATATCTGGCACATAGTGGGCACTCAAAATATGTATATCAATGATGGTAATGTAAATCTGTGTTTTCGAAACTTCAATTATTAGCATGCTAACTCTGTGCTTTTTGTTCTAGCCAAGTACCAGAACCTGTACAATAAATTCCTCCTTCAATTGATTCATGCTTTTTTTTTGACTCTGTGCTATTCTTTGCAATTATATCTGTGAAATCACCCAGATTTATGAACAAGTTATAGTTTTCATAACACATGTTACAGGAAGTAGGTAACTAATAGTATTCATCTAGGTACCACCTAAATCACCACACCTAGGGGAAAACGATCACTTTTGGGAAACACTATTTAGGCTTTGTTTCCTAAAACTGTGGAATAATTAAGTGTATAAATTCTATACTTTAGGTCTTTCAGTAGGGATCCTGCACACATTCACCACTGCTGTCTCTCTTTAGAAGGAAGTTAATACCCTGCATTTAAATTTTTTGTGTACAAATTATTTAATTTGTGGAGAACAGTTGGTATCCGAGAAAAGAGGTTATTTTATCATCTTCTCACATATTATAGTTAGGTTGATTCTGATCTTGAGTAGGTACTTGACCATTTTAGCAATCAGTGATGAAGATTTTCTCAAATCCTGACTTTCCTTCCTTACCTATCCCTTCACCCTAATGTCTTCCCCAAATATGGATGTTCTACCTTGGAAATAACTTTAAAACTCTCTAGGAGATAAATAGGTGAAGTGCACAAGCAGATAATTCACACAAGAGGATGTGAAATTAATCGACAATGACATGGAAAATAAGCAACTCTACTAGTAATCTAAAAAGTGCAGATTAAAATTGCACATAATATATTACTTTAAACCTTTTAAGAGAGACTTTTAAAGAAATAGTGCCTAATGCAGGTGAAGGTGGGCTGAAATTGGCACTCTTAAACTTTGCGTGTGGTTATATGATGCGTAATGACTGTGCAAACTGATAAAATATTTCCAACACACAATTTGGTGATGTGAATCAAGCATTCACAATTGTGATGAGGCCTTCGATCTAGTGGTAATTCTGTTTCTAGAAATCTAGTTTATAGAACTAACTCCACATATGGAATATATTATATGCATGAAAATGTGTGTTACTACATTATGCAAACTAGTGAAAAGTGAGAAAGGACCAAAACACCAACAATAAAGACAGTAAAATTGGTATTCTATATCCATTCAGTGGATGATCATGCAACCATTAAAATAAGATTTATGAAAACATCTTATAACATAGCAGAATGCTTGGAGTATAATAGGATATAAATTTTATAGATAATAATGATAAATATGTAAAATATATGCATGTAAGAAGAGACTGCGAGAAAATGTCCTTGTTCTTGGCAGGGCAGTGCGCATAATGGCTGAGCACATGAGCTCTAGCATCGAATTGTGCTTGCAGCTCAATCGCTGCTCATTAGCTTTGTGACCTTGGCAGGCTCCTTCATTTCTCTAAGACTTAGTTTTTCTCATTTGTAAAATGTAATAGCAATCTCACCACGTTGTTGTGAGGATTAAGGTAATTTCTGTAAAACATTTAGCACAGGGCTAGCCCATGGTGGCCCTGACTAAAGAGTTATTCATCCTGTAATGAATTTATCAATCACTGACTAAGTACAAGATACATAATGTGCTAGTAAATCATAGGGAACTTTTATTTCTTTTCTGTTTTCTGTCATCTGTTTATTTTATCATTATAAGGAAACACTCCACTATTCCTGCTTTGGTTGGCCATCCTATCGGCAGGCTACCTAAGAGGGCTAATCATTCTACCTGGCTTTTCCTCTCTCACCATTACAAATTAAGGACTTGATCATATCACACTCTTGCTTCAGTATCTTCCATGGGTCCCCTTGCTTGCAATATAAAGTCTAACATCTTTATTTAGAGATTTAAAATGTCTGGCCTCAAGCTACACTTAATATGTCATTTCTTGCCATTTTCTCTCTGCATTCTCTGTTCCAAACACTCTACATCCCCATCCCAAACCTGTACTAGACAATCATTGTCAGAAGCCTGAGTTTTACGCAACATGACATTGCAGTTCAAATGTTCTAACCTCTTTTATAATGGTGATTTGTGGACTACACCCCAAAGAATTCAGATTCAAATTCAAAAGTCTGGAGTGGAGCCTAAGAATCTACTTCTTTCATAAACATCTTGCATGATTCTGAGATGAAGTTAATGAATACCATCTGAGAAACATACTGTTCTTTCTCTGCCTGGTAGCCATGTTCTCCTGCCTGGTAGACACTTCTGCATTCTGCCAGACACAGCTGAAAGGCTTGCTATGTTTTCCTGCCTTCTTAGAGCAAAGATGGTCTCCAGTCTCTGTACTTCCATGATATTTTAGCCAAACTTCTACTAAGGCCATCATTTCCTTGCGCTTTCTTCGCTTACTTACTTCTTTTGCTATCTCCCTTACTGAATGAACCATGAGCTCCTAGATTTGAGGGACTATGTCTCCTTTACCCATATAGCTCCCTACCCAACACAATAACTAGCACTCAATAGACACTTACAGATGTCTATGGAATGTGTTCATGCATTCATTCTTTGGCATTAATAGTGGATGATTGGATGATTCCACCAGCTATCCTGAGCTCTAGCTCATTTGTAATTACCAAGACTGACCTTTCTGATACTGATTACTAGCACTGCAAACTGTGCAAAGCCCTTTCTCACAGGGGCTATTTAGCATGTAACCTGAATCCACAAAGCTATGAAGCTCAGAGAGAGAAAGAACTTGAGCTAGACACCATGAGGTTGAATATGGATGGCATGTAAACTTCGGTCTGAAGGAGGTAAACTAACCTTAGGAATAGCACTGCAGACAGGTAATCAGGAAACAAACCCAGTTGGGTGGTCATCCTGTGCCCAGATCTCAAAAGACTCACCATGAGCTTTCCTGTTTAAATGCTAGAATAGCATAGTGGTTACTCACATAGGCCCCAAAGTCAGACTGCCTTGGTTAGAATTACAACTCTACCAACTGTGTGACTCTGGACATGTTCTAAAACCTCTCTGTGCTTCAGTTTCCCCATCTGTAAAATGGGGCTAAGAATATTACCTAACTCATGGAGTTATTATGAAAAGCAAATGAACTAAAATATATATAATCTTTAAAGTTAAATTTGGTACATAGTAACTGCTCAATAAATGGTGGCTATTATAATTACATTTCTAAACTATAACATGAATTTAACATACCCTTTAGATTGAAAGTTTTGCTGTTTTTTTTTTTTTCACCTCAAATGCATGCTAAAATTTTCTGTAGTAATTTTTGTCCTTGCTTAACTCCAACTTTGAAGACCTGACTTATTGCTTATCAGTTTTTTTTAAAACCCACGGGATTTGAAAAAATAGTCCCATCTATTCAAAATTTCTAGCAATATCTTGAATGAAAGATGCTCCTACCTTTTATTCCTTGCAGAAAACTGAGGCATACATCTGCTCTGCACTGAGAGCCTGTTATGGGCCAATCATGGAGCTCAGCACTTTACATAAAGTGTCCCTTTTAATACTCATTTGCAATCACTATTTTTCTCATTTTACAGAGGAGAAACTAAACAGTTATATTACTAGTAATGACAAAATTGGATTCACACCCAGCTTTCAGATGGCTCCAAAGCTCCAGAGTTTTACATTTTACCACACTGCAACCTTATTGCTGCCAATTATGCCTCCAATAAACTTCAGAGTGGTGTTTCATATAGCCTCTAGGTTAATAGCAACTATTTATCCAAGGCCAGTTTTCAGTTCTGCAGCCCCTGAAGCCTGTGAGGAAGAACAGCCTTCAACAACCCCATGTTCAAGTCTTAATCCCCAGTACCTCAGAATGAGACTTTATTGGAAATAGTGTCAATGCAAATGTAATTGGTCAAGTTCAGCTAAGGTCAGACTGGAATGGAGTAAGGTAGATCCTTAACTCAATATGACTGGTGTCCTTAGAAGAAAAATGTAACAGACACATGAAGACAGAATGCCACAGGAGGCATTAAAGTGCTACAACTGTAAGTCAAGGAACCAAGGAATAACAAGGATTGACAGCCACAGCCAGGAGCTAGGAAGAGGAGAGAAAGGATTTTTCTCTATAGGTTTCAGAGGGAACATGGACCAGATGACACCTTAATTTTGGACTTCTAGCTTCCAGAAATCTGTGAGACAAGAAATTTCTGTTGTTTGAAGCCACCTGATTTGTGGTACTTTGTTACAGTAGCCCTAAGAAACTAATACACTCTCCTGCCCCGCAGTGGGGCAGAGGTGTTCTTTTTCATCCATGGAAATAAACAGAGGACATCCATTTGTGAGTTTTTACCACTCCAGCCCCCTAGAACTGGGCTATCTGTCGTAACTGTGATTATGGAATGGCAAGAGTGGCAATGACATCATGGCAGACACTGTTGGCTTCTCTCCAGTAGCCATCCCTCTCCACTTTTGTTAACAGACCTCTATTTTGCTCAAGTATGGGCCCTGCATATTGCATAAGGCCTTTTAGTTCTACAGCCACATGGACTTTGTGCATTTGAAAGAATGCTCTGATTGAAACCATCAAATCAAACTAGCTTCTTACAATCCATTTTGTTAGTGACACTATTTTGAGTTCATGTATCTGCCAGATTTTACCATCTACATGCTAAAACCAAATAGGGCTTCTGCATCCTACCTTGTCAGACTGACAGGATTGAGCAAATGGTTCATTCACTAACTCAAAAAATTAACAGCTTTAGTGGCTTGTGTGATGTAATTACCAACATTTACTAATAGATCCCAACAATAGCACTGCTGGCAAACTCATAGAGGAGTAAATGCTTCTTATCCTTACCTTCCTCAAAACAAACTAGTGGATGAGCGCATTTTGAAATGTTTATTCTTATTCAAATTGAACTTGATTATTTTATTTTTTTTTTTTTTTATTTTTTTTTTTTTTTGCATACCGTATGGTTCTATTTACTTTGTTCAAAAATACGCAAACAAATATATGCTGTTAGTGGTGAGGAGAGAGGTTACCTCTGGTGAGGAGGGAGAGGTAGAGATTGGGACGGGGCATGAGGGGGCTTTGGGGAGCTGGAAATGTCATCTTTCCTGAGCTGGGTGCTTGGTCACTCAGGTGTGTTTATTTTATAATACCTGTGATATATGCACTTTTTCTATATCTATGTTGCATTTCAATGATTTTTTTTTGAAGATCATATTTTGGCTCTTGCTAATTCTAATGTCCTTTTTTCCACAGTACTGTTGCCAGTCAAGTTCATCTAAACCACCACATTTTGGAAGGACGACTTAATAAAAGATCCCAGATTAAGCAATATCATGGTAGAACATGGACCACAACTCCAGATATCATCCCTGATCAGGTCTGTCTCCTGCCCCTCTCATTAAGTCACTGCTTTTGGGAATTAACAGCCACTTCCTAAAACACTTTTTAAAAAGATTTTTCTCTAATTTTATTTCTAGAAAATGTTATACTAAAGAGGTCTTTCTATTTCACATGAAATGATTTAAGGCCTGTTTCACCATGAGCTAGGGTCTTTGACTATGTAGCTTATGTCTTACATAATGACCTCACTCCCCCGAAATCACACCTTTATTGCCTTTAGTTGAATTTATTAAACTGATCATTTACGTGAGCAAGGACATCGCTTTCAAAACCGAGCAGCAAGCAAATGACTCACTGCTTTCCCATCTGCTCACTTTCTGCATTGGCTTTCTGGGGTGTTTACAGAATATGTCTAAAGTAGTTGTGAATAAACAAAATACAGTTTTCTGAGGAACTGCTCATCACATATTACATCACATGACTTTTCCATCTTAGTTGAAGAAAACAAAACAAAACAAAACAAAAACCCTTAAGGAGTACATCTGCAGACAAATTCCACTTACTCTGAATATCATTTTGCTCATCTGGGATGGCCAGGACATATAAAATATTGACAGAATAAACTTGCAAAATTTTATCTAAGACTTTCAATTTGTTTTGAGATTTTTGGTCGAAATTCAAAATAGACCAAAGTTTTCTAAGTTTTCCCATTGAGGACCTCTTTTGTGAAGAAAGCTTCATTCATTTGATAAACATTTACTCATTTATCCACTACAGGCTAAACTCTGTGGCTGGTTTTAAATATATGTATATCATTCAGAGTGTTTATCAAGGGAGACAAAAATGTGAAAGAATTCCAAAATTGCAGATGACAAAAAGTACTAAAATAAAGAACTGGGATCATGATCCCAAAGGAGGTAACATTGACTCTTAAAGAACGTATCGGATTTTCAAGGTGAAGATGAGGAAGAAGGAAGGTCATTCCAGGGCAGGGAGCAATTTTAGGAAATGCGGAAGAGTGAAGGAAGACAGAGCAGGGAAATACTGGAATACAGAAACTAAACAATGGCCAGAGCTATGAGTGGGAGAGGGCGTTAGGAGTTAATACAGTCCAGGAAAGGTGGGTGGAAGCTAGATTTTGAAGAGTTTGAACTGAAGGCTTAAAAAGATCTCTGAAGCAAACAGGGCTGAAGTATTGTTATCAGGCTGTGTGTGTGGAGTGTGTGTGTGTTTGGTAAGATATACAGAACATGAAATTTACCATTTTAACCATTTTTAAGTGTATAGTTCAGTGGCATTAAGTACATTAACATTGTTGTGTAACTATCACCACCAGCCATCTCCAGAACTTTCTCATCTTCCTCAACTGAAACTCTATACCCATTAAACACTAATGCTCCATTTTACCTGGCCCCTAGCTCTCGGCAACCCCCATTTTATTTTATATCTCTATGATTTTCATTATTCTAGGTACTTCACAGAAGTGAGATCATATAGTATTTTGTCCTTTTGTGACTGGCTTATTTTACTTAGCATAATGTTTTCATGGTTCACCCATGTTGTAGAATGGGTCAGAATTTCCTTCCTTTTTGAGACCGAATAATATTCCATTGTGTAAATACACCATATTTTGTTTATCTATTTATAAATTGCTTTAATCTCTTGACTATTCTGAATAATGCTGCTATGAACATGAGTGCACAAATATCTGTTCAAGTCCCTGCTTTCAGGTGTATACTTAGAAGTGGAAATGCTGGATCATATGGCAGATTGGTTTAATGGTGTCTCCCTACCATTTTCCACAGAAGCTACACCACTTTACATTCTCACGAGCAACGTATGAGGGCTTTTATATCTCCACATCCTCATCAACACTCATTATTTTCTGTTTTTTTTTTTTTAATAATAACCATCGTAATGATGTAAAGTAATATCTTATTGATTTGATTTGCATTCCCCAAAAGATTAATGATATTGAGCATCTTTTCATGTGCTATTGGTCATTTGTATATTTACTTTGGAAAAATGTCTACTTGAATCTTGCCCATTTGTGAATTGGGTTGTCTGTTATTTTGTTGTTGAGGTATAATGAGTTCTTTATATATTCTGGATAGCAATCCCTTATCAGATGTATGATTTGTAAATATTTTCTCCTATTCTGTGGGTTGCCTTTTTACTCTGTTGATAGTATCTTTTGATACTAAAATTAAAGTTTTTAATTTTAATAAAATCCAATTTATCTAATTTTTTTGTTGTTGCCTATGCTTTTGGCATCATGTCTAAAAAGTCATGGAAAAATCTAATGGCATGAAATTTTTCTTATATGTTTTTTTCTGAGAGTTTTACAGTTTTAACTCTTATGTTTAGGTCTTTGTTCCATTTTTGAGTTAAATTTTTTTATATGACATAAGATAAGGGTCCAAATTCTTTATTATTATTTTTTTGCATGTGAATATCCAGTTTTCTCCAACACCATTTGTCGAAAAGACAATTCTTTTGCTATTGAATGGTCTTGGCACCTGTGCTAAAAATCACTTGACCATATATGTAAGAGCTTATTTCTGAGTACTCAATTCTATTTCATTTGTCTGTATGTCTGTCTTTATGCCAGTACCATGCTACTTTAATTACTGTAGCTTCATAGTAAGTTTTGAAATCAAGAAGTGTGATATCTCCAACTTTGTTCTTTTTCAAGATTGTTTTGGATGTTCAGCGTTCCTTGAGATTCTACATGAATTTTAGGAGAGATTTTCTATTTCTGCAAAAAAAAAAAAAAAAACATTGTTGGGATTTTGACGGAGGTTGCATTGAACCTGCAGATAGCTTTGGGTAGTATTGACATCTTAACAATATTAAGTCTTCCAATCTATGAACACAGGAAATCTTTCCATTTGTTTTTATATCAGGCCTCTATATATTTTAACATTTTATTTTTAATTAACACTTTCATTCTGTGCTTATAACTTGAGACAAAGGATGGTATTGTAAAATGTCACACACAGCAGGTGCATAATAAATGCATGTTGCTAAATCAAAAACAAAAAACATAAACCACACTCACCAACGCTAACATTTATAGTATACACCTCCGCTTACCTAAACAAGACTATGATGCTGATCATCTCTTTTTTCTCTCCTTTCTTTCAGATACCCCCTTTCTTTCCAGTTTCTCCTTTGCTTTATCCATCTCAGGAATCTGCCTCCAGTCAGGATCTGCCCTCCTATGCAGGGTTATGTTTCTGAAGTCCAGTTTATTGAGTTAAAATTACTTAGAGTGACAGTCACTATTTTAAAATGCACAATTTGATGAGTTTTGACAAATGTCATTTTATGTCCAGAGCCAGGCTTTGGAAAATAGACTTGAGGATAGCTTCATTCATCACACAAGGGAAAAATGAGCTTGCTGTTTAGCGAGTCCTCAAAAAAATTAAATATAATATTACCATATGACCCAGCAATTCCACTTCTGAGTATAGACCCAAAAAATTGAAATCAGGGACTCAAACAGATATTTATACACCAATGTTCATAACAGCATTAGTCACAATAATCAGAGAGTAGGAATAACTTAAATGTGTGTAAATAGATGAATGGATAAACAAAATGTGGTGTATACATAACAAAGGAATATTTTCATCTGTAAAAAGGAACTTGGTTCCGACACAGGCTACAACATGGATGTATCTTAAAAACTTTATACTAAGTAAAATAAGCCAGATAAAAAAGGACAAATATTATTTTATATGAGGTACTTAAAATAGGCAAATTTGTAAAGATAGAAAGTAGAATAGAAGGCACTAGAGAAAGACAAATACTGTATGATCTCAATTATCTGTGGAATCTAAATAAATCAAACCCATAGAAACCAGAGAACAGATTAATAGTTGCCAGGGGCAGAGGGGTAGGGAGCAATGGGGGAAATGATTGAAGATGGTCAAAAGGTACAAACTTCTAGTTATAAGATAAATAAATTCTGAAGATGTAATATACAGCATGGTCACTACAGTTAATACTATATTGTATATTTGAAAGTTGCTAAGAGAATAGATCTTAAAGGTTCTCCTCAAAAATAAAATAAAAATTATAACTATGTGGGTTGATGGATGTTAACCAACCTTACTGTAGTGATCATTTCTCAATATAAACATATGTCAAATCCTTATGATGTACACCTTGAACTTATACAATGTTATATGCCAATTATATTTCAGTAAAGCTGGAAAATTTTTAAAAGAAGGCATCAGGGGCTAGAGGGAGGGGGTAATGGGGAATTGTTGCTTAATGTTCACAGAGTTTCTGTTTCCAGTGATGAAAACATTTTGGTTCCACAATACTGTGACTGTGCTTAATGCTACTGAATTGTACACTTAAAAATGGTTAAAATCATAAATTTCATGTTATATATATTTTGCTAATTTTAATATTTTATTATTTTAAGTGGGTTTGCCTTAGCTCTAAGGGACACAAGTGACTCCAAAGCCTCTGGCTAAATACATGACACACAACCATGAGAATAAATACAATATTGCAAAAATATAAAATAAATAAACACATATCAAAAGGCTCTGCAATTTGGGAGATGGTTGGGAAAAGAGAGAGAAGCCGAAGATAAAACCACTAAAACAGGAGGCTGCTGCAATGGTCTGGAGTGGCCTGAGTTAGACTATCAGCAGACAAAAAGGGAAGATGGCACATCCACAAGAAGCAGAGAGAACTCAGCTACTAAGCGAATGTGGCCAAGGCAGCCGTAGAAGTGGAAAATGCCAGGCCAGGGCCACATTATGACTTTCGTGGGCCCTAGGACTTTTGCCATAGAGAGTGCCTTCCTTCATTAAAAGATAATTAAAATTGTATTTATGATCACATTGGTGTAAAGAGGAATGTATCTGTATTATAGATTAAAACATTTTTGTCCTATCTGAATAGACATTTCTCCAAAGAAGACTTACAGTTGGCCAATAGACATGAAAAGATGTTCAACATCACTAATCATCAGAGAAATGCAAATTAAAACCACAATGAGCTATTACCTCACACCCGTTGGAATGGCTGTCATCAATAAATCAACAATGACAAATGTTGGCGAGGATGTGGAGGAAAGAGAATTCTCATGCCCTGTTGCTGGGATTGCAAACTGGTGCAGCCGCTATGGAAAACATATGAAAGGTACTCAAAAAATTAAAAATAGAACTACCTTATGACCCAGAAATTCCACTTCTGGGTACTTACCTGAAGAAATCCAAATCACTAATTTGGAAAAGATATATGTACTCCTATGTTCATTGCAGAATTATTTACAATAACCAAGGTTGCAATCAACCTAAGTTTCCATCAACAGACAAATGGATTAAGAAGATTGGAATATTACTCAGCCATGAAAAAATAAAATCCTGCCATCTGCAACAACATGGATGGACCTAGGGTATTATGCTAAGTGAAATAAGTCAAACAGAGAAAGACAAATACCATATGATCTCACTTATATGTGGAATCTAAAGAACAAAATAAATGAACAAACAAAACAGAAATAGACTCATAGATACAGAGACAAACTTATGGTTGCTAGATGAAAAGGGGATCGGGGGGACTGGATGAAAAAGGTGAAGGGATTAAGGCATACAAATTGGTAGTTACAAAATAGTCATGGGGATGTAAAGTATAGGGAATATAGTCCATAATATTGTAATAACAATGTATGGTACCTGGTGGGTAGTAGACTTATCAGGAGGATCATTTTGTAAGTTATGCCGTATACCTGAAACTAATGTAATATTGAATGTCAACTATAATTGAAAAATTTTTTTAAAATTGTGTTCTAAAAGTACATTTTTTCCTTCTGATTTTAAGAGATTAAAATATTTTCGTGGGCCCTTAAATATACATATGTTGGCATGGCCTCTTCTGCACGTCCTAAAGGAGTAAGCCCTGAACCAGCCCTATATGAGGAACCGATGGCCTCCTTCCTAAGACTATTCCCCCTCCATTCCCTTCCCTGCAGCCTTCTTGTGTGATTGGCTACTCTAGGTATTGAGAGCTTTGTAAACATATGATCTAGCAGGGCACGATATTCAGAGATTATTGGCTCAGCATAGGAGTTAAGACTGAGGACTTCAAAATCAGAACAATTTGGATCTGAATCATAGCTCCGCCTGCCTGACTATATAAATTGGAGCAAGTTACCTAATCTTTTAAGCCACGGTTTCTATCTGTAAATGCGTGTAAGAGTTTCTAACACCATGGAGGTCATGTAAGGCTTAAATATGGTGAGAAAACAACCAGCTTATCATGATGCTTGCTACATGGCTGGCAAGTGCTGGCCACACTTAGCAATGCTTAAATCTGGCACTTACTCATCACTCTTCTGACTTGGTATAGACAGGCACAGCGATTTGGGGTTTGTTATGAGGGGAAGGAGGAAAAGCATAAAGACACTGGGAGAGGGAAACACAAAATGGGTGAAGGTGTCCAGAGAGTAATGGGAGGAACATGAACAGTTTCACATTTTTTCCCAGGACAAGCCCAATTAGCCTACAATCTACCACCCACACTACCTGGACTATTACCTTTTCTAAGCACAAAATGGTTCATGTCACCCCCTACAGACACCCTTAAGGTGATCCCCACAGAGCAAAGTCTCATTTCCCTATGTCCCCATTTCTCAACACGCCCCCCCGTCCCCACCACACCAACTCCACTCTAGACTTGCCATTCCTCATACTTCCCTGTCCTTTTTGCTCACATGGTTTCTTTTGCCTAGAATATCTTTTCTAGTGAACTTCTATTCATCCTACAAGTCCCAGCCCCAATGTCCCCGTCTTCTGCAACTGCCTAGGAAAAATTAATCCCTCCCTTTCTTGGGCTCCCCCAGCACCTGAATCACTGTGTCATATCGCTCTGTTTGATAGTCATTTGTTTACATCTCTTTCTCCAGCTGGAATGTGTGATCAGAAGGGGAGGGGCTGTTGGATTCATTCACTAGCTACCTCCACCACCAGGTTCCCACCCCAACTGCTGCCTCACCTCCTGTACATGTTGGCAGCTCATGAATGAGGGAGGGAAGGTTTCTTCATTGTTTACTTGGTTTGGGAACCTTTCTCCTCACACCTGTTCCAACATAGGATGCTGATTTATACAGCAAATTAAAGATTCAATAATTAGAAAAGTTCCAAGTAGGCATGAAATAGCAAGAAACACATAGAACTGTTTCTAAGAAGGTAAAATATCAGAGAGATTAATTTGATGTTTACCCCCTGGGTCTCCAGGTAGCTCTGCCTAAAGAAATAGGAGGTCGAGGGAGTCAGTGGTACTCACAAGGTCTTGGGATCCATCTATATAATCAGTATCCAATGGGTAATATGGGGTGAGCGGCTGGACAGCTTCAGCTTCACTCTCCTTGTACATTTCTCACCAATGTCCCCACCCTCTCCCCGGAGAGCACTTGACCTCTTCTCTTCCTACTCCCCATTTCTGCTTAACCCTGAGCTCATCCACATGAAAACCCTGAGATTGCAAAGTAGTTGCCCCTGGTCCCTAGGAATGGCTCTGCCAACTGCTCTCTGGAACTGCCTTTTTCCTGTGGGGAAGGCGAACCACCAGACCTTCAATGTCCACTGTGGCAGTACACACTCGTAGTGCTGACAGGACAGACTCCAGCGCTACTGACTGGTCTAGATTACTCTTTTACCCCCATCTGACTCCTTCATCACTTGGAGCCTGTGGCAGCTAGAAACAGCCACAGAAGGTTTGGGGTGGCCTCATTCTCAGCATTGCTAGGGTGACTGGTGAATGAAGTCTGGTGTCTGGAGTGTGTTCCTAAGGAACATGGTGGGCTCTGCAGCCGAGAGCCCAGCTTCTGGTGCTTCTGCAGAGCCTTTTCTAAATCAGGTTGGCTAGGAGGCACCTGGTCATCCCAATAAGATGCTGCCCTAGGGCAAGCCAGAGCCTTTGAAGGTGGTTTACACTCACAAACAGCCTGCTTCACTCCATTTGTTCCTGAGGAGTTCCTCGTCCCTGCCACCTCGAGCGGTTATTGCCTCTCCCATTCTTGAGGCCACCACTCTCGTTTAGAGCCCACATTTCACGTCTCACTCTGGCTCTTGCAATAATCTACCTTTTCCTCCCTTAAACCTTTCCCTGCAGTGCTGCTAAAGAAACTTCCTAAGGTACACTCTGCATGAGTCTATTTGCATGAAGCTTAAGAACAGGCAAAATGAAATCTAGGTGACAGAAGTCAAAAACAGTGGTTACTAGCGTGTGTGTGGAGAGGGGCTTCAGTATTGTCTAAGAGGGAGCATAAAGAATCCTTCTGGGATGTTCAAAATGCTCTGTTTTTTATCTGTGTGTACATTACATATATAAAAATTCATGGAGACTTACACTTTAGATTCATGCACTTTATATATGTTAAGCCTCAAAAAGAAAGCAAAAAAATTTAAGTAGAATTAGTGAGTTTATTTGGCAAACATTTTTGAGCGCCTACAATGTGGCAGGGACTCAGGGATGAAACATACAACCCCTGTGACCCACTCTCTCCCTCAGCTTGCCTTTCAGACTTCTCTCATTCTTCTGGATGACACTACTCGACTGCTAGCTAATGTCCCAAATACATCCCTTTCCAGTCTCAGGTTCCTCTGGAACCTCATATGGGCCTCGCTCCCTTCCCGACCTCTTCCTACTCCCAGTTCCACTTGCTGAAATCCTTCTATGAGGCTCAAAAATGGGATCAGCTACTAAACAAAGCTTTCTCAACTGCAAAAGCCTATCCTTCTCTCTGCAACCTCTTGGTACCTCCTTTTTGGGAGTTCTGATTCTACTGCCTGACCTTTCCTAGTAGACACAAGCTCCTTGAGGAAAAAGACTCATCTGTGATTTGCCTGTGCCTCAAATATTGAAAGGCTGGGAAAGGAAAGGAGAGAATGCCTTAAACAGCTTCCCAGCTTCCCAGTTCGATCTCTGCCTGCTTAGCTGTTGAGGGGCACACAGCAAGCAAAAACCTTCACCTATCACACCACCACCCTCCCCGCTCCGAGATCTCTGCCCTGGTTAGCAGACGGGATTTGGCTGCAATGGTTTGTTAAGGCATTCAGTGCTCAGAAAAAAAAAAAGAAGAAGAAGAAAAAGAAGAAACTGGCAAGAGAGGAGGGAGGACAGGGACATGAGAATACACCTGCTGGCAAGTGGTTTTTCTGGGGATACAATCTATTTATTTCTCGCTAAGATCTTTCTGGAGGTCACCTCTGAATCCAGAGGAAAGGTCCTTACTGCTTCTGTCTCAGAGGAGACAGAAGACCCAATTTCTAGGCATTAAATAGAGTGGATGCCAGTACCCAGAAAGCTGTCAGCTCTGAATTTATACTTCCGTTACAGGGCATCACTTCAAAATGTGACTTTAGGTATTAGTTTTCATATATGTATGCCATACAAGTATGTACAAATAAATATATTGATTATCTACCATAGACAGGGCCTTGTGTTAAGGGAAACAGAAGATTCAAAAAATAGAATTTGCCGTTCCTACCTCCCACAGAGTTTAAAAGTAGTTTGGCATATGTATGGGATGTTCGCTGAAGCATTGTTTATAACAAGAAAAAATTAGAAACAACCTAAATATCCATCATAAGGAGACGGGCCAAATAAAATGCAGCACACTGGCTTCCTAGAATACAATGGCATAATTTAACAGAACTAACTAGGGATTATACATGTCAGTGTTAATAGAGCTCAAAAATATATTGAGTGAAAAAGTCAGATTGTAGAATGATGCATGTCGTACAATACCATTTATGCAAACATAGAGATAATAAAAATAATACACTGCATATTCTGAATACACGATATATGAATACACAATATATCTGCATGTAAAAGTATGTTTTTTTAAATGGTGCAGAAGGACACACACTTTCTCTCCTGGAGAGAGAAAGGTAGAAGATGGACCCAGATCGAAGGGGGCTTTTACTTTTTCTGTAATTACTTTCATTTTTTAAAAGTAATTAGGAAGGCACGGCCCAAATATATGAAAAGCTAAGTAATGAGTTCATCAATAACCATAAATAAGTGACACCACAAGGCAGAATGGATTTATTGATGATGAGCATCTGCAATAACAGCCAGGAGTATAGAAGAAGTCACTGAACACTGGGGAACTCTGAGAAGGAACTAAGGAGTTAGTTAGAACTTTCTTGAAAGTCTGGAAAAGAAAATGCTGTGATAAAGGTGGAGTTTTGTGAAGCTGCATTTGGCCACGTGCGATATAAACATTTACACTATGAGCGTGCATGGGTTTTATTCCTCATACTTGTCAAGCCCTGAAAAATTGATGAACACAGTATAATACAAGCTAAGCTCTGAGAGGAAATCGGGTTAGGAAAATGAGGAATGCTTTGGTTTAACCCTTGAGCCAAATGAACAAGTGATTAAGGACTTCTAGGGGCATCTGCGGTCAACAAAGTTTATCAGTTTCCTTTACTGGATTGTGAGCTTCTCAAGGCCTTGAGCTGTGATGCCTTCCTTCCTGAGCCCCAGAGCACAGAACAGTATATGATGTCATGTAACAGGCACTTAGTGAACACTCGAATAAATGAACGAATGAATGAATAGATGAATGAATATTGCAGAAAGGTCAAAGAGAATAAGGACCACAAAGAGATTTGTTGCTTGAATGGTTTATTCTTTATCTCTAAGTCACATCTGCCCCACTTCTCTATTCTCCCCTGCCAGTGCCACTGCCATTGGAGTATGGTTTTCTCTTGCCTGTTGCCTACCATCCTCCCTAAACCCGAGGGTTTTCTTTAGGCGGGGGGGGGGAGAGGCTGTCAACCTTCAAAAAGGCCCAGGATGCCAAGGTCAAAAGAAGATAAGTAAAAAATCATTTGGAGGACTGAGCTGAGATTTCACAGGAGTTGGAATGGGGAGTAATGTGTGTTGGTTGTGAGGGTAGGGGGGATTCTAAGGCAAAGGAACGATGAGCCTACAGGAAGAGAGGATCAGACATGCAGGTAGAAGGCCTGGAGCCAAACTTTAGAAACTGGTTGTGGAATTGGTTCATTCAGAGGTTTTCAAATGTGGAGCTCAGAATCCCAAGATTCCACAGTCAACCTCCAGGGGGTTTCTAAACAATAAGGCTGCTTCTGCCAAGGAAAGAAGATTAAAACTGCCAGAGGGACCTGTTCATCTATTATATGTCTTACATACTAGAGTTGTAAGAGTAAGATTTCATTTGAAAGATAGAGACAGGGGTAGAGGAGAGAGACAGAGAGACATCATTCTGCTAAAACATTTGAAAGAACACTGAGTTCAGGAACTACCTCTCTCTTGTGAAATGAGATCTTATATAAAATGTATTCTAGGTGGAAAAGGCTCTCAATACAAGTTTGTATTGGGCTAGACGCGGGGGCGTGGGGGCGGGAATCAACCAAAAGACAAATTTATTTGGAATTACCATAAATTGCCTGACCTGTGACCTTCTCAGAATTGAGATTATCCTCAGAAGATCAAAATTAAGGGACTCAAAGCCGGGGTAAGGGAAACAGGGAGGTGTAGATGATCAGTGTTTAGTTCTTGTTGATAATTATTAACCTTATGGGGCATTTCTCTTGAGCTTTATTCAATCGTTGCATACATAATATCACTAATTCTCACAACAGGCTCTGAGGTAAGCTCTATTCCCATCCTTACCAAGGCTCAGAGAGGTTGAGCAACTTGCCCAGCATCACACCAGATAACAAGCAGAAGAGCTGGGCTCTGAATCTAGTCATCCTAACTTCAAGGTCCCTGAGTTTAAGCCCAATGCAGTAGTATCTCTCAAAGACAATGCCTTGAGTAGGGCTGGTTGAAGTAAGGTGCAGGTACCTGCATCAAAAAAGGTCCTGAGACAGAACAATACTTCCATTTCTGAGAGGGTCCCAAGTGATGCAGTCTTCCAAGGAAAATACCAGAAACCCCATCTCTGTTAGGGCAGTTGCCTCCCTGAGCTCTTGGGTAGACTGACCACACCTGAAAGGTTCATTTCCTCTGGATGCCACATCTTTGGAGAACTTAAAAGTATGTCACCTTGAGTCAGTGAACAGAAGGATGAAGGATCTGGCTAACTATAAAGGAAAACGAGGACATTTAATTTAAAGAAGAGAACATTAGAAAGGAAGGAGAGAGCTATCTCAAACACTCAGAAAGTTTTCTTAAGGAAGAGTGACCAAACTTGTTTTGTGCAGCTCTGGGTAGCAGAACTAGGATTAATGGGGAAGTGAGAGAGAAACAAATTCAAATCAATGTTACAAATGAGCTTCCTTAGATCAGTTCGAAAATGAAATTGGCCTCACTGGAGGTAGTGAGTATTCTGTCAAAGGAAGCAATCAAGCAAAGATGGAGAATCAAGTATCGTGACTGCTAAGCAGAAACTCATGTTGGATAGATTAAATGACTACTAAAGCCTCTTCTGACATGAAGACTACACAAGTTTAAAATTATGATGTTTTTTCCTTTTCAAAATTTCTCATTTAAGAATAAACCCAACGGTCATTTCAGCCACTGAAAGCATATCATCTTATAAATTCCTATATTCTGCTTGTCTACTAAGGGAGCTCCTCCACCTGTGACACAGGCCTGTACGTCTGTCAGCAGGGGCAGCATTTTTCACATTAATAGTACAAGTCAGAATAAATACCAGCCCCATTTGTGCGACAGTCCTTGACAGAAGAGAATTGGCCTGCTTGATTAGGAATATGTGTCAGGTGCTGATAATAGGGAAATCCTTTTCAGCCGAGCCCCAGAACCTGAACAGTCATAATGAGACCGATTTAATGAGCCTCCTGTTCTACAACAATATTAATTACAACTCTGTCACAGAAGGCAGCCAGCTCGAGATAAAATAGGTAAAATGCATGTTCAGAATCTTTTCCCTAAATACAAATTGTCTTGCAGTCATGTACATATGTTTATAGCAAGCGAATGTATTGAATGCCTTCTTTAAACTATGGAAGAAATACTTATATGCTGTTGGTCTAAACAGCAGAAATGCTTCTGAACTTTGGGTTTGTCTCTCAGAATGCATCTACCCCAAATCTGTCTGGTGAGCTTAATTAGTCCCAACTTGTTTCTACTCTGGAAAAAAAAAAAAAAAGGAGTAGCAAAAGCCCTTCTTTCTCAGTGGGTAGGCTGCCTCCAAGCCATTATTTGGACAGGTCTCACAAATCTCTCCTTAAATAAATGGAATTTCTTCAGGTAAAATTTAAACTGGAAATTGTCATGAACCCAGTTCAGTAAGTCATCAACAAGGGCCTATTAATGCTAATACCTATTGAGCACTACCTGACATCAGGTACCGTTCTAAGTATTTTAGCCCATATGGTCATCACAAAACACTGAAACACTGACGACGTGCCCTTTCCAGGAAGCTCAGCGACGTTAAGCGGTTTGTCCAAGGGTATACAGCCAGTTTGCAGAGCCAGGATTCAAACCCAGTTTGAATGATTCCAGAGCCAGCGAGCTTAACCACAAAGCCACACTATGCACTGTGTGTTTGCAGGCAGCTTGTTTATTCAGCAAATGTCTATTGAGCCCTTCCTATGTACTAGGCATAGTGCTGGGTACTGGGCAGAGATAAATAAGACAGAAGCCCTGGGCAATTCCAACAGATTGTAACAAGCTTCCCTGGGGGTCAGCAAAAGCTTCTGGAAATGGTGACATGTAATGGGCACCTGAAAGACGAGTAAGAGTTAGGCAGTGAATGGCGAGGAGGACTTGAGGAGGGAGAGGTTACAGAAGAAAACCTGAGATCGGGTGTATGTGTGTGGGGGCGGGGGAGGGAGGAGCACAAGCGCTGTGAAAATATCGAGGAATTAATAACTTGGTAGAAAGAGATCTTCCTGACAGGAAAGACTTAGGAGGAGGAAAACTTGAGCTAGGTCCTTAAAAATAGAGTAAAAGAAGATAGGCAGTTTATATGATATATACTTTAAATCTGTAGAAATTTATCATATTCACGTAACATTCTGTAACTCAGATGGAGGGAACGTTGCCACATGGACAAAGGACTGACTCCGAGAGATTAATCTTCTGCCACTCAAAAGAGGCCACAATGGTTCTTTTTCCTTACACTGATGAGATTTTGATGGTGCAAAGAAAAGGGGTGGCTGATGAAGGAGGCATCAGAGAGAATAGACATGGAATCCTGAGCTTTGATTCAAGACGGCAATGGTTACCCAGAATCTGACATAAAGCAGATTATTCCCACAGAAATGGTGGGAAGCAAAGCCTGTGTCCACATACACAAAGGGTGCATAAGCTGAAAACTCACAATGATACTTGGCTCTGACCCCAGAGCTCACTGACTTGTGATCCCATATAATAGTCCATACCCACCCGCAGTTCCCTACCACTAGAGTGTAGGTGACCCCACCTGGACCACAAGGCTCTCCCCATCTCAATCCTGCCTGCCTCTGCAGTGGTTCTCTTAATTTAGCATGTGTTGGAATCACCTACAGGACTGGCTGAACCACAAATTTCAGGCCCCACCTCCAGAGTTTCTGATTCAGTAGGTCTGAGATGATGCCAAGAATTTGCATTTCTAATAAGTTCCCAGGTGATGCTAATACTGGTGGTCTCATACTTTGATAACTGCTGTTCTGTGGTACAAAGCAAGTCACACCTCCCTAGGAAGCCTTCCCTCAGCACTCCAGTCCCTCTGACTTCTCTCTCCAGTCTTATTGCACATTTAAGTTAATACATGCTACAAAGACAAACCCACTGCCTTGAGGAGAGGCCAGACGGGCAGTGGAATATGGGGAAACCTAATGAGCTCAGATGTATATGCATTGCGTGAGAGATAGGAACTATAGTGAACTGGAAAATTCAGGCCCCAATAAAAGTGGGCAACTCACTCAATTTTAGCCAATTTTTGCTGGGTGTCATTGCAAGTCCTGTATCGCCAGGGCTTCTAGTATTTAAGAGAAGGCAGAAATCCTGATGTATACTTAAAATATCCTAATTTTTCAAAGTCAGTTTAAGATTTTTAAAGGCAATATCAGGATAGGTCAGGTGACCTCTTTAGCCTCTTGCGGCTTTATTATTTGAGGGTTTGGGCTTGTAGTATTCTGATGATGTGTTCTGGCCTGTCACAAGGAAAAAGACTAGAAACATGTCTATGAGGGCCACTCACTTGTGTCATATTTCTTCCAAAAGCACATAACCCACAATCATGAGATTAGACTGGGGGACATTCTGCAGGATGCCTGACTAGCATTCCTCAAGACTATCAAGGTCGTGAAAAACGAGGAAAGACTGAGAAACTCACAGGCTAGAGGAGACTGGGGAGATATAAAAACCAAATACAATGAGGTACACTGGACTGGATCCTGAAGGAAAAGGACATCGACGGAAAAACGTAAAATCCAAGCAAAGTCTGAAGTTTAATTGAACAGTAATGTGCCAATATTAGTTTCTTAGTTTCGAGAAATGTTCATAGTAATATAACTGAATGAGGGGTATATGACAACTCTCTGTTCTAGCTTTGCAGCTTTTCTGTACATCTAAAATTAATCTAAAATAAGAAATTTATTTTGAAAAATTAAGTCAATAAAACATAACTATTTTTAAAACAAACAAACGAAAAAGGCTATGGGCAAAATCTGGTCCATTGGCTACCAGTTTTCAGCCTTTGATTTAAAAAAATAAATAAAATTAAGCCTCCTGTATGTTATAGAATCTTAATTCTAGATGCTCTCTTTGGAATCTCTGACTTTGAACCTCTTGTTTTATGCAGAACAATCTAGAATTCCATAATGTTTAAATCACTTGTCCAAGATGTCACAACCAGGGGAGATCACCTCCTTGTCTCCTGCCCTGTCCTTTAATCAAGACATCACCACACCTCACTTCCTCCTATCCTTTGTTTACTTCAGGTGCAAAAACACCTTACTTCCTCCACCAGGTTATAAGCAATCTGAGGGCATTTCCATGCATTATTAATATTTGTAACTCAACATCTCTCACATAAAAGGTATTTAACAAATTGTCCTGTTTTTATTAATACATTGGCAAGAAATGGTTTTTAACTCTTTGGATCCTCAACACTGTATTCATGAAATGGCTGCCAAATGATTAACTGTGTAAAGTTGCTTAACTTCTCCAGGCCGTAGTTTCCTCATCTGTAAAATGAGAGACTCATTCCTACCAGATGTGTGGTCCATGAACCAGCAGCATTGACATCCCCTGGAAGCCTTTTAGGAATGCAGAATCTCAGACCTCAGCCCCACATACTGAATCAGAATCTGTATTTTAACAAGATTCCCCGAGGTGATTTGTCTACTCATTAAAGTTTGAGAAGGAATGAACTAGTCCCAAATTTTAGTGTGTATCAAAATTACCAAACAAACTCATAGAACAAACTGGTGATTGCCAGATAGGAGGGAGATTGGGGAACTGGGTGGAAAGGTAAAGGGATTAAGAAATACAAATTGGCAGTTATAAAACAGTCACTGGGATATAAAGAACAACACAGGGAACGCAGTCAATAATATTGTAGTAATTATGCATAGTGCCAGATGGGTACTAGACTTATCTGGAGGATCACTTCATAAGTTATATAAATGTCTAACCACTATGCTGTACACTTGAAACTAATATAATATTGAATGTCAACTGTAATTGAAAAATATTTTTAATTTTTTAAAAAGAAAATAGTAAATAAAAAAATATCACCTGGAGTGCTTAGAAATGCAGCGATCTAGACCCCCCTCAGATCAACTGACCAGTAATCTCTGGGTGTGGGGGCTGGGACTCGGCATTTTTAATGAGCATCCCAGCTCCTCCCCTTGAGAAATGCTGCACAGCTTGTGTCCTCTCAAGTACCTCTACGCTACTGGACATTCTGTTTCCACCTCACCTGACAGCCTGCTCCCTGACCCCAGAACCCCGAACTGCTTGTCTCTTTTCAGATCAGGAGTGCCAGCCTGGTATCCCACCACACCCGATTTCAAGCAGCCAATGTGATGTCACTGAACGCAGAATTAGAGAAAGATGGACGCAGTTCTTTAGAAGGAGTGGGCTACAGCATACCACAGCTTGTCGCTCTTGGTTCACCTGCATTCCAATTCCCAGTTAGCCAACCCTACCTTTGATTCTTATTGATTGCCAGTCAGGCACTCAGCACTTTACTAAAGGTTGTGAAGGAGAGCAAAGAGGTATAAAAGATTAGGCAATCAGGTAGAGTGATTAAGCACTCAGGCTTTAAGACAGGCCTGGTTTCAAATCCAGATCTGCCTCTTACAACCTTGGTCAGATTGCTTAACCTCTTTAAGCAATTTATTTATATAAATAAATATATATGTGTGTGTGTGTGTATAGGTATATATATTATATATATGGTCTTCGTCAGTTACTAAAAAATTTTATATACACACACACATAAACTATATATACATAGCCTCAAGGAGCTTTCGGTCTAGCCCATATAAGGGAATATTAACATGTTCTAATTTAAAAGTTGAGTGGTTGGTACATGAATATTTGCTTTATTTGTCTTTTAATTGCACATATATGGCATATGATCTTTTGACTGTATTATTTACTTCACAATAAAAAAGGATAATACAAACCTAAATGAAGTTAATCACTAAAATGTGATCATTTCATTATCTCCCCAGCTCATCCATATTACTGTCTAAAGAAGTGAGGTCATGACTCACTGGTAACTTGGCCAAGAACTTGGTTTTGTTGGGATGTCAACTGACGCTTGATGAAGCTAAGGGCATCTAATTCTCTTTGCAGCTTGTGGATGGCCAAGCTTAAAGAGATGTGAGAGGACCCCATTAACTAAGGAGAAACTTTGTTTATGCTTCTTAGAGATCTGAGTCAAAAATTCTATTGCTCCCAGCATAACCAGTGTAGACAGAATTGAATTCTTGTAAACCAGTAGGCAGACTCAAAAATGGGGCTCAAGAGAAGTACAGAGTGACTCAGAAAAGGCACAGGCCACTTTTTCCCTTCCATTTGAGCTGAAAGGGTTTCAACTACTAAAACAAGTTATTCGTACTTCTGTCTAGGATCCACTAAGTGTCCCAACCATGTCTCACTCTTCTAGGTGATGTCTTCTCTTAAGGTTTTGAGTGATGAGAGAGTGACCGTGGCCAGGCTGCTGGTGGACAGCAGACGCCTGGCCCTGACAGTCAAGATCATAGAGCCTTCTTTGGGTCTCAGATTCTTTCCTAAACCAGCAGAATGAGTCAAGTGACCTCTTGAGCTTCTTGTAGCTTTAATATAGCATGGTTTGAACTATTCTAGAGTATTCTGCTGTTTTGTCTGTTGAAGATGGAGAAATCAGTACAATCAAATCACATCACCCCACCTTGATTTATTATGCTTTTCCTGCTTTGTTCTTTGTCAGATATTTTTATTTAGGGTATGAATAGAGGAAACAGTTCACTGCATTTAGCCAAGTTAAAAAAAAAAAATAGTTAATGTTTAAATAATGCCTGCTATGTGCCAGGCATCACTCTAAATGCTTTCTAATATATTGCTTCAGTTGAGGAAAATACTATTATTATTAATACCCCCAATTTACAGATGGGTAAACTGAAGCCTGGAGCAATTAAGTTATTTGTCCAAGGTCACGCAACTTGTACATGCAGAGCCAGAATTATGAATCCAGGTGGTTTGGTGTACTGTGTACCCTGCCTTTAGTATGTATGTTATCCAGATATGTGCCTTGTAGAGTGGCCTTTTCTTGAGGAGGTAAAGCTAGGAGATCTCATTTTATCAATTTTATCAGATTCTAAAAATTATTCTCTGATTTTGCCTGAAGAGGTATCCCAATGTTTACTTTTAAAGTTTGTTTATTGGTCATTTCTTAATCGAGCAGCAGTAGGATAGTTTTAAAACACAGGACAGATCAGTGCAGAGGAGAGCTCACTTAACAGAGGTGGGAAAGCAGGGTTCTAGTCATCCAGCCTCTGACAGAATAAGCTGTGCATCTTGGGGGAGATGCTTCACTTCTCTGGACCTCAGACTTCTCACTTGTAAGATAAAGAAGTGAAGATAGATGACTTCAGAGGTTTTTCCCTCTCTAGAGACACGTATAATCTCTATTCCTCCCCAACTATACAGGTTACTGGCGATCAAAAGATAAGGCAAATGACAAGCAAGTTTCGACAGTGCTCTGAGAGTAGACACCAGACATGTAAATTCAGATCCCAGGAATGTGAGAGAAAGCTCTGGCATGGCCTTCCTATTTCAATGAACAACTAATCAATGCAGAAACAGCCAGATAACTAAAAGCTACCTTTTCATTTTCAGACTTTGCTCATCACAGTTTCATCTTTCAAACTACCCATTTTCACCAAAGTTCATCCCAGATCCAGAAAGCACAGAAAAGGAGGGAACCTTTTCTCTCCAAAATCCTTCTTTATGCTCTACTTTTAACATTTGATGATAGGGGAAAAAAAAAAAACCTTTAAAATATTCCACACAAAGTGTTCAAAACTTCCAAAGTTTGTGAATCATAACACATCATCAATTTGCCTAAATCATGACAAATAGATTATAAGTTCCTTCATTATAGCTCAGAATCTGAATGAAGAAGAGGCACACAACAAATATTTGTTGATTAGCAATAAATTTGTTAATATAAAGTTCGAATTGTTACCAATGAAGAAGCAGCCTCATGTACGTGTTGATTAAACCTCTGTCTTCTTCTCCTGGGTTAATCGCAGACTCCGTTCATCATCATACTAGGCAGTGAGACCTCCACAACATACTAAGATTTTACCGAGCATCTCACGCCCAGACTGACCTCCTACGCACCTAACTGAAGAATGGCGAGAGGAATCCAGTGCAGATACCAATACCTAAAGTCCCTGATGCTTGGGAAATCCTGGGTTTAAGACTAGAAGACGGTTTAGTGGATTATTTCCCAACCCTTTTACCCATTTGGTTTTGTAACTCAAGAGGTCAGAGCCAGAGGGGTTGATAAGTAAATGAAAGTGCCTGAGGGAGGGGAGAAAGGACAGAATTGTTAGTGAATATAGAAAGTCACAGTACGGTGGCCAGAGATATATTTTTTGAAGAACCCAGTGTTCTTATTTTGAGGGACACTGGATCTCGATGGTATTGCCACACAGCCTGGGGAAAGCCTTTCTTGTGCAAGCCATGGGACTTGAATTAATTATCTTAGTCCAGTATCTTTGCAATGAAGACACAAGGTGGAGTAGCCCAAGGGTCTTTTCTATGTGACTGTTCCTCAAACAGTAGCAAACATCTATATCACGTTTGAATCATGAATTAATTTGAGAACGAAGTCCCATGGGATCTATGCTCAATTACAGAAGAAGATTATTGGTTAGTTTAAAGAAAATCTATGCTTTAATTATCAGTGTCACTATCTGAAGGTATTGAGTGACCCAGGAACCTCATTAGGATTTCGGGAAGTTGATCTTCACCCTTAGGGAATTTAAGAACTTCTCACTTTCTCAAAGCAACTGGTAGCCTTACAAAGGTGCTGCAACTCACTCAAAAAATTCTAACTGGAAATGAGACTGAGCCAAGGCTTGAAGCGGGGCGGGCGCGGGGTCTAAATTTTAATTCTGATGAGTAGAGGATGCACATGACCTTTGGCTAAGTTTTGACCCTCAGTTGAACATTCTTCTTCTCTTAAAAATAATTGCAATAACTGTCATAATTCCGCTTATCATTATATAGTTCTTTTCAATTTCTCACATACCTTTCCAAATAATATCTCATTTGACTCAACCAAATTCCAAATCTGTTTGCTTTAACTTGGAATTTTGTTGAAAGTTTTCTTTCTTTTCAGCCAGTTCTGGAATCTCTCTCAGTTTTCTATTGTCAAGAACCCCATGGCCTCTTCTAAGCTAACTGGCTTAAGAGACCTGAAGGTCAGGTGCGGTGCAGTCCAGAACTTGCTGCCATGATGGAAGTGCTCTGTACTGCACTGTCTAATAGTTACCACTAGCTCCATACAGCTATTGTACACTTGAAATATGGCTGAGGAATTGAATATTAAATTTAATATTAATTTTAATGAAAATAGTCACTCAGAACCAGTGGTACTGCATTGGACAATACAGTTCTGGGGAGTTTTCACAGTACACAATAGAGGTTAAACTGTCAATCATCATTACTTAACCTCCTTTCATTTTCAAATGTACTGATTTCATCACATGGAACTTTCAAATATCCACACGTAGAAATTAAAAGATTTTTCAAACTTTAAATCAAGCTTCCATATAGTCCACATGGCTTAATGTTGGGGTTGTGTGCTCAAATGCAAATATGGCTCAATACAATATGCAGCAGTAGCAACTTTATTCTTCTATAGGATTTAGGAACCTTCACATCCCTGCTGGGAGGGATCCATGCTCTCAGGCTTGTGAATTCCCCACCCTGCACCCACACAGCTCCAGGCTTCTAAAGAGTGCCCTTTGTCTCCTTGGCTTGTGTGTCAAGGAGGCAAAGGGTTCTGCTGCACGGCAATTAATCAAATAGCCTACTTCTTTCTACCTTTGATCTGGGAGAAAATAGTCAGGATAACATTAATAGGAGAAAGTAAGACACAATGACAGAGAAATGGAGGCGGGGAGAGAGGAGAAACTGCTAGAGAGAGAAGGAGAAATGTAAGGTGGAAAGGGGAAGAGATGGATATAACAAAGGACATAGATATTTCAAAAGGAGAAGTCCAGCTACCATTCTCTATTCCATATTTTTAGAAAAATCAGGTGTCTCACACCACTGTGGCGAGTCCTACTACTGGACAAATTCAAGCCACCAAATATCTATGAATGGTGGCCTGATAAAGGTTTATTGAGAATTGCAGGTCTTGACAATACTAAGTATTTGACAATACTTTCTGCTCTAAGGTCCCTACGTCTCACTCAGGTGTATTTAGAAAGGTGGCATTTAGAAAGAGCCTGACTAGGAAAGTGTGCTCCAAGAAAAATACAGTAAGCCCACAGGTCTCTGAGAGCACCTGTAGACATTTAAACTTTCTTTATCTCGATGGAAAAAAAAAAAAAAAACCAGAAATCTATGATTAAGTGCAAAGAAGGTAGGAACTAGCAATTATTTGTGATTACATATAATAGCTTGGTAGCAAAACCCTTCCCAAGGCCTCGCAGGGTTTATTTACCTTTAAATGAAGCTCTTTAGACAATGGTTGGGTGGAGGGTAGCCCTGAAAAAGAGGATGGAAAGAGAAACGGCATGATTTTGCTCAAGAAATGAAGTATTCAAAAACAAAGGTTATGTTGGCATTTGTTTTGCTTTCTTTAAAAAAGAGAGTATAATATGTGTTCCTTTTGTACATCTTAAAAACATGTTAGGGACACACTGAGCTGATATGAAAAATTATGAATATTCCACTCAATAATTAAGCATGTCTTCTTTTCTTGGCCCTTTTAATGACAGCATTTCCTGCACAATCCATTTGAATCCAATTCTTTGATATTTAAAAAAATGAAGATTCTTTTAATCGATTCACAGAGAAAGTAATTCATCCAAAGGAATTGAGAAAAGTTAGGTTTGAGATAATCGCAGGAGCTTTTTTTATGAGGTTAAGAGTCGGCATTTACAGGGGAAATTATCTATAGGTGCAACAAATTGATCTGCAGTTTTTCTAGAAAACAAACTTGATTTCACTCGATTGCATAAACACACAGACCCGAATACACTTACCGTCTTCACAGTTGTGAGCTCGGCTGGATTTGGGGCCAGGCTATAATGTTATAAATGTTCTAAATGAGGAGCCAAACCCTTTCAGATTCTGTAGAATATGTCCTGTTTTCCCCGACCAGACATTGGAGTCCGGTTATATCTTTCACAGGTGAATGGCTTTGTTCTCAGCCTATCCAACTCAAACCCTCTAGGAACCTCTTTGAAAACCACAGAACATCGTTCCATGCTTGATTTTGCACTAAGATCTTTCAATAGGTTGAAACATACAGCACGTAAGAGCTGATGTTCCCAGCTTGAGGCACAGCTTCACGCCTGAGGAGGCTGCAGAGGGCATGGCATTCTCATTTACAATGTATCATCTCGATATCTCTTCTTGAAACAGGCTCACCTTGTTTCAGACAGGAGTATGGGGACAAAGGCGGACAATATCCTGACCACTCCATCTCCAGCAAAAAGCCTTGCTTGCAATCAGCGCAATGAACATTAATACGTGGCTGGTATCTAGAAACCTTCAGAAAGCCCCTAAAATGTCTCGAAAGGCAAATATTAGCCTTCGTCCTGAATTGTTTACACCTGCATTCCTCCAAACACAGAAGACCCGATAACGCTGGATTTTCTCCAGTTACCCTGGATTACCAATCTGAATTTTAGATAATACATCATAGGAATGGCTGGAACAGTAGGAAAGATTTCCAAATTTGGAAGACTCAAAGACTGATTCTACTTTTCTAATTTACAAATGAAGTGCAAATTCTGGTCCATTGGTAACTTACACAAACTGACAAAATAACATCCCTTTCTGAACAGCTGCCCCATCCCCTCTGGACAGTTGCTAATCTAAAGTGCTAAGTAACAATGAAACATTGCAAAATCACAAAGACTCACTCTGTCCATTTGACCAAGATGTCACGTACAGCACTGAGAAAGAATACCTCCTGTCAGAGGTCCACCCACAGCCTTCACTGCAGACTTCGGTTTGGGGGAAGGGAGTGATAGTGCAGGCCTGGAGCCCTGTACCCTCCCTAACTTGCTCACACCACAAGTATTTCTTCACATTGGCCTGACTGACTGGCTCTGGACCATCAAAAACAGGAGGGAAAAGGAAGAAACACTTTTATCAAAAGAAATTCATAATGCTGTTTCCAGATACTTCATTCCTTTTGCACTATATAGTTGCTGTAACAAAAAGGAAAAAGGGGGATGGGGGTTTCTCTGCTAAATATGGGAGAGGATGAAGAGAACCACATGAGGGCAAGAAATCAAAGGCACAAAAGATTGTATAGTCTGATGAACACAAATTGTTCTAGAAAAATAATAGCACTTATCAAGTGCTAACTGTAACAGGCACTGGGAATATATTATTTCATTTATTTTAAATACATATTGCCCTGTGAAGCAGGCACCTTGTCTCCCTTTTACAGTTGAGGAAAATCGAGCTTTTGCCCAAAGTCACACATATGGTAACTGAGAAAGACAGGGTTTGCATCCAGGTTATCTGACTCCCAGGCCCGGCTCTTAATTACTCTTCTCTAACAACCAGACAGCACCTCATGAGGACTCCTTCTAATCCAGCTGACAACTTCCAAACAAGAGAAATTATTTTCCATGTCACATTTCATAATTACCCACCGTGACATTTTAGGATGCCGATCTTCCAGAGGCTTTTCCAAGGCTCCCCCACTAGCACGAAGAGCAGGCACCACTAAGGGGGCATCGCGTAGACGAGAAATCAGACATCAGTCACCAGTGGGGAGTACAGGTTCGCAGGGACCAAGTCAGGCCAGACGAAGACCAATCACATTTTTTTTGTAAGGTTATTATTCTGCTCAATCGGAGGACATGGTGTATCTGATTTTCAACAAAATGTTCGGTCAAATCTCTCAGGATATTCTGGTGGACAGGGTGGAGAAATGTGGTGATTGGAGTTGTGGTAAATTGTCCTCCCTAAAGGCTGCTGATTAATGGATCGGTATTGGCCTCAAACATCGCTCACCAACATTTTGATCAACAACCCAGATTACCTAAACTCCCAGAGGCACTCTCATTGCCCTTCTCTTGGTACTTATCTCTGCCAGTCCCATCCACACATGCGTACTACCCTCTCCCCGGGCCATGCTTTCTTTTGTCTCTGGTACTTGACTCGTGTGATTCTCCAGCCTGGAACACTTTTTCCTCTAGCATTCTTCTTTCACTTCTCCACTCAGAGGTCACTTCACGAGGAAACTTTCCCTAATGACTGCCCACCAAGACTGGACTTAGACGTTCACCCCTGGACCTTTCTGCCCCTGCCACAAGTGCCCACAACATGCCATTATATTCTCATCATAACATGGAAGGCACACATTATTGGTGACTAGTGTGTATAACTTATTAGACTATAAACTCCATGAAGGAAAGGATATGTCTATCTTGGTCACAACCCTCAGTATCATGATTGACATATAGTAGGTTTACAATAAATATTTGTGCAATGAATGACTGAATAAAATCAAATCATCTTGGATTAATGACAAAATCAGAATCTTAAAAGGGTGCCTATAATCTAGGACAGTAGGGTGAGTTCAATAAAATTCAGTTCAACTAGGATAAATGAAAAGTAAAGCATATGGTGTTAAAAATATCACCAACACAAACTAGGTAGTAGACACATGATTTTAGCAGCACATGTGAAAAAACTTGAGATTTTTAATAGACTATGAGTTGAATGTGATTGGCCCACCCCAAAATATTATGTGTTGTTAGTATTTATAGTTAGGCACAAAGTGTCTAGAAGCAGTGAATTCTGAACTGGTCACACAACACTAAGTATTGCGACTATTCCAGGTGCTATATTTTAATACAAAAGATGACCAAACGGAACTGTATCTAGAGGAAAATAATCAGAATGAAAAGAGTGCTGAAAGCCAAGTAATACAATGTGTAGCCGAAAGACTTTGGATTATTCAGCCTAGACAAAAGAAGGCTTAGGTAAAGGGCATGATCATTATATGTAGAAAACAGAATAGATTTATTCTGAATCTCTCTTGAAAGTAGCACCTGCAGATCATATCAATAGATGCAGAAAAGGCATATGACAAAATCCAGCATCTATTTATGATAAAAACTCTCAGCAAAGTGGGAAGAGAGGGAATATACCTTAACATAATTAACTCCATATATGACAAACTCATAGCTAACATCATACTTAATGGTGAAAAGTTAAAAGCATTTTCTTTAAGATCAGGAAAAAGACAAAAATGTCCACTTTCAAAACTTTTATTAACATAGTATTGGAAGTCCCAGCCACAGAAATCAGACAAGAAAGAGAAATAAAAGCCATTGAATTGAAAAGGAAGAAGTAAAACTGTTTTTATTGCAGAGGACATAATATTATATAGATAGAACCCTAAAAATTCCACCAAAAAACTATTAGAACTGATAAATGAATTCAGTAAAGTAGCAGGATACAAAATTAATACCCAGAAATCAGTTGCATCTTTATATACCAATAACAAACTATCAGAAAGAGAAATTAAGAAAAAAAATTCCATTTATGATTGCATTAAAAAAAAAAAACCTAGGAATAAACGTAACCAAGGAGGTAAAAGACTTGTTCTTGGATAATTATCAGACTTTGAAGAAAGGAACTGAAGAAGATACAAATATACTGTGTTCATGGATAAGAAGAATCAACATCATTAAAATGTCCATACTATCTAAAGCACTTTACAGATTCAATGCAATTCCTACCAAAATACCATTTTGGTACTTTCCACAGAACTAAAACTAATAATCTTAAATTTTATACGTAGCCACAAATGATCCCAAATAGCCACAGAAATCTTGAGAAAGAAGAATAAAGTTGAAGGTATCACACTACCTGATATCAAACTATACTACAAGGTTATAGTAATCAAAACAGCATGGTACTAGAATGAAAACAGACACATAGATCAATTGGAGAGCCCAGAAAGAAACTCATGACTGTATGGTCAATTAATCTATAACAAAGGAAGCAAGAATGCACACTGGGGTAAAGACAGTTTATTCAATAAATCGTGTTGGGAAAACTGGACAGATAACATGCAAAAGAATGAAAATGGACCACCTTCTTACACCATATATAAGAATAAATTCAAAATGGATTAAAGACTTAAACGTAAGACTCGAAACTATAAAACTCCTAAGAGAAAACATAGACAGTAAACTCTCTGACACTGCTCTTAGCGATATTTTTTTTTTTTTTCCGATATATCTCTCAGGCAAGAGCAACAAAAGAAAAAATTAAACAAATGGAATTGCAATAAACTAAAAAATTTTATACAGCAAAGGAAACCATCAACAAAACAAAACAAGAAAAGACAACATATTGAATGAAAAAAGAAACTCACCAATGATACATTTGATAAGGAATTAATATCCAAAATTTATAAAGAACTCATACAACTCAACACCAAAAAAAATCTAATTAAAAAATAGACAAAGGATCAGAATAAACATTTCTCCAAAGAGAATATACATATGACCACTAGACATGTGAAAAGATGCTCAACATCACTCATCATCAGAGAAATGTAAATTAAAACCACAATGAGATATTAACTCATACCTGTCAGAATGGCTGTCATCAATAAATCAATAAAAACAAGTGTTGGCAAGGATGTGGAGAAAAGGGAACCCTCATGTCCTGTTGGTGGGATTGCAAACTGGTGCAGCCGCTATAGAAAACATATAGAAGGTCCTCAAAAAATTAAAAATAGAACCACCTTATAACTCAGAATTCCACTTCTGGGTACTTACGTGAAGGAATTCAAATCACTCATTTGGAAAAGATATATGTACCCTATGTTCACTGCAGCATTATTTACAATAGCCAAGCTGTAGAACCAACCTAAGTTTGCATCAAAAAAAAAAAATGGATAAAAAAGATACAGTACATATATGCAATGGAGTATTATTCAGCCATGAAAAAATAATAAAATCTTGCCATCTGCAACAACTTGGATGGACCTAAAGGGTATTATACTAAGTGAGATAAGTCAAACAGAGAAAGACAAATACCATATGATCTCATTTATATGTGGAATCTAAAGAACAAAATAAATGAACAAACAGAATAGAAACAGACTCATAGATACAGAGAACAAACTGGTGATTACCAGATGGGAAGGGGTTGGTGGGCTAGGTGAAAAAGATGAAGGGATTAAAAAGTACAAATTGATAGTTACAAAATAGTCATGTAAAGTACGGCATAGAGAATATAGTCAATAATATTGTAATAAAAATGTATGGTGCCAGGTGGATACTAGACTAATTGGGGGAATCACTTCATAAATTACATAAATGTCTAACCACTATGCTGCACACCTGAAACTAACATAATATTGAATTTCTACTACAATTAAAAATAAAATAAATAAATATATGTGGGTTTTTTTAAGTAGCAACTGCATCAGTGGTAGAAGCTACAGGTAAAGAGGAACAATTTCCAGTTCAGTGTAGAGGTAATTGTAATGTGTTCAAAGCTCTTAGGAAATGGATGGGAAGTGGAGGCTCAGGGTGGTCGAGAACATCTCCATCCCTAGAAGTCTTCAGTCAAACAAGTTCTTCAACCAAATGGATGTCTACTTGGCAGGGATACTATATTGGGAATTTTAAGAACCAAATGCAAGTTTAGACTTGACAGCCTCCACAAAGACTCTTCCAGATAAGTCAACAGAGAATCTGTGGGCCTCACACTACTGTATTTCCGTGACATCCTCAAATTCCCATACTGGAGGCAGTCACATTGCTTAATCCCACAAACCCTGAGCTGTTCTTCTTCTGTGTTCTTAAATCTTACCTTATTACTTAGAACCTCATAAACTAAAAGTTATGAGATCTAGTTTTTAGTCACAGATCTGCCACTGATTAGTTGTGAGCTTATCATCTTGTTTAAACTTAATTTGTTCATCTGTAAAAATAAGGAATTTTGGACTCATCAGTTACTTAGTTCCTGTCACATTAAAGTTTTAAAGCACTAATGTTTCTCAGAGTTGGTCCTCAGACTACAAGCATCAGAATCACCAAGGGAGCCTGTTTAACATACGGATACTTGGACCTCATCATAGATCTGTGAATAGAACCCTAGAGTAAGAATTTTTTACAAAACACCATAAATTATTAATGTGCACACTGAAGATCCAGAGACAACTCTAAAAAGGCTGTGTGCCCTTGAGATCAGAACAACATATAAGCAGAATTCAGGCACAGAAAGGTTAATTTAGTCACTGACATCTCGTAGTAAATCAGAATTGTTCCTAGAAGAAAATGATCAAGTGATTTCCTTTTCTCTTTGAGGACCTGAAGACTTAAATGAGGAGGTGAATGGAAAACTAGAATAGCCTCCAAGACATGCGTCGTGAGGCTGGGAAAATCCCAAACCCTGTTGGCTGAGGAAGGAATCAGAGCTTTGTAACAAGAGCAGCCATGCTTACCCCGAGCCTCCAAAGCAAATGAGTGCAACAGCAGGTGCAGTAGCTAGACTGCAGGAAAAAGGGAAAAGTACAGGGTGATTGATGCCTGTCGGCAAGCTCTCCCTGCACATATTTACCCCTCGGGAGTGACATGAGTCAGGGTTTGAAAAACTGGGAAAATGTAAAAGCAAGGGATGCTCTTAATTAACTGAAAACCATCTTGTGCCAAGCCCAGGAAAGCAAGCCTTTCACATGGAGCAATCACTCTATCACAGGAGTATTCATTATGCAGAAAGTAGCCCTACAAAATACCTTTTATTTCCTCCCCAATTTCAAGTTCCCGGAGAGCTGTTTTCTCACATTTGTCATGAAACTTTCTTGATTTGAAGACCAAGTGAAGTTAGTAGAGTGCTGTATTTGAACTGGTAGAGGAGTTTGTTTCGAAAGCCCCTTTGGTTGCAGACCCCATGCAGATGTAAGGCTCTCATCACTAACAAGTCTACTTTCTTATATATATTTTCACTAATGTTTTCCCAACACTGAGAATCATCATCTTAAGTTCCTCTTAATCTCTATTTAAAATACACACGACATCATCGATTTTGAAAATTCCATTTTTGTCGTATCGCTTATTATCCAGGCAAGCACCCTAAAACAACAAATAGTTTCACTAAGTCAGTGGCTTGCATAAGGCTCGCTGTCTCATATTTAAGCTGAAAAGCCCCGGATGCTGGCACATTCAATATTTATATATTTAGCAACCACCTCGAAACCTCTACCCCATCCCTCCCCAAAAGCAAATTTATGAGTATTCATCATAAATGTAAATATTGCCTAATACAGGGTTTCCAACTCTTGAGATGAGGCACACTGAAATGGATACGACCATGGATGCGCTTACAAACGTGTCAAGTATCTGGGTCTTGTACAAACCAAAGAAATTTTTGATGCCCCTCTCCTTATAAAATTATAGAAAGGCTTTACTTGTAAGTCATGTGCACTAGTCAATCACATAGTCATTATCACCCTGAAACTCCAGCAGCATTTCCTTAAATGACACTTCCTACCTCTCAGCTCTAAAGTCACATAAATGTCTCCACCAAATCAGCTATGAAGCAAATAAACTCTAGGAAGACACCACAACTAACACAAATATCCCTAATGCTGAAAAGAATAAAGAATAAAGCTTGCTTATGAAGAAAGCTAATTTCATATTCCTATCAGAGAGTCATCAAGTAATACTGCTGGAAAAATAAAAAGTACCTTACCCAGAAACAGTTGAATTAAGCAGATGGATTTTGACAGGACCTGCATAATTAAAGTTTCCACTGCAGCTTTAGAAACTCTTGTTCTGAAACCCATTTTGTCAGCCAATGCTAAAGAATGTTTTTTTGGCTCGGGAACATAAAATCCAAATAGTCCCAGAGGAGAAGCTGCTTCTCAGTCTCAGACACCCTCAGACACTGCCTTTCAAAGAAGAGCTCTTTCCCCTGGAAATGGATCTTGTCATAGACATTGTCATGTTAATTGGCCAAATTCAAACACAAGTCATCTCTAGAACAGGCAATGGGAAGACCTTTGGAGATAGACTGTTTTAAAACTTTTTCCTAAAGGAAAAGAGACATGCTAATAAAAAGTCAACCTTGGCGTGTTAGTCCCTAACAATTAAGAACCCAAGACCAAAATGCTTTTTGTTAGTTGCTGCTGGCCAAGGAGCTTTCTTCTTTGCACTCTGTTGGGCAGTAAGAAAAGGCACCGAGACTTCAAAACTCCATATGATAATAAGTGGTAGGAGGTGGTATGAATAAATTGCCTTCCACATATAATCCCAAACCTTGTATCAATCAACAGTTTTATTTTTCTTCCAAAGAGAATTACATTCCAGACCTGTTCACAAAGTGCAGAAATCTATGTTTAAAGGGGAGGCACTGAGGGTCCCATGGAACCTGACTCTTGTGCTATGGCCTTTGTACAAAGCAAAGGGCCAAGGGGACCTGGGAACAAATGCAGAAAGCAAAGCCCTTCTCAATAGATAAAAGGTGCAATTCTCCCAACTCTACTCTCCCTGCCTACAAAAACAATGCTAAGTGAACAACATTCTTGAATTAGGATTTAGATTTCTGAGCCCGAAGGTAAGACGTTGTGCTGCCGAAACCAGCACCATTTCTGAGTCATTCCTTTCCTGGCTCTGGAAATGACCCTGGCAGAGCCCTGAGAAGGATGACTTGGTTTCTGGAGCTCCGTAGTTGGAAACTTCTGTAACTTAAAGCCTGTCTCACCATTTACTGGACAATAAGTTATTTTTGACACACCTTTCTGCCTGGTTCAGATCTACTACCAAGGACACAGCTTTAAAAATGGCTAAAAGCAACGAATGGCACAATTGGAAAGAACAACTGGAAAGATCTGCTCCATTTGGAAACAGCAGATTTTAAGTACCTGAAAACATGTAAATGTTAGCTGCAATACAGTCTCTGTAAAACGCCTCCCATTGATTTGTTTGAAAGAGTCACTAAGTGATTCTCTTATCCAATTGGCTGTAAAGAATTGGTACTGGCAAGTGTGCAACATGTCTCTTTAGTTTAGAAATCAGACTGTTCTGGGCCACGAGTGTTGTAAAACAGTCTCGTGTCTTAAGAGCAAGACTGAAGACTCAATCTGTGTGTGCCTGAAAGCTGTAAAAGCCCAGGAAACGGACTCTCTCCTCAAAAATGAACAAGTAAAATCAAGATTTAACTAAGTGACCTGGAAGCCGGCACTGGCTTACCTTGGGGGAGCTGATGAGGTTTTGTGACCAGGTCCAGGATGACAGGCATTTTGAACATTCCCCAGCGGACAACCATTTAGGCCTCTTGGGGATTAGATGCATTGTGGCAATGCATCTAATGGTAGAATTGGGGGTCCAAGAAAGGAGAATTAACCAAAAGTCTTCAGGGTCTGGGAAAACTATAGAAGTTGCTTGATCCAGAAGTATTTACAACAGGGAGAACACATTGTATTCCAGGTTTGGCATAATATAACTGATGTAGAAACAGAAATATAAACATAGAACTCTACCTTAGCACTGATTTTACGCATAGTTGGGAAAAAACAGTAGTTCCCAAGGGCTGGTCCAGTTTAAAAAATCGCTCTCCCTTATCCTACTACCCTGTGCCCTTACACACACACATGCACACACATAGATATGTTTTTATACAAGTGAAATCAGGTTGAAGAACCATAGGTACAGACTTACTCTGAAGTCCACAGAGAACACCTAATCTTATCTACTTATGTGCTCGAAGGGAAAATTGAGGTTAAAGACATTCTGTGACTTACTCAAGATGTAGGTAAGACTAGAGCCCAGGTCCCCTGTCTCCTAATCCAGTATTCTTTCCACCACACTGGCTAAAATGTCAAAGGGGGTGTAACCACAGTAACAGACTTCATAACAGCCATCTCCCAACCTCTTCATTTAACGCACACGTGTTCCCATCCAGGAGAGATTAGGTGACCTAATCTCTTCTTCAACATGGCTCCCAACCTCAGCCACAGTCTGAGTTTTGTCAACTGAGAAGCCAAGGGTTTCAGCTCATTTCAGCAAACATAAAATTGAGTGGCCCAGGAATGATAATCAGAGTACAGTAGGGCTGGAGTATTATAAGTTTATGGGAAGAGGAAGAGGAATTGTTGAAGATGGATGGATATGAAAGATATTTTGAGGATAGATTGCAGTGGGTTTTAAATTTCCTGATGAGAGTTGGGAACTAAAAAAAGTTAAGAACTTTTCTAATGTATAGGCCCAGCTTTCTTAAAAAAGAAGAAAATTGATCCATCATGATCATTGTACTAGTTTCTTTCCATTTAATGTGTGTAATCTCACTAGAATGGATGGCCTTGAAGACAGGCACAATGCTTGCCATGTTCAATGCCACATCCCAGGGGTTAGCAGTGCCTGGCATACACAAGTGAGGAACAAAAACACATTAACTACAGACTTTCAACTCCCCTTCCACTTGTTACATAAGATTTCTCTGACTCAGTGGCCAGCATATTTTAGGAAGTAAGGATAGCCCAACTAGCATTTCCGCTGTAGTTTTTCCCCACCAGTTACAAGAATGGTGAATAAAGCTCTATATTTATATTTCTGTCTCTATATCTGTTATATAGCATCCAACCCAGAAAACAATTCATTTTTCCCATATAAACCATTTTGGATCAAGCAACTTCTACAGGCTTCCCAAGCCCAGAAGACAATATCAAGAGGATAGAACAATTGCTTGGGAATGATGAAGCTTCTCCTACTGTCTCAGTCTGACTCACACCTGACCAAGGGCAAATCACTTAACCTCAGCTTGCCTTGTTTTTACTGTATGCAAAATAGAGCCAATAACAATGAAATCCTCCTCCTTCCCTCCAGGGATATTATGAGAATTGGGAAGATGTTATCTTGGAAGTGATTAGAGCTGCTAAGAACTGGGCTCTTAATACAGAAGCGGTGTTGTTCTCTGGTTGTGCTTCAGATGCTGTTTTCAGCATGATAGGTAGATATTGTGAGGCCTTGTTGGCAAGGAGAGAAAGCTATTGTTGTGTGTTGACACAATGATACAAGCAAGCAGAAGGGAAGGCACCTCAAAAGTTAAATGGTTCTGATTTCATTCATTGAATTCCTTCTTCCTCACAACAAACCTCAACTGTCGTTATTCTTTATGGAGAGGTGTTGTTTTTCTATTTCCAATTTTCCCCAGCTGCCAGGACATCTGGAGAAAAACAAAGACATAAATATATTTTTTTCTAATTGAATCATTGAATCAGGGAGAATGCTGCTTCTTAAGGAGTCACCTAGTTTATTCAATTAAACAATCAAACAATTTCGGAGTGTTTTCTGTGTAACGGGGATATATAAAGATGAATAAAAGCTGTGGGACTGTTTTCTGAACAGATATATTGTCAGATAGCCATTAGTGAACTTATAGGAACAAGAAGATTGGAAAGTCACTGCCCTGGAAAATCAAAATCATATAAAGATTGTATAAACAAAACACGGTTTCTGCTTTTGCGTAGCTCATAGGCAGTGGCAGAAACAAACAATTCACTACAAAACAAAGCAAATTATAAATGACTTATAAGAAAACTTGCCTGAGACTGCAAAGCAGAGAAAATGTAATTCTGATTCTAAGAATTAGAAAGAGATATTCAGAAGAGGCTCAGGGAAGTCAAGTTTCTCAGCAATGAGAACAAGGTGTGCAAAGCCCTGGAAATACAAGACTGAGTGATACAGGGATGGTAATAAGTGTTCAAGGTACAGAAGCAAGGTGTGTTTGCAAGGAGTATTGGAAGGCATTAGAGATGAAAGAGGCTTTGGAGACAGCTTGCAAAAGGTTTTTGAATGCTTGCTGAGAGGCCAGAAATTCATATGAGCAGTGGAAGGCATCGCAAATTTTGAGTTGGCCAGTAAGATAGAAGCTAAGCTTTGGGAATTATAATTCCTGATATCTGGGAGTTGAGTGCAATGACAACTGCAATAATTCAGGAAGGAGATGGCAAGAGCCCGAAATAACCTTTTTAAGTGGTTGAAGATATGGAAGAGAAGAGACAGGGTCAAATCAACCAGGATTGCTACAAACTGGATGGAGTTCTGGAAGCAGAAGGAAAAGTGAAAAATGATGTCCAGAACTGTGGTCTATTTCCTTCTGTTCATACTCTCAGCCCAGTGACCGCCATCCTATGACAAGATCTGTGACCTAAAGTAGAACCACCTTATGAGTTTTAGCATGTAATCCTTACTTCCACCAGAGCAAGAATAGGTTTCTCTTTAGATTGCATCACCATAACCAAGCCATGTCCATGGGCCCACAGAACTTCAATGACAGGAAAGATGTAAAATTGAGATGGGACAAAGGGTAGGAGAAAATACAAGGGAGATAAGATGGAAAGAGGGTTGAACACCTGCCAATAATAATGTCTCACTCTAGATTCCTTTTCCAACTCTAAGGCTTAGCAAGTCATCTGAAATCATACCGCCAGTTCCCACAAACTAGAAACAAGCTGCTGTTGTTTTTGGCTGCTTTCAATAAATGATAGATAACTTTGGGGGAATTTTTTTAGACCAAAGACCTCTGAAAGCACCATCACAATCTTACTAACCTTGAATTGCTAACGATGGGAGTTTTTGCTCCAACATTTGAATTGTCTTAGTAATAAATTCATTTGTTCATTCATTCTGCCCATTATATTGTATGTTCTTCAAATGAATTAAGACCGCCATCCTATGACAAGATCTGTGACCTAAGGTAGAACCACCTTATGAGTTTTAGCATGTAATCCTTACTTCCACCAGAGCAAGAATAGGTTTCTCTTTAGATTGCATCACCATAACCAAGCCATGTCCATGGGCCCACAGAACTTCAATGACAGGAAAGATGTAAAATTGAGATGGGACAAAGGGTAGGAGAAAATACAAGGGAGATAAGATGGAAAGAGGGTTGAACACCTGCCAATAATAATGTCTCACTCTAGATTCCTTTTCCAACTCTAAGGCTTAGCAAGTCATCTGAAATCATACCGCCAGTTCCCACAAACTAGAAACAAGCTGCTGTTGTTTTTGGCTGCTTTCAATAAATGATAGATAACTTTGGGGGAATTTTTTTAGACCAAAGACCTCTGAAAGCACCATCACAATCTTACTAACCTTGAATTGCTAACGATGGGAGTTTTGCTCCAACATTTGAAATGTCTTAGTAATAAATTCATTTGTTCATTCATTCTGCCCATTATATTGTGTGTTCTTCAAACGAATTAATTCATTTAGTATTCAATCAAGTTTGTTATGCACCCGCTGTATACTAAGCCTTGTGTTAGGCTTTAGAGAAATGGAAGTATACAAACCTAACAGAATCCCTGATTTCATGGAACTTACGTTTTATAGGGAAAATAGATATTAAAGAAATATCTTAACATTTAAACACTTTAATTACAATTTTCTTATAAAAAGATATTATGGGCACCATAAAGGCAATCGGACTTGTTGCCATGGATCCTCACAGACCTGAAGGATGGGAGAGAGTGTTCTAAGCAAAAAGTGAAGGAAAGAGTATTCCAAGCAGATCCAAGATGAGCCTTCTGGCACGTCAGAGATCAGAGAGGACCATGTGGCCAGAGCCTAGTGGGCAAGGCAGAGAGCAACAGGAATTGAATATGGAGACTCATGGAGGTGAACTTTCTCCTTTTTCTGTAATTACTGCCTTAGCACCTAGCAGAGCAAGGTTCCAGAACAGATAAACAAATGTAACTTGGAGTACTAAAGGTATCCTGGCCTACTGGCAACAAGACGACTCCCAGCATGGAATCCATCTTTACCTAACGATATGGGGCTGGATGAAATGGCTTCTGCATATGTTGCAAACAGCCTTGTAGAACTACGAAATTTCAAGAATAAAGATATGATCTCTCTTACCTACTTCATTATTCATCTATCTTATGGTGAAAACTTGCAGAAGTCTCCATAAGGCCCAAATGTAGGTTAGAAATCTGGTTTTGAGGTATTGAGTTGCAGTAATATAATTCATCTCTTAAGCAACTGAATTTTATTGAAGAGTAGAAGAAAGTAAGGTCAAACTCTGTATAACTACTCAACTTCCTCTAAAGTATAATTTCCCAGTAAATTTACGGATATAAAAGAAAAGAATATCTGGACACCTTAAGCTTTCCTCTTCTTTTTGCCATTAATTTTTTAAACAAAAGAGTGGAAGATTGTATTAGTGCAAATCCCAGCAAGAAACAATTCACCCTACACCCCAGATAATTCAAATGAAGAGACTTGCATGACAGAAATATATAGAGTTGAGGGCGGAGTTAAGGGAAGGAATAAACAATGTTGTTGAGGCTACCAGGGAGTAGGAAGAATCGAAGCTGTTCCTCTAAGACAGAAGCCATAGCTGTGGCGGAAAGAAGCTGGGAAGGAGCAGGAAAGACACATCCTGAGACTTCTCCCTCTAGCTCTCCAGGGTCCTTGCAGTGCCTCCTATTGTTGAACCCAACTGCAAGCCAGCCAGCAAAGGAGCTTGGATACATGGTCCACAGAGCAGGGCAGGGAATGGGAAAATGGATCTTGAAAGAGAACTAGAGCAAATGGAGAATAATCAGCACAAATATGATGGACAAATATGGTATAACCATAACAGGAAAGGGAGGGAAAATTTCAGGTTATATAACACATAATATATAAAGATTCTAGTAACATATTACATAGTATAATATATAATATGCTATAATATACGATCAATTCACAAATATATCTATTTTTTATATTATACTATGTGTCAGCTATTGCATGTATTTTGTGTAGATTGTACAAATGAATAATGTGTATATTTTTTCATATGTAGTTAGGTTGAAGATAAGTTTGCATGGGCAAGATGTTCTGGCCTCATGGATGGCTAATGTTAAAAATGAGAGAGGAACTGCCCTTCTTTGCTCTTATTGCCTATTATTTCCGTGTGTCTGGCACTCACAAATCTGTTTTCAAATGGAAAGAGTTGTAAACTGACTCCAAAGTCAATTCTGTATGAGATGACTACAATAGACACTTTTTGAGGTTCACAAGGTCCCGCCTTTCTGTAAACAATTCCTGATTTGCAGGAAGTAGTCCTCAACAGCCACGTGTACATGATGGACATTCTTCTGTAAGACACATGCCCTTCTCCACCATCCATAACCCTTTCCTTTGTTTCTGGGCCCCACTCAAATGCCATATTTCCTGTGGAACATGAGCAGCTCTCCACAATCACATTCTTTATACCTTTCCCGTGCTCCTTATATATGTTATATCTTATAATAATTTCCTCAAGTAGTAGGGACATACATTCATTTGTTTCCTCCTAATGTTTGGCATAGATAAAAACAATTGAATGAGGTGAACTTGTTATCTAAAATGTACATGAATGGATGAAGCATTCTGTGAATACCAAAATGCTACAGCTCAATTCACAGGTTACTCTCTGCAATTTTTTAGGGTCAGAATCCATATCAGGATTATAACCTCGTTTTCCTTTGTAGGGAGACAATGATAGGAGAGCATAAAGGAAGGGGAAAAGCCTTCATGTTCTTAAAGCATGCAACTCCAGTATCTAGATTCAAATGAAATCAAGAATATGGTGAAAAAC
>NW_006438113.1:18975870-18977369 GCF_000325575.1 Pteropus alecto | reverse complement strand
AAGAGCCCAAGACTGAACCCAGGGCAGAGAACTTCTCAGTCGTGGATACGTCTCCTTACCTGGTAGCTAGAGAAGGAGATGCCAGATGCTATAATGTCATTTGAGGCCAACAATCCATAGGGAGGTCACTAATCTATAGAGGGGCCATAACAAAATGTGATCCTAGCAAGCTGATGTCAAAAAGGACTCTTAATCTCTTTTTTCACATGCATAAGTAACTGTATGCTGCATGTCAATGAGTTTTCCCTAAGCAGCCAGGCCATTGAAAACCATTTATGTGGTACTGGGGATGTATTTTAATGGTATTAGTCTAAAGGTCAAGCAATGCAAAGAAAGCAGCCAGGAAGCAGGCCAACAGCTCAGGCAGGTAATTGAGCGTGCAAAAGCACTGTCTACTATAGCCACTAGTCACACTTTTGTTTATCCCTCCCTGACATGGTGTGGAAATGGTGTTCTTTTATTTTCTCTTCTCTGTTTACATTAGAAAGCAGCCATCAAGATAAGGATTATCCATCTCAAAATAATATTGCTATTGGTGATGGTCTATCAGCAAAAATTGGGCTTTCGCTCTAGAAAAGAGTCAGGAAGAGTCATGTATGGGCTCTCAGAACAAACCTCAAGTGTCACAATGAAGATTGGAATAGAACTGAGAATGAAGGAGGAGCTTTAAAAATATGGAAATCCCCAACTTCTAATTCCAGTTTGGAGACCTGGCAGACCAGATTGTTGGGGAAATACTTTCGTAATTCTTTGAAATGTCTGCTTGCTGAAGCTACAAAAAATGACTCCCTTCCATCCATCCGTCTGTATCCACCCCAAATGTATCATACTTAGCACATAAATAATAGTGATGTAAGTAGTAGAATTTCATTTATTTCTCATTACATTCCAGGAATGCTTCCAGGAGACTACAATTAATAAAGTCCATCCAAAACCAGTATCTCATAGGCCTCACAATGAAGGTCTCTAAATATGGTCCGAAAAGGGAAGAGCTATTTGATAATCAGCCTAAACTAGGAAAACATAATATTGAAGGAACACTATGTTTGAATGCTACTGCTCTTCCTGTGGAGACAGACTCAAGGTCAAAATAAACTTGAGTCATCATTAAATTATCCCAGAGCAGGCACATTGAAGAAGTGTCAGCCCAGCCTGAAAAGGCCTAACTATTGACTGGTCCGGGGAGAAAACCAGAAAGATTCTCATTGACCTGCGGATCCATATTTTAGAAGAAGCTCTGTTTAGAAGATTTCTTCTTCTCCTTCTCATTCCCTCTGTCTATGTCTTTCACAGCAGAGTGAAGCTGCTGGTGGTCAGGGCCCAGGCTGCAGTTCCCTCCAATCTCTGAAGTTTCTTCCTGAGGCCTCCTCCCTTGGCATGCACAGTGACTGGACATGTGGCAGAAAGAAATCAGTGAGGATATTTCTGGAGGTGCCCACTGTTCTGCTCTGGGTGCTGCCAGAATCAGTTTCAAAAGATGAACAGGATACAAGAAGGAG
>NW_006438113.1:18931567-18975441 GCF_000325575.1 Pteropus alecto | reverse complement strand
CTTTTGCAGGGGCCCAGGCCTCTGGAGGGCTGACTGTCCTGCTGAGATCCTTTGCCCTACTTCCTTCGCTCACTCTGCTGAAGAACCAGAAAACAAAGAAAGCAAAAATGTTTGTCATAGAAAAGTATGTCCTAATTCCATCAAACTCTCCTGTGAGAGGTGAGGTGAGGCACAGGATGACATGTCAGAGCCAGAGAAATGCCCCTGGGAAGCCCTGAGCTCCAACAGTTTGGTTCCTCAACTATTGGCATCTCTTTGAGATGAAAGTGGATGCCATTCAGAAATAGGGATCCCAAAGACTGAGAAAGGAGTGTGGGCTTTTATTAGTGATTGCTGAATATTTATGTCCCATTTATTACTGATTTTTGGCTATGAGTAAGCCAGATAAGAAATTTGGCCACCTGAGTGCCTGGGGCTTTTGATCAATAAGAAGCCAGCCTAACAGAGGGCCGGCCCCATGTTTGACTGCTCTGCCTGAGACAAAGGTCCTTTGTAAACTCAAATGCCCCAGAGCATGGGTTTGGAGCTGCGTAGATGCAAGCAGAAGAGGAAGAGAAAAAAGGAAAAGAAAACCTTTTGCTTCTCTCAGCAGAAACCTAATATTGAAAACAAAGACTTTTTAAAGGAAAGGGCCACTGGAAAATGATGAGGACCGGGATATGGACTAACATTATTTGCAGATTTCTTCCCTGAACTGAGAACACAGTTCTGACTTGGCTGCATACATATCCAGCAGAGCAGGATGTGAATTTCCAAGTGTACCACCTTGATGAACCTTTCTCCTTGTCTTATCTCAGATCTGGAGAGGTTAAAGACCTTTTCTTTTTTCTTTTTTCATTTTCTTTTTTGAAGGGGAGTTGAGTAGAGGGGTAGAAAGAAACTAGAGAAGGAGAAGGATATGTTCAAAATAAACCAGAACTCTGATGATAATTTTTAGTCTGGAGAAGGAAGAATCATTCTTTTGTAGAACTAGTGCTCACTTAAATAGGTTTCCCCAACTTGGGAGATCTCCAGAAATGCAAATCATCCACTTGTGACACTTAACTGTTCTACTCAGGCTCTTCTCCTTTTCCTGACTGGATGGGCCATCTAGAATAAAAATGGAGCAATCAAGTTCAGGCCAGAAAACTAGGAACAGATGAGAGAATTAGGAACTACAGATCCAGACCGTGAGTGTAAGAACCCTTTAAGATGGGTTCAACATTATCACTTTCTCACATTAATCCTTTTTATGATCACTTTGCTATTTCCAGATAATAATTTACAGTGAGAAGAAATGGAAAGTTTTGGAGTTTCTTTCCTTGAGGTCATCAGTGCAGTGAGGAACTAGAACCATCCCTCCCCATGCGACCCTGGACCAGGTGGAGAGAAAAACCCCAAGTGGGAAATTAAGGCAATGTTAAACAAGAAAGGAACTCGAGCAGGATGAATTTAGGGGCCAGCAGGAAGATAAAAAAGGAGAACAAAGGGAGCCAGCCTGCCTGAGACACAACCTGCTGGGCTTCCCAGCAAGCTATCCTGGTCCCCATCAAAGGTGGCAAAGTGGATCCAAGTGTCCTATCTTATTTAGTCACTCAAATCATTACCCATCAGATTGTTCCCCAGAATGAATATCGGACATTTTTTGTTTTAATTTTTCTTTTTGTCAAAAACTGTAACATTTCATTGTATAGTTGTTAAATTCATATAGTATAATTAAAACTCAGTCCTCTGCCTGCCCCCCACTTCAACACCATTCTCTTGCACTCCAGATGCTACCACCCTCAATCCATTCAATCCACTCTTGCCAGGCACTGCTATATTTGTAAACAATATGCTTCCAGTGCTATTTATTGATTTTATTAATTTTAAGCATTATGTATTGGTTTCCTGGAAAGAAAATAAGACTTTGCTATTTTACACACACATCCAACTTTCCTTCTCCCATCACTCTACAACAAAATTATAACATCGTTCAATCAGTTGTCAGTAGTCAGTGTGTACAGTATGACTATGCAAGTATAGTTCATCACTGATCCCAGTAGTGCACTGTGCTGATGCCTCTTTTCTTTTGCACCCTTCATATCTCCCAGATGACTGAGCTTGGGAATGTTCCTAAATTTCCGGAACAGAGGAGTCCAATTCAGTCTCTTCGCTCACTCACAAACACGACCGTTCGATACCAGGACTCTGCCTTCCTTTGCAAAGCTCTCCTCCCCATCTTTCTTCTGTCCTTCCAAATCGCAACCATAACACCTTGTGTACCATTTCTCCGAGAAGCCTGACACCCTTTATTGTTCTCCTTTGCTTCTAAGCATCTATGTCATGCACAGTCTGGACTACATGTTGAGCTGTTAATTACACAATTTCTTATAGGGTTTGGTGTTATTATTTTTTGTATTATTCTTGCCTCCCCGACTGTAAGTTCTCTGAAGGCAATTCTGCCTTGCACTTCCTCTGTATCTGTCTCTCTCAGGAAAGCTCTTCACCGGGTAGCCCTCATACATTTTCTGAGGCTACTGCTCAGATAATAAGTTCTTTCTTGGGGAATTACTATTTTTCCCAGGCATGAGTCTGAGCAAATACTTCATGGCAATCAGTTTTCTCTTAAGCCCTCCTTTCTAAATGAAAATGATTTTGTCATAACCCAGAGAAATAAAAAAGCTAAAATCTTCAAACAAGCTAAATAATAAGATAAAAATTCGCAAAGCCATCTTTGACAGTGTGCTCTGCCTTACCTGCCCCACGTCTCATCTGTTACCACTTTAGTGCCACACTCTATCTGCCTTCTCACTTTGCTTCTACTGCCTCTCTTTCTCTATCCCTTCCACCCAATATGGGCTTTCATTTTTTGTGGTCTGGACTATTGTAATAGCTTCCTGAATCTCCTCCTCTTTCTTGTCTTTAATCCCAAAACCCATCTGCCAGATAAATTTTTCTACAACACAGTTCATTTCTACGGTGGTTTCTCATTGTTCTCTTGCCTTACAGTCTAGACTCCTTTCATTCAGCCTTAGATCCTGTTATTCTCATCTCATCCTCTACATTGCCTCTAAATAGAGGACTCACTATTTTCCAAACATAACCCCATGCTTTTAGGTCTTTGCACATGCTGTTTACCACCTAGAATGCTTTTCTTCACCACTTTTGCTATCACCTCCACCATGAAACCTTCCCTGCTCTTCCCAGCTCAGCCAGATCTTTCTCAGCTCTGAATTCCTCTAAGTTTTTATTCCTATCTTTCTAAAGGAGCCATGTTACAGTCTGCTTTTTATCATCATTATTGGCGGATCTGTCTTATCTCCCTGACTAGTATAAAAGATCGTCGAGGGTCAAGATTTGGCCATTTCATATTCCATTTTTTACAAACATGGCAAATTATGAAGATTAGGAAAGGTTGAATAATTGTTTATTAAGTAAATTAATAAATGAAGTAAAACTGCATTCTCCTCTCTTGAGCCTACAGATCCTTCAAAAGACCATTCTTATACACTTTACTGTCTCTGTAGTAAGTGGCAGAGATGAGTTTCAACACTCAGATTCTGGTGAGTAGGAGAAGAGTCTAGCTAAATTCTGTGGCTTGCAAAAAAATGATATTCTGGTCTTGAGCCGAGTTCCTCCTACTCTTACGTGTGGCCCAGGAGGTCATACTGTTTCCTGATCCAAACACTCTCTTGGGGATGGGGCTTAAATTCTGGGAGACTATAGCATAGAGCTGTCAACACTCACCCAGCTTGCCTCAACCTCACAACTCAGCTCTAACTGCAAAGCAGCACTCTCCCCATCTGTAAGTGGAAAAGGAAGTCTCTGTCTATTTTTACAGGACTGAGGGGGAGGCAAGAGGAAGCATTTCATTTAATTTCTATTTCTTCTCTTGGCCTCTAACTTTCTGGCCAAAATTTTCTATTTCCAAAGCTTTGTATTATGTAAACATAGGAGGGCCATTCTCAAAAACAGAAGCAAGCTCTGCTAATTTCCAGCCTCCCTTCTGGCATTCTCAGAAGTCTTATTAAGCATCTTGGTCCTGGCAAATATGTCATTGGTTATAAGTCACTTATGATGGCCAACCCTGGGTCGGTAGATTCATTTAACCTGCGTACCCAAGATATTCATAGAATTCTTTATTTGAAAACTTTCCTAGAGAAAAATGATGCTGTTCATGACTTTTCTGTTAGGCCAATTCACAGAAAGCCAAAAATGTTTCCATTGAACAAAGACTGTTAAAGCCAAAAATAATTCTTAAAAAAGCGTTTTTGCAACCCATTCTACAATTACACAAATAATTCATGCAAAAAGTGGCTTGAGAACTACATCATCCATGTCTTGATGTTGTATAGACTACCAGCCTAAACTAACTCAAAATGGTAGACGCTTTGTATCTGCTTCCTTATTAAGGAGATGTGTCAGAAGGTAGACAAACACACAGGTGCAAACTCCAGCGAAGACTATGTCATTTTTTAAATGGTCCAACACAAACATGCCTTTGACATTGCTACCAAACCTGGACAACTTTCATAGCTCTGCATGAAACATAAAGGGCTGGGCCCATGCCCTAGAGATCTGAGATCTAAGATTAGAAAGCTCACCTTAATGCAGTGATTAATCAGATGAAATTCTTTTTAAAAAATTATTTTTATTTTCCCTACCTTTATCCCACATCACTCTACCCTCAGGAAGAGAATTTCTGGAACCAGGATAATAATAATGCAGACAAAGTGCATTAGACAACTTGGAACTATTCTAGATTCTTAGTCTTTCAGTCTACCAAGGGTGGTAGCAGGCAGCACAGGACCCAATCTGTTTTTAAATGTTGCATTTGTGAACAGAAACAGGCACTTTGGATGGATTCCAGTTGGTAAATTCAATGAAGAATAACATAAGCCTCAGATTCCCCATTGGTAAAACAAAAGAGGTTGGTGAGATATTCTCTAAAGTTCCTTCCAGCTCTCACATTTTATGATTCTCAGTAGCAAAAACGCAAGGACTTGGAATGACCAGTCTCATTTCTCCCAATAAGCTCTGGGTGAATTGAGGGCCAGTATTACATTGCATCATCTCATGTACAGTAATGTATGAATGACATTACACAATGCCTGCTTTTATTAATGGGAACACTCTTCCAGCAATAATGCAATATTCTTGAGCTCATTCTGGCCTTCTTTGTTAGTACCCAAACCAGTTGCATTGTCAGGAGCTACAAGAACATGACATAGACATTAGAAGCAGGAGCAGTTGAAGAGGGCAGGCACATCGGGGAATGACACAAACTAACAACCCATAGTCTTATTCATGCTCACAGTGGACACTTAGTGAATGCCTGGTGACTAAGAGTGAGTAATGTAGAAACACTAGTGGACTTGTTAACTGCCTAGAGTCAACACCTTTGCACCTTGCTATTTTCCTGGGGCTGAGTCTCAGCAGGGGTGGAAGGAAGGGACTTCACATTTAGGAGTACTTTTAGAGTTCCCACATGTTGGCGTTCTCTCATTTATTGGTGTTCTATCTCCTAATTATATGGAATGTATTCTCTTTCATTGAACAGATATATATTTCATTCCTAAGAGGTTTGGCACAGGCAAATTTTTAGTCTAATCGCCACACTTGATTCCTGACTTAAGTTTCTGTCCTAAGTCCTTATTGGCTCTCTAACACAGGATACACTAAAATGAAAACCAGAGATCCTCAAGGATTCCATCATGTCTCTTTCCTGGATGGGTCTAAACAATTCTCCTTTCTTATCCCTCTTGGAAGTTTCCTGGTTCTGTGAAACTCTCTGCATACACCACTCCTGGCAAAAGGGTACCAACCGTCATCTCTGAAAGGAGAGGAGAAGCAGTCAAAAGCCTTAGACAGTATAATCTTTCTGTTCTTTACAAATGTCTCACCTCCCTGACCCTGACTTTGATTAGGGGTTGAGTTCAGCATTGTCCTTCACTGGTCTTATTTTGCCATTTCTCTCTGGAAAACCAGGGTAGACAACATATATCCCATGTGTGATACTTTCCTAATATAAAAATGAATCCTCTATAGACCTATTTTCACAAGAGCCTTCTTTGAACTGTTTTACTGGGATTGACGCACTTTTATTTGCTGGGACCTTCCATTCCTTTGATCTCCAAGTGCCAGGTAACAGGATAAGACTAAGATCCAGGGTGGAGCCCTGGGACAATCAAAATCAGTTGGCTACACAGAAACTTTGAGGAGAAATAAACTTTTCTAATAAGCCACTTGCTATATGCAATTATAAGAATGTTAGGCTTCAGTAAGTTTTCTGTCCATTTTGCCTTACTGTCTCTCCAAATCATATCAGATAAGTAATGTCAGAAGAAGAGCTAGTTAACATTTATAAAATGTGACACCTAGCACAGCTCCTTCCTCTGAGGTTCTGATTTCTCTCTGTGCTCACTCTCTCTTTGTGGATATTCTTCTCCTCTTGTCAACTTATATTTCACTGTTTTCCCTTTAAACATATTGAACAGGTTGATTCTCTCATGCTGTAAAGGTGTGGAGTGCACTTGGCCTTGGACAAGCTTAGAGGGCTTTTCTCTTTAGGGAACTTAAAGCTGACATCTTCCAACCAACCAGTCATTTGTTAGGGAAACTTTCACATCATTTGCAATTGGAAAGGAGTTAACACTAAACTGAAGTCTCTGCTTAGAAGTCCATACAGATTGCCTCATTAAGAGATATCTGAATTTCTATATGGCTGATATTTAAACAATGTCCGGGAAATAGAAACACAATGGCCTAGAATGGCCGCTTGTGTGATGAGGCTGATGTAAAGTACCTAGACGACGAATCTTATAATTTTACAAGTTGCACAAATTTTAAGAAATTCCACAGAAGTGTATGAATAAATAGATCTCAATAGATTCTGTAATAAATACCTAAAGGGTAAGTTATGGTTGCCTTTTGGAATCTAGGTCATGGGGAGAGAACTGGGTTGGTGCTACGAATGCTCTCTAGAAGGTTTCGGTCTTTGTCACCATCTTTGGACATTTAGTATGTTTTGCCCCCAAATGGTTTTTAGAATCATCCCCAGAAAGTGTCAAGTGTGCACGATCACCCAGGCTCCAAGATGTGACCTTGGGGCCAAGTGACAGGACCTGACCATGATACGGAGAGGGTGGCTCAGTCAGCTTGTGCTCAAAGACGTGTGACATATCTGACAGAGCTGTTTAGGCTTTTGGATTAAAGGATTATTCATTTTAATATGATTACAAAAAAAAAAAAACACTAAACTTTCTGTTGTTGTTTTTTTTCCCCAGGAAAGACAAACCATATACCTCTTTACCCTATTCCTCAGACTCACCCCCTCTCTGAGCCTCACTCTGTTAATGTCCTGCACATCCTTCCTGGACCTCTGGGTGAAGCTTGCATGTGGTAAGACTCAGAGACAAAGCAGGACAGTGATAGAATGTAACATGGGAACAGGGGGATCCTGCTTGTCTTACTCGGTAATAAAATATAGGAAATGTCTGTTGCAAAAGTAACTTGCTAATAGAAAGCAGCATTTTTACATTTTTTGATATAGCCAAATGGGTAGCATTAAGATGCTCTGCTTTTTGTTAAACAACATGAAGTGCAAATATAGTGTTCAGAATCAGCACTTTATGAGACAACAAAAGCCAGTGTCCAGGCAACCCTACACTATCTTCCTGCATGAGTTTTAGCAGACCAAAAGAGGAACACTTCTCTTTTCTCCTCCCAAATTTTGAATGAATAGAAATACAGACAGTGAAATATATCTGTTTTATTATGTATTAAAGCTGGTTATGAATTAAATGTGTAGCCACAATGGTTTGCTAATTCATGTCTCAGTTAATCAGACTTACCCAACCAGACACTGCTGGAGTTGGACAATCTCAGACCTATTTCCAGACATGTATAGGTGGGTCACCTCTTGGCAGAGTAGGAAATGAGCTTTACTTGGGGACAGACTGCTATAAGAAAGTATGGAAAAAGGTATACCATGCTCACACTAATCAAAAGAAAGCTGGAGTGGTTATATGAATATCAAAGTATATTTCAGATCAAAGAGTATTACCAGGGATACAGAAGATCTAGCATACTTATAACGGGGACAAGTCATTCAGAGGATATAACAATCCTAAACATTTATGCAACTAATAACAGAGTTTCAAATCACATGAAGCAAAAAATCACACGAAGAGAAACAGGTAAATCTACAATTGTAATAAGGGACTATAACCCTCACTTCTCAATAACTGATAGAAAAATTAGACTAAAAAACCAGTAAAGATATAGAACAGCAGTCAGCAAAATCCAGCTCATTGTGAGTTAAATATAGCCACACCCATTTATGTATTATCGGCTACAATTGCAGATTTGAGACGTTATGATAGAGAATATATAGCCTACAAAACTGAAAATATTTACTATCTGGTCCTTTACAGAAAAAGTTTATGAACTTCTAGACCCCAATAATGTAAGACCTGACAATATTATCAACCAACTTGACATAACTGACAGTTAGAGAACACTCCATGGTAGAGGAGAACATACATTCTTTTCAAGTGCACATGGAACATTTACCAAAATAGACCATATCTGGGCCATCAAACAAGACTCAATACATTTCAAAGGATTCAAGTATACAAAGTATATTCTATTATCATAATAAAATTAAATTATAATTCAATAACAGAAAGATCTCCAGGAAATCCTTAAATATTTGAAAACTAAAGAATTTTAAATATCTCATGAGTTAAAAAGAAATCAAAAGGAAAATTAGAACATATTTGGAAGTACTTACCAATGAAAAACAAAATAAAAGGTATAGGCTGCTGCTATCAGTATTTAGGAGGAAACATATTAGAAATGCCTATATTAGAAAATTTAAAAGGTCTTATCAATGACCACAGCTTTCACAAGAGGTTTATCAATTTTATTGATTTTTCTCAAAGAACTAGCTTTCACTGGTGTTGGTTGTTTTTTGTTTGTTTATTTGTTTGTTTTCTACTTTATTTCTGTTCTGATCTTTATTTCTTTTTGCTTAATTTAGGTTCAATTTATTCTTCATTTTTCTAGCTCTTTACAAAGATAGCTAGGAAATATTATGAACAACTTTATGACTACAAATTCAACAACTTAGATGAAATGGACAAATTTTTAAAAAGATACAAACTGCCATAACTTAGTCAAGAGAAACAACCTGAATACCTCCAAATCAATTTAAAAGTTAAATTTATGCTTTAAAACTTTCCCACAAAGAAAATTTTAATCTCAAGTGGCTTCACTGGTGAATTCTATCAACATGTAAGAACAAAATAATACCAATTCTACAGAAGCTCTTCCAGAAAATTGAAGAGGAAGGAACTAACATCACTAACAGAAAAAACATTTAACAGAATTCTATATACATTTCTATTAAGAAAGATTCTTAGCAGACTAAGAATAGAAGGGGACTTTCCCAATCTTTTAAAGGGCATTTATGACATTCTACAGTTATCATATTGAATAATGGAAGACTGAATTCTTCCTCACTGAAATCAAAGGAATGAGTCAAGGATGTCCACTTCACTCCTTTATAATTTGTACTGGAAGGTCTAGCTAGCAATAAGGCAAAAAATAAATAGATAGATAGATAGATAGATAGATAGATAGATAGATAGATAGATAGATAGATAGATAGATAGATAATAGCATCTGGATTGGAAAAGAAAAAGTAAAACTGTATTAATTTGCAAATGACATAATCATGTATGTAGAAAATCTAATAAAATCTATAAAAGAACTACTAGAACAAATAAGTTTTGCAAGGTTGTAGGATATAAGATGAATATACAAAAATCAATTGTATCTGTATAAACTGAAAATGAACAATTAGAAATTATACTTAATATAACAATATAATGTACAGCAGCATCAAAAATATGATATACTGAGGATTAAGTCTGATAAAAGAGATGTAAGACCTATACAATTAATAACTATAATACATCACTGAGAATTAAAGGAGACAGATAAATAAAAGAATATACCCTATTCATGGGTCAGAGATCTCAAAGTCGTTGAGATAAATTTCCCCACAATTCATCTATAAATTGAATGGAAACACAATCAAAATTAATCAGGATTTTCTGGGGGGCTTTTAGAAATACAGATTTCCCCAGGAACAAGTCTCCAAAAGTATGTATTTAGATGGTAGGTAAGGCCCAGAGATCTGCTAATTAAAAAGCTTTCTAGATGCTCATTATCAGTATATTTGGGGACTACTGCCCAATCGCACTAAAAATAAATGGCAGAGTAGTTTTAAAAGTTATGTGCTGGGAGAAAATGACCAAATGTCAGTGGTTTAATTGACATTTCATCACAAAATGTCAGTGGTTTTTAAAAAATCCTGCATAGAGAAAAAGAAAAGAGTCAGGAAGGAAAAAATAAATAAACCTCTTAATCTTATATTTTAAGATGATGATTAACAAAAGTTAAAGTGAATTTTCTTTAATGTGAAAATTGTGAATTCTTAAAAGGACAACGATTTTTAAACTTTTAAGTACAGTAGAACCCTTCTTTCCTACGAATACTCATATGGAAAAAATATGCAAAACAGAACAAAGCACTGCTGTAGATGATGCTAGGAGCAGGGAGTGTCCTATATGTTTGATAGCCTCCTCTCGCCTTGTGGAGGCCTCTAAACAACTTCTTGGAAGCCCTGGGGAACCACAGGCAACATTTTGAAAACCACTGACATAACCAAACCCAACAGAGAACCACAGTTCCCTTCGGATGTAACAATAGATCTCAGTCATTCAATAGCAACTCTCTTGACCCAACAGCAGGTCTCACAGTGGTGCCATCAGAAAAGCCACACAGCCATACTCATGGCTTAATGTAAAAACATTCACGTCTCCTGCTTGCAACAGACTCCCCACTCCATATCCACCTCATGGCTTCTGCTCATTGAGGACTTTTACTCATGGATTCTGTGCATTGCTTTTTCTCTGCACCTAGTTTCTACTGTGTCCTATATCTCTTAGTATTTTTCACATTCAGATTCCCAAAGAATCTGATTGTGTTTCCCAGTCAACATTCGGCACAGTGTGTCTTTTGGGACAAAGTTATTGTGTCAAGCTATCTTATGGGTCACCAGCCAAGTACAGAAAACTATGTATCTTTGAGTTAGTTGCCACTCCCTAGAATATTTTGTAAATGGTGCCAGGGTAATGAGATCATATGATATAAAGTGTAGTGATGTATTCGTAGAGAACCACTTTAAATTATTTTTCAAAAGTGAGTTGTGGCTGTCAGAACCTCAGATCACCATGACAGTACAATGGGGTATTGGATCAAAAAATAAATAAAAATTTAAACCACAATACATAATAAATAATTGTAATAAAATTGCAAATCCTAACTTATCTGAGCTTATATTAATAAAATTACCAAATCTGAGTGAAAGGACAAAGATAGGAGGGAAAGCATAAAAGCATAATTGAGTTTTTTAAATGAGTATAGATTTCCTCCATTTTAAGTCACCATTGCAATTGAATAGCTTTTTAAATATGTGTTCATTTAAAAGGAGGAATCTCTTTCCACTTATTTCCATTTTCTTAGATTAGGAAAATTCAACTTTTTTTAAGTGAAGAAAAAAATTTATAAACACACATTATGAAATATGAAGAATCTTGGGACTAACTGACCACTTCAGTGATTATGAAAACTGTAAACTATCTTAAAAAGCAGATTTTTCACTGTTCTTCATTAAAGTCTGATTACCTGGCCCATTAGCATTTGGCTTTTTTATTATGATGATTGTGAAATACTGTAGATGTTACCACTAATGGATAAAGAAAGTTGACATGGTTACCTTGATTAACTCATCCATAATCATTTGGAATAATTTTTCTTCATTCAGTGAATGGATCATTCACATGCCCTATAATAATTGTGTACATTGATGTGCAGGAAATTAGCATAAATATTATCTACCCTGGAGAGCTAGTTTTCACTTCTAAAACTACTAAAAGTTAATTCAGACTAACATTTGAAGGCTTTAGCAAATAAGTGAGAAAAAGAAATGATTCCTTGGCCATTTTTTCCATATTGCTATTACATATAAATGTGTATACACACACACACACACACACACACACACACACACACACATATAAAGAGTAAGATTAGAAAGGTAACAGCATTCCTTTATCCTTCTTTTTGCTATTTTATTTTTTGACAAGGGAAAAACACCAAGCAGCTCTTAAAAAACAATGTAAGAGTGACTATAAATAGAAAATTGCACAAAGGTATTATTCTACTCTTCTCCTTCTAACAAAGAAGAAAGGAGAAGGGTGGCTTTTCAATTCACATTCTTAGAATGAAGTTGAGATTTTAAGTGAATTTTACATAGTTTGGGCTCCACGTCTCAGCTGCTGCCAGAACTTAGAAACACAAACCTTGGTTCTAGATTTCTTAGAGATTATTTCATCTTATCCAGAACAGAAAATTGAGAGACCGTATAACTTAGCCAAAGTCATTCATTCAGTCAACAAGATGGGACCTCTCACCCAGATCTTCTGACTTAAGTCCAATAATTGCATTTTTTCAAAATGCAAGAAATCATTACCACAAATACCCTGAATTGGGCATAAATTCAGACATGAAGACAGTATGAAAAAGGTGGGTATGGGACATAGGGAGAGACTTCCAGATTATTTTTCCCTTTTTGGCACTCTCTCCTTAAGCAGGCTCAGGAATGTATGGATTCTGACTAGTCTCTGTTCTCTCTCAGGAACTTTCGCAATGATACCAGTTGTTGTCATATCTCATAAAGGCCTTGGCACTATGAGTCAATTTGTTTTCAGGCACAGGTGAGTGCATCAATACTGGCCGACATAATCCAATAGAATTTGATTTCTGGTTATCCTCCCAGTCAGTGTTTACCTCAGTTGCCTAAAGTAAAAGATAACCAGTCCAGGGTCACTAGTGCTGTTCCTCCATGGACAGGTGAAGTTCTCAGGGAAATTCAGTTTCATGACCATGAATTCTGACCAGGCGTCTCACAAGCAGATGCCCTAGTTTACAACTGGAAGAAGATGTAAGTGGGTCAGTGACTTACAACTTTGTATTACATGACAATTGACATTGATCTTGGTTATGCTATTTATAACCAGATACTGGTACTGGGATTTTGGAACTATTTGACGAAACCCATAATGTTGGGACTTTGGTGCAATTGCTATGCAACTGAAATATAATGTGAATAACATATGTAATTTTAAATTTGCTAGTTACCACATTAAAAAAGTTAAAAAAAAAAAGATATGATTAATTTTAATAATACAGTTTATTTAACCTAATATGTCCAAAATATTATAATTTCAACATAAACATTATTAATGAGACGTTACATTTTGTATTCATATTGTCTTCAAAATTTAGTGTAAATTTTATATTTACAGAATATCTCAATGTATATACTCATAAATACTCTTAGATTTCACAAAATTTATAGTTAAAAAATAGATTAGACAGGAATCTAGTTGTTCCAAACATACTTAAAAGTTTTTAAACAATTGAAACAATTATCCAAAATTCAATTTCCTTTAATATTTGCACTCACATTGTCAAAACTTGTTTTTCAAAGAATATTTAATTTGACTAAAGCAAAAGTATGTCAGTTTCAAAACTACTTCTGTACAAATAAATTCAGCCTCTCTGTATTTACTCAGGATTATTAATATCAAATTCAAAAAAGTACTTAATAAATTGAAATACAGCTCTAAATTTATCAGTATCAACAAGGTATTCAATTATTCCTTAAGCTGTGACAGCCAATTTTTGTGAAAATATTCTGTATATTGATTCATTTTATAAAAATATATAAAATTATTATTTTTAATTTATACTATAAAAAGTTTGCCTTAAATATAATTGTTTTGTCTGTCCAGCTACATCACAAATAAGTTTTCCCTTTCCTTGGACCTTCAAATTTAGCTCATTCATATGCAGTATAATATCAGTGAGAAAATGTAAATCACACTGCCATATTCATCTTTGATAATGGAATATTTGGCAAGCATTTCTTTTGTTCCAAGAAAGTCAGAGTTAATAATAAGGTAATTCTATAAAGTTCTTCCACAACTCAACCAATGAACATTGGCTAAGAACACAAGATCATTAAATTCATTGTCTTCTGTTTCTTTCAATAGTTCCATATACTGCCAATGATTCATAGCATTTACACGTGTATATTAAAGGATTTTCACATCTACACTCATAACACTTTCATAGAGCATGCCTCAGCAACCTGAACACAAATATTTTCAATATATATTATTTATGTCATATAAAGGAAACATGAGTCCCTTGTTTTAAAATTCCAATTCATTTGAATTTTTGGCCTGACACAGTAGGAGCACCATCCATTATAATAAAAGTAACTTTTCAAATCTAGCTGAAACTCTTCTTTGACAGATGTAAAAAACTCAAAAAATATGTACTTCATTAGTTTACTTTTAGGTCACAAATTGACAATATTTCTTTGTAAATGCGAAAGTCCTTTGAGGCAAAATGTAACTGAAGTATTACTTGGACAATATACCTTATGTGGCTTGCCATCTAAAGCCAAAGAAAAATATTTGCAATTTTTCAAATTTGGAATCAATCGAGCTTTTATATTGTTAGAATGATCATGTGTGGGCAATTGTTTGGTGGCTCCCAAAGATATAGTATGACCTCGACCTTGGAGAAAGTCCACCCTGCTGGGGATCTACTCTTGCTGAGCACCAGTTCTCAGCCTTCTTGGGCTGCCTCCTCCTCTCTGGCTCTGGGAGAGATCCTCTTCCTTTCTCATGGCTATCACACAGAAATACAGACTGATATTTTCCTTCCCCATCAGCGCTCCTTCTCATGACTGGAACAAGTTTCTTACCAGAGTGCTCTGCTACCATTTCAGTCAAGGTCTCAGAAATGAGTTAATGAGGACATGTGTAGATAACAAAAGATAATAAAGATATCAATATCATGTCATTTGACAACAGCATGACAAGCCCTCAAGGAGATCATAGACCAACAAGCACAAAATAGCGCAGGGTGAACTGGATTTTCAAAATGCTGAGGGAGACAAGATAAAAGTGGGGCAGGATCAATACCAAAAGCTTTAGCTGGGGGCATCGAAGCTGGCCTTATGCACAGATGGTTTTTCCACAGAACAATTTCAGGGACACAGGAGATGTTCACCCCAAATTCTTCACTCCCAGATGTCGACTACCCAACTTTCCCAGATAAATAAGTGTATCAACCTTTTGTTACCACAGATTTTATTATTGGATTATTAAATTAGTTGCCCAGTCACCTAGCTGGTTTTGAGGAAGTGGAACCCTGATGGAAGCATTTAATGAGGAGAGTGAGGTGAGAACATGAGATACTGTTCTGCCAGGTGCTCAGGATGGAAGCAAAAAGGCACAAAGATAGCTCAGCACCCAGAGCAGAGGGAGAAGCCAAAAGACCAACAATGCCTGGTGAGAAGCCCTGGAAGCAAGGCCATCAGTTGGTAGGCCAAAGAAGGGAGAAAAGGAAAAGCATGCCCCAGCCTGCTGGAGGCATTTGGAGTTCACAGGGCCACTCATTCGCTACCCCAATTAAAGGCTTTTTGCTCCCTGCCTTGCCTTGCTGTGGTTTTCCCAGACAGAAGTGGCTTTGTTGCTGGGTGAGCACCGGGGCCTGGAAGCAGCTGTGAGTAAGTGGACTTCCTGGATGCAGCCTTTCTCCTCTGAATGCCTCACTGGGACCTCTTGGTCCCAAGCCTTTTATCTCCCGTGTTTCATCTGATTCTCATTGAGTATATTCTGTAATTTGCTTTGTCAACTGCTGCTCCCAAGGAATCATTCCCTCTTGATCTTTCACTCTTCAATCCTCTTTTTTGTTCTGTCCAAAATATAATTTTAAATGAATTTTTTAGCTTAAAAATTTAGCAAAGTTCAAAAGTCAAATCGTCTAAAATGTTTATCACTAAGAAGAGCAGTTCCTTTTCTTTCCCACCTCACCCAGATGCAACATCTTCTTAGTAATTTTTTTCTCTAATTTACCCCAAATATTTACATAACATAAACATATTGTTACCTCTTTTTAAAAAGGTTTTTATTAAAATATAGCTAACATACAAATTTTATTAGTTTCAGGTGTACACCACAGTTATTCAACATTTATATACCTAAAGAAGTGATTACCACAGTAAGTTTAGCAACCATGTGACACCATACAACGCTATCACAATATTCTTGACTATATTCCCTATCCTGTATACCACATCCCCAGGACTTGTTTTATACCTGGAAATCTGATCCTTTTATTTCCTTTCACCTTTTTCTCCTTTTTTGATTTTTCAATTACAGTTGACATTCAATATTATTTTATATTAGTTTCAGGTATATACCATACTAGTTAGACTTTTTCTTTTTTTTTTTTTTTTTTTTAACTTGTATTTTACGAAGCGATCCCCCTGACTAGTCTAGTACTGTTACCTCTTAATTTATCAGTTACAGACATTATTTATTGACTTCTTGTTATGGTAGAGGAAGATTTTGGCTCTCTCCTATATCCTTCACCTCTCTCATCCTCCCAAATAGTTACATCATAATTTGAGGGTTAATACATTTTAAGTATTTTAGTTATTATGATTAAGTAAATACTGTTAACTGCTAAGCCACATGTTATACTATAATTAATTACATTCTTGTGTAACTTTTTGTCTTTCCTGGAGTTAATAATTCCTTTATTTGCTTAGTTAAGAAATATGAACTGCTTCATGAATTTGCATGTTCCTCCTGGGCAAAGGCATTGTTGATCTTCTGTTTCTCTTTTTAGTTGTGGTACGAGTGCTTCCAAAATAAGTGTTTCCGGGCTGCTTTAAGCCTTGATGGCTGTTTCTCTCTCATTAAAAACCTCCGAAAGCTGTATGTTCTCCCTCATGACAAAAATTGACCAGATCACAGGACCAACACCAAGCCCTACATGTAACTGGTGCTCCATAAACATTCCCAGTTTGTTTTTTTTGCCAATGATCTCCCACCAACACCTTTGCATATTCTGTAGTAAACTAAGGATTATTCATCAAGGTTGGAAACAATTAGACAACAGTCATATACATCATGTGTAGTGGAACCACTCCTTTACACTGATTCTCAAACAGACTCTTCAAGAGGCACTGTAACTCTAGCCCCTGGAGAATCTCCACCCTTCCAGACAATAATCTGAAATTTAGAAGTAAATAAGGGGTGTCTTAGAATCTTCAAAGGAAAACAGCTTGTCACAAAGCCTGGGCCTTCACTCAGTTTGTTGGATCTTCCTTGACACGTAATCTTAGGAAACACGATTGTTTTACAGCTTTAAGCAAATTAGAAGTAGCAGCAAATTCTAAAGGGGGTGTTAATATAAGTAATCAAAAGAATAGAAGGAAAGTTCAACTTGACCTTTAGGGAAAAAAAAAACATCTCAAAGTCAGAACTACATTATGATCTGCTAACAAAACAGATATTTTTAATTACGGCTCTTGCATCACTCAAAAAGGCATTTTAGACAAGTTTCCTTTTTCAACTTTGAAGTCCTGGCAGCTGATGGAGTCAACTTGTGTTATCTAGAAAATTTGTGTAATACTTCACTCTTGATGATGCCAGATAAACTAGGTAGATAAACTCTATTTAGTCTTAACTCAGGCAATGGCAAACCTCTCTGGCCTGGAAAAGCTTTTATTTCTTATAGAATGTGTTTCTCGCAAACTTTACAGAAAGGCTTATAAAAATAAATTTAAGTAAAAGCAAAGAAGTTTGTTTCTACTCTATGTTGACATACCTGTATTACATCTCATATAAAAAATTTTTTAATAGTTTTGCTTGTATAGCTGTATTTTATAACCAACCAACCAAATAAACAAACCAGAAACTCGGTAGCAGAGAAGGAAGTGGCTCCATTGGAACCAAGCAGAATTTGGTGTGTCATAGCCTCAGAGTTACACTTGATCACCAGGGCTTGGATTGGAAGTGCTCCATGTGAGAAATTTTGTCTAGAGCGAAGTGCCAGGAAAAGCTTTGCTTTCCTTAAAGAATATACATTTTTTCCTTGTCCACATTGAAAACTGTGTGTGTGTGATTATTAAATTCAAGTCTTTTTCTCCTTATTGACCATGAGCTCCATGGCACAGAGCACATACTTGCTTTTCTAATCATTCCATCTTCAGGGCCTAGAATATTGTCTGGCACCTAATAGACATTTAGTAAGCATCTATTGCATTAATGCTACTTAATTATACTCGTTTTTCATTGTGGTCACCAGGAACCTCTGAGTTAAATTTATAACTTTTCCTCTACTGTATTACTGGGCTGAATAGTGTTCAGATCTCTATTTTTTTCACTCTCCTTACTTTCTATTTTAATATTAATTTCCCCTGACACATATTATTTTATTTGAATTTATTAAATCAATTGTTGAACAAATAAAATTGTTATAATTAAAAATAAGTTATCTACTACTACCAATAAAAACATTATAATAAGTCTAATATTCATTTCACCTAATCTCTCCTAGATTAAAATACTGAAAAAGGAATGACTTTTTTCTGGAAACTGTACCCACTTATTCTAATGACAGCCAACACTTAACTGAATATTAGTCACCATTCCAAACTCTTCACTTGTACTAATTCATTTAATCCTCACAATTGCCCTCAGATACTGAGACTATTTCTCAAAGGAGAAAGAAATCACAAGGATAAATGTTACCAAAATTAGGTCACTCCATGATTTATCAATCAAGAATTTATCAGTTTCAAAAAGGTTTGGCTGTTCATTACAAAACATTTAATAAATAGTGGCTTTAGAAATAAAGGTTTATATTTCTCACGCAACAAATATTTCACTGGAAGCCATTTCAGGGCTGGCACAGAGACTCCATGCCTCCAAACTCCTATCTTTTCACTCAGCCATCCTTTGTATGTCTTCATGCTTATTGCTTCATGGTCCAAGATGACAGCACCATCCCTATCATCATATCTGCAGTCCAGGAAGAAAGAGAAAAACAATGGCAAAATTTTTTTTACTGGGCTTCTTATTTGGTTTACTTATTAGGCCTCCTTAAAATAAAATAAAAAAAAATTTAAAAAAAAAGCCTTTTCTTAGATGCCTCACCAGGTAACTTTCATTTATATCTCATTGTCCGAAATGAGGTCACATGGCTACTCCTTTCACTTACAAGGGAATATAGGAAATGTAGGGTTTTTTTAGGTAAGGCACATTGCCATCTCTAATAGAATTGAGGTCCTATGTGTAGGCTATCAGCAGTGTCTCTAATGTCTTCATATGTGGATAAATAATACCAGTATATCATGGAAATTAGAACATCAGACTTTATAGAAATAATAGAATGGGACCATTTTGATTCCAGTGTTACCTTAATGCAAAAAAATTTTTAAGCTTGCTTTGTATTGCAGGTCTAGATCAAATTTCCCACATCTAATTATATTTGTTATAATGACTTTTTGTGCACTGAGATATTACCAGATATTCTGTACTAACAGGATTTCTAACAATGATCTTGCAAATAGCATCTTCATCTAAAAGTTTTCAAAATTCATTAGGGTATCTAAACCTTCACATACACAAATATACAAAGACTAAAAATAAAGTAGTGCCAAGCAGCCAGGAACCAAGAAAGTAAAGAACATTTAGTGATAATCAGGATTAATTTTGAGGAAAATGATACTGTTGGGGATTCAGAAAAAATAAACTGACATAATGAAATATTTGCAGTATTTTTTTCACCTTTTGTGAAGGGAGTTGTTTTCCCAAAAAGCTGTGAATATCTGTTACATAAATATTAAATATAATTCTTATAATTACAATGGGGAGGAAACCTTCAAACACTATGGTTTAAATTAAGTTTATCTCCTCTTTAGCTAGATAAGGGAGCTATAATTTCTTCGACTTCTAAAAGATTGGAAGCTAAAAATGGGTCGAAGTTGTTTTTGGTGCCATCATGATACAATACAACTGCTCAATAGTATTCTCTACAGAAAACAACTTAATAAAAATATGCAAATGTTAACAAACATCTTTAAAATGGTCAGAACCGGACAATTGAAAATAAGGCAATGGATCTCATAGAAGAACTTTGTTGCATTATGCTTTTCTTTTTAACTTCTTTAGATTTGACTGGTTCTTACAGGAGAGTAGTTTGAGGGAGAATTCAGATTCTCTGTTTTCTGTCAGGCAAACACTTCTGTGCTGTTACCATGCTCCAGTCAAGATGCCTTTCTTTCCTCTCTGCCCTGTTGGAAACCTGTCTATTTTTCAAGGTCACACCTACAAAGCCTTCTCTGATATCCTCTGTCTGCCCCTCTCTCCTTCCCCATAATCTGATTGAATTCATTGTAGTATTACTTGTGTATATCATGACCTTGTATTTTATCCAGTTCAACAGGAGTCAATCAGGAATATCCCAGGCAACCCAAAATACAAAGTTGCCCTACTTATTGAGAATGTATCCCTACTTATTGGGAATGCATCCCTCAGGGATGTCAGAGGCCAGAGGCCAGGGGCCTCTGACATCCCTGAGGGATGCATTCCCAAAACTTCTAGAAGGTCAAAATCATGAAAATAGGTTCAGGTTCTTGGCTGTCTCCTAAATCCCATTTGCATTTAGACACAATGTGTCTGGACACCACCTATACACTGCAAGAAAACTGCCTTTTTGAGTTTTATATCTTATCTAATGGACTTTTTTTTTTTTTTCCACAGATAAACAATGCCTTTAAAGACTTCACATGACGTGGGAGTGGGTGTTGGGCTGTGTGCTAGGTTCACAAACCAGCAAAGTGATGGACAGCTTCTCAGCAGCCTCAGCATGCACACAGACAGAATTCTTACTTCAGCAAAGCATCGAATTGATGTGTCATGATCCTCCTTGTCATTTCTCTCAAGTTAAAATATGAATGTTGACTGTACAGTAATTATATATTGCATAAATCTTCTTTAAGTTTCAGGATTCTATGATTTTAATGAAGTCCTTGTTCAAGCATTTGAGATGCTACGAAGCTGTTTTTGAGAAAAGCTATAGACTAGTCTCCAGGAATTCTAGTGGCCCATTTCTTCAGAGAGATGAAATAGTTTTTTCTATATGCGTTAATATTTAGGACTTCTATGCCTAGAACCTCACCCTTTTCCTCACCATCAAGTTTCCAGAAGACGCCCACACTCTTCACTTCCCATGCACTTCTCCCTCTACTACCATCTGGCTCCAGCAACCTCTGTACCATGGAAACTGTTCTGACAAAAACCAACAATAAACTCAGCTTGGGAAAGTCACTGAAAACTTTTCTTCCCACTAACCATTTCTTTTTTAATGGATACTTTTTTTCCTTTTTCTTCTGGCATGACACGCCCTCCTGATTCTCGGTCTTATTTACTGACCCCTCTGCTTTTAACCACCTCTTGAATATCAGTGTTCTCCAGGGTTCTGTTCTGGGCCCTCTTTCTTCCCCACCCTCATATTCTTCCATGGCAAACACATTGACTCCCATGGCTTCAACCAATATTACACAAACAGCTATCGTGGGTTTTAAATTTTCTAACCAGCTCCAAATAATCCTACTTAATTTCTTCCGTAAAAATGACTTTTATTAGGCAATCAAATGTGATTTAATTTTTAGAATTTTGTGATATATTTTCCCCATAAATATTCAAATCCACCTTTTATAGCCTGTCAGATTTTTGTGTACAGATTTTTGGTTAAGAAATTTGTCTGAGTTCAAATCTCAAATCCACCACTTACTAGTATGAGGTTGTACAATAAATTATGTAACTTCTTTGCTCCTCAATTTCCTCATCCTATAAAATAGGATTAATAATAGTAAGCCTTGCCGCATACATTTTTAGGGAAGATTACAGGAGCTAACCTATATGCAAAGCATTTAGAACAGTACCTGGCACTATAAGTCCTATATCCCTATTAGCTGATATTCTTTTATATGGTCAACTTATATACTTAAGATTCCCACATCTCTCTGCAAGATATATTCTCTTTTGTGGACATTAAACTGCCTGTGCATATAGAGATGCATAATTACCTTAGCTGCGACATGTCCACCACTGAACCTGACTTTTTTCCAATAGACTTTCTCCTCTGTTCCCTGTTTGCATGAGTGGTATCACTTATCACTCTCCACACAGCCATGAAATGTTATTGTCAGTTTTAACTACTTGCCCTCATCCATCTAAATGGTCATATTGCTCCTACTTTCCAAATGTTCTAGATTGGACCCACTTCTTCACTACTACTGTCTCTCATCTTCTCTCAACTTGACTCTCACTTCCTTTTGCAGTTTCATCTATTTCTAAGACACCGGTCTGGTCATGTAACTCTACTGTTTAACAGTCTTTCAAGGCACTCCATTGTCTATAACAGTGCTATATAATAGAATTTTCTACAGCAATGAAATTTTCTATATCTGTGCTCTCCAGTACGATTGCCACTAATCACATGTGGTTATTGAGCACTTGAAATGTGGCTAGCACAACTGAGGAAATGAAATTATGTTTAATTCTAATTAGTTTAAACATAAACAGCTCTTTTCACTGATAGCTACCATATTGGACAGCATAGATTTACAGGATAGAGCCCACACAACCTGGCCTAGTAAACTTTACATTCCCTACCCCCTAACATCCTGCACCCTGACACTGCCTGTATTTTTATACATTCATGCTTTTGAATATGTTGTCCCTTTTGCCTAGAAGGACTTTATATTTATTAAACATTTTAAAATGCAAAAGTGAATAAATGAAACAGAGAAGACTAATTTTGATCAATAACTGGATACTTATACTTTGGGTGCTGGGCATTAACAATCTTGTGTTTTTGTCATCTTTAATCACCTTCAGTCATTGGTACAGAGCCTATCAAAATACCATTTGAAACAATTGACTTTAAAATAGGTTGGCCAAAGATTTATACTGGTCATTCTGACTCTAGATTCTCAAGGCTCTACTCCTGTGCTAAATTAAATTATCAGGAAGGCGTACATCTAACTTCTCTTAATATTTCTATATTTACTAAAGACTACAATGTAACACTATGCTTTCATTTTTTTCTTTTTATTTTACTGTAAGAAATGGTCACATGGGGACTGAATTTTCAATAAAATTCTATCAAAGACACTGTTCATTATGTAGTTCAATAATGCTTCTTGAAGAAAGACCTATGTGAGAATTCTTCTGCTAATACAATATTAGAAAGATTTTATCCTTTGTAATACACTTGCAAACATCCTTTCATTAGCTAATGACAGCTACATGACCCTTCACATTTCCCTCTGGCTGCCAAGAAGCTTGAAGTTAAATTTTATGCACCGTAATTAGTAATTTTTTTTGAAGCTTAAGGTAGATTCCATTCTTTAATCTCTGTCTTAATGATTTTATTAAATCTATGTTATTTGTTCTTAGTAGCCTCAAATCACTTTATATTATCAAATATTTTTAGATATTAAAAATATTAAATAAAATATATAAGAGTTCTCATTGTAAATTATCTATTTGTGTGTATATTTCCTCTTCAGCAAGTCAATTTCTTAGAGACAAAAACTCATCTTTTCTCATCTGTTGCTTTGCATCCTCTCTGTGGCTGTCACAGGGTCTTACTTACTTAGTAGTCAGTGCTAATAAGTAGTTCTTGATTAATGATATCAAAGATAAGTAATTCAGCCAAAATAGAAGTTTTGTGGTCTAATTCTAATATTTTTTTAAACTACTTGTAAAGCTGAGCTACATTATTAGTAAATCTTAAGGCTGAAAACAACACATAAAATTATGTTCAAGATCATTAACAACCAAAGAAATACAAATTAAAATACTAAACTACTGTTCTTGGACTGTATCATTAACAAAAGTTTTCTTGTTGTTGTTTGGTCTTTTTGTTTGTTTGGTTTTTTAATGATAAGTCACATACTGGCAAGCATCCTGAGAAATAAATGGAAATCTAATCAATAGATGTGGTTAAAACAACCTCTCTAGAAGAAAATGTGGCAATATGGGTGAAAGCTTCAAAAATGTTTATATTTTTGGTACTGCAATTATATTTCTAAGGATTTTACTCTAAGAAAACAATAAATGTTCCAAAAAAATTCATGTTCAAGGTCAGTTTCACAGTAAAACTTACAACAGTAATAAAATTGGAAATAACCTGGCTGTCGAACAATAGAAGAGTGAAAATTAGTGCAAATGTTGCAATTTGGCAACATTTACATATGCACTCTATCTAGTGATTCTTTTTCTAGGAATATACCCAAAAAGAATATGTGACATGGTGTATATAAAAGGATATTTATTTAAGCATTATTAAAAATTTCCAACTCTAGGGAATTAGAATAAGACTATGTGATGAAATACTAGGCAGCTATTAACTTGATGCTGTAGAAGAAAATTTAGGAAAATGAACACAATAAATTGTTTAGATACAATATAGTTACAAAGTACCATTTATAGTATATAATCACTTTTTAATATAAAAATTATGTTAACAGGTATGCCATATGCTTTTTTGTATTTTTCAAATTGTCTACAATGAACAAGTAGTACTTTTTTAAAAATCCGAAAATCTAAGATAAGTGTGCATTTATGATTCTAAAGTCTCTGTATGGAAACTGCTAACAATAAAATGCCAGACTTCTGAAGAAAGCTGTTTTTTAGGGATGGGTCAGGCACTTTACATTGTCTGGGCTTAGGCACTTTATAGAAGTTCCATTAGGGATTTATGAAGTGCTGGTTCATCTGAACCACGCCAGGAAGCCAGGGCTACTGAGGCAGAAGGCTTACATCACCCTAGAGCCCACGCGCAGACCAGAGCCTGTTCTTCATGTCTTCTGGCCCTAACTTGGCATACCATTTATGGTTTCCCCATCAGAGGGTCTCATAAGCCAGCAAAATCTCTCTCCAGAAAAAAGTCCAACCTCTAAGACAGGCAGGAAGTGCAGGAGGAAATGGCCTGGTCATGTTTTCTGTTTGGCTGCTGTGTCTCAGTAAATGAGCCTCCACCCTACAAAAAAGGTAAAGTATGGTGTTTTACTTTCTGGTCTATTTTGCGAATTATTATTTAGATGCACTAAGTAGTACTAAGAGGTCTGAAAAGATGTTGCTGGCAAAGTCCCAAATCTAATCGCTTATTCAATGTAATTAAATTTGGAAAATGTTACTGAGCACCTTCACACTGCTGGGAACTATGCTGAATGATGCGGAGTATACCAAAGGCAAGCCAACATTCAGTAAGCATCTACCAGAAGCCAGGCGTCAGTTCAAACTTTACATTCCTGTTCTCACATTCTCTCAATAACCCTGGGAAGTAGCTTATGTGACTCCCATTTAACAGATGACAGGGAGGCACAGAGCAGAAATAGAATTTGCTTAAGCCCAGATACTAGGTCCTGGAGCTAAAATCCGAACTCAGATCAGCCTGATCCCAAAATCCACTTTTTCTCCACTATTTACCTGTTTATCAATCTCTGCCTTAGAAGTTTACAAGTCATGCATCCAATTATTTTTTTAAAAAAAGAAAAAGATAAACAAGGTGGTGGTGGGTGGGGAACTTCCTCTAAGCACAGTTCACACCTTTAAAGGAAGACAAAGAAAGGAGAGCACCTCCTCCAGGGACACTGGAGAAAATTCTTCCCAGAAGGGAATGGTGGCACATAAACCATGACGTGGAGATTCCATAGGATTCTGGCAGGATGGAGCACAAACATTCCAGCAGCTCACAACAGCAAGGGCAAAGGCACAGAGGTAGAACCATGGATCTGTGCCTGAGAAATGGTGAGTATCTATCGGGTGCCTGGAGGCTATGGGCGGAGACGTGGCTGGCAAGGCAGGTTCGAGCCACACCATATAGAGGCCCAAATTTGTCTTGCAGTTTTTGAGCAGAGGAACAGCACAATCAGAATTATGCTTCAGAATGTTTGCTTAGAAATTTTTGGTCCATTTGGCATTCCCTCCCCCCTTTTAATTTCATAAGGGAATTTTAATATTTTAAGAGCTCATAATGGCCATCTCGAAAGGTCGAGTTTTTTTGTTCTGTTTTGTTTTGGTTTTTTGTTTTGTCTTTTTCTGCTTTTTGTATGTGACTTTCCTTAGTGAGGTTCTTAACTACAATGTAAATCTGACCATTTAGAAACTCACTGTCTGAGCCTCGCCTATTAGTTTTTCATTGTAGACCAATGTTATTTTCCCATTCACCAAATTACTTCAATAATGGCAAATGTGGATTGGTTGCTAAGATATTTCCATCAGCTCAGCTTGGTTAATGAATATGGATGTTGATGAATAGGTGAGCCCATCAGTTTCCCCTTAGGGTCTGTGTCATTGTAACCTCACCACACACTGAAATCAGCTCAAGTGGCTCAGTGTTTTAGGATGGAAAGCTGAGATAACTGGACAAAACCAATAGAAACTTAATTTGGAAGCAGAAAAAAAAAAATGTCCATGAACATAAAAAGCTAGAGAGATGAAAATTACCTGCTTTCTTTTTTGTTGTAACTCTTCAATGCTGCCTGACAATCAATTCAATTTAATATAACCCCCTGGGAAGCACACTTCCTTTCTAAGCAGGAAACCGTAAAATGTCAGAAATACATAAAAGGCGGCTTACATCTGGAAGAGGAGAGACAGGTATGCTTCTAGAAGGAACACCTATGAGTTGAACCCCGAGAATTAAGCAATTGGCATTGCTCCTTTCTTAACGTTTCTTTATTCCCAGCGTAAAGATGGCAGCTTAGGGACATACCAAAGACACCTCACTCAATATTCTGAAGAAGATTATGAGCATCAGCACTAGAAACGAAAGTCAAGGGGCAGTAGAAGGTATAATGATCAGTTTTGATAGACATGGGAAGTAGGACAGGTGTCTTCTCTCCATTCCCTCTACCTCTCCCACTCCCAACTCCGAGTCTGAGCCCTCAGCCCCTCACGCCTGAGTTCCTTCACAGTCGCTTGTTTTGTTCTCCTTTCTTTATTCTCTCCCTGTTTGTGGTCACCCTGCAGTAAACCTCCAATGAAGCTGCACACCTGCTCATTCACCATCCCTGACTCTGTGACGACTCCCTACTTTCTATTGCTCTGGATTTTCAAGCAACTTTCAGAGGAGCACCTATGTACTATGGACAAGTCTCAGGGGCAGGGTGGAGGGCCTGGCAATAAGAGGTGGGTCCCAGACCCACTCCTCCACTTCACCCAGAACTAATCATTTTCATCTATTTTGTTCACTGAGCTTCCAATATTTCTTATTAAGAAAGAGCTTTCATCATCAGACATTTGAGAACCACTGTTGTACATCTCTGTAAGTCTGGATTCACACTTCTCATCATCTGGCCCATGGGCTTCACCAGTTTTGTTTCCAAAACACTCTCCTTCCTACCATTTTTCAGTATATTCATTCTGTTTCAACTCCCTCCATGTCATAAAGAACTCTTTCTTCTCTGAACTCCTTCTTAGAACAATTCTTTGAGTCCTAGCCATGTCTTACCTTGCAGTCCATTTCTAATGCATTTTCATCTCCTATGTCTTATTTGCCCAAGAGGACCGGAGGCCTGGGGTGAGGTGAGGGCTCCACTTGCAGAGACATCCAGCACTCCCTCACACATGGAGTCCTCACACGTGGCTCTTTCCCACCCTTCTGCACTTGCCGGCACCCTCCTCCACCCTCGCTCCATGCACATTCAGAGACTGGGCCCTCTGTTTTTTGCAGTTTACCTCCTGCCTCTCTCAATCATTTCTGGGGTCCATTCTGTTCTGATCTCCCCTCATCAGAGGTAGTGCACATCTAGTCAGTACCCCATAATGTACCATGTAATCGTTCCCTGCCTTGAATTGTTTTCTGGTTGTTTCAGGTGTCACTTTTGTCTCCCCCAACTGAGCTGCAATGGACCGACTGGGTCTTACACTTCTCAGTAAAGGCAGATGGCCTGATTGGCTTTTGGTAAACTACACTCAAAGGTCATGAGATGAGTCGACTCCTCTTTAATTCCAACAGAAGAGAATTTTCTCTCTGTTTTGAAAGGCCAACCCCACCTTCGTAGTCAATGCTGCAAATTACTGCTATAAAAATCATGAATATGTATAAAATAGTGTGTTTTTAAAGAAGAAGCCACAGCACTATTGACCTCATTTGTGTCCTGGTCAGACTTTTATAACTGTAAATAACAAAAAAAAACATAGTCACGTCAGACAAACCTGTAGCAGGGATGTTTGTGAGGATTCAGGTAAGCACACAAAATCCATGAGCAGCAAGGGAAGTGACGTTAAAGCCTCCTCTGTGCCCAGTAGAGACCGAGACTAGACCCAGCATCTCCCCAGGGATGGAGAAGTCTGCTGTTCAAGCCAGAGCAGTTTTGTTCCCTGGGGCTTCTCTGAGTCCCTCTTTTCCCGCTTCCTCGTGGCCTCTCAGCTACCCTATAACTTAAGAACGTTATGTAGACACATGCTTATTCCCGCAGCCCCAAATGCTGAGAAACCTTTCAGTTCAGCACTGAGACTCTCCATCCCAGGTCCCTCCGTTCAAATCTTAAGAGATTCGCACAGTGCATTAATAGTGTGCCATTGGCTCCCTTGATTTAACCTCTTCTATTTTCCAAATACGCTATTTTCTCAAAAAGTACTCCGAATCTCAAAATGCGTGGACAGAAGGAAATCAGAAACCTGGAACCTACCTGGGCTAGACTGAGTGTGCCTGGTCAGTCAAAACCGACGCCAAGAGGATCTGTCTTAGAGAAGCTTTTTGTATCAGTCCTCTTAAAAATCCCCTAAGTTTAAACAGACTGCAATTTTGCATCCAAATTGAAATAGTCTCAAGCTAACTCAGCTTTCTATTATTTGTATTTTGAGGCCATTAAAAATGCAGTTTCCTCTAGTTCTCTCAAAATAATTTTATGCATATGTGTCCTGTGAGCTTTCCTCAGTGAATATTATCATTTCATAGGTTTTTTGACTGCTGGACAACATAGTATTTGTCTGTCATTCAATAAAGAATACTTTGAGATAGAGCTTAGTATCTGATAATCAGCACTTTTTTTTTAAGATGAAAACTTCCAAGAAGCAGATTTTTTAAATTCTGTCAGGTTTTGATGTCGCCCATCTTATTTTCATTAGAACAAATAAGCTAGAAAAACTTTTGTATCACAGTATTATTGGCTTATGGTTCTTCATTCTGCGATTTTTAACATGGAAATTGTTCCCATAAAGTGACGACCAAAAATAAATGAGAATTCCCACCAGACTTCTAACAAAAACATAGTCATGTTGCAAATTTCAGAAACAAGAAACTTAATTAATTTTCCAGGGAAAAATTATAGAGACACAACTAGCATTTTATGCACAAAAGATACGTAACATCAAAACCAAACTAAACATTTTTAGACTACTTTACCTTCGGTGATAACAAATTATTGAATTTTCTGCCAAAGGAAAGACTTACAAAACCCGCAAGACTCAGGTATAACAGAAAATAAATCAGTATTATTGGACATTAATGATTTTTGAGTCTTCGAGATGGATTTGATAGTCAACAACGATTCTGTCTCGCTCACATTGAATCATGTAGAAAGAAGGAATTTTGAAATTGGCATTTCCCACATAATTTATTGCCTGCAACTAAAAACAAACCTGGTTTTCCTGGTATCTCTCAACTTTACCTTCAAAAGAGCAGAACTCCCTTAACAAGGATTGTTGTGAAATCAGAACTCTGCTGTAGGGAAGAAGCTCTTCAGATTCTTTCTGCTACCACTTTCTTTCTGATCGTACCGATGCGCTTTGATATACACAGTATTGCCTTTGCTTCCATTCTCCCTAATAATCTACTTGATGCAAGATACACACAACTCTATTGTTATTTTTAGCAGACAGGCAGGTCCTTTTTTCTGATTCTAAATATAGAGATAATACATTGTCCAAGAATTAATTGCTCTCTCTTCTGTGCTCTCCTGGCCAAGGGTAACTCTGTTCTAACATGAGTAATATAAGTTGCCTTATTTATGGAGTAGCTAACAAACCACAAACGTCTCCCTGGATCATACTCCTTAAAGAAAATGAGTGTCTCCATCAACTTTGTATCTCCCAAGGTCCTTGACATAGTACCTGGTGGTGTCAAGGGACAGCCTGCAGATGTTGCAGATGTCCCATCCTCAGCAATCCCAGATAAACACATAATCCGAGAGAAATTGCACTTGGCAAACTCAATCTTAATACAATTTTTCTAGCTCACTCCTTTTCGTCCTCCACCCTTGGATAACCCAAGCCTTCTTCCTAAATAGAAATTCTAGAGTTGTCTGTCACTGCGGAGAAGGAAGTAGGGGGCAGATAGGGGAGGAGGGTCAGGAGAGAAAGTAAGAGAGAAGGAGGAAAAGAGATGGCTAACATTTTTGAGATCTATATGCCTGGAATCATGTTAAATACTTTACATGACTTATCTCATTTAATCCTACTAACAACCCTAAACTCACAGTTACCAGTAAGAAACAAAGCCAAATACTCAGAAATTGTTAGGGAATTGAATAAGTGATCTTGTCACTGACCTTTACCTTTCCCCTGGCATTTCGATGGGATGGGTCAAGAATTAGAGTAAATTAAAAGCAGACCATCATTTCACTCCACCGCATTTCAGGCACACACACATTCACCTGCCTATTAGATTAAATAAAGTGCTTAGTGTATTTGGCCAAAGACACAGAAAATTATTGAAAATATGGCAGCCACAGAGGCAAGAGCAGGTACAGCATATTTCAGTATGACTTTTGGAACTGCTAAAGTGGGGACATAGTTAGGTGTTAAAGATAACATCTACAGAAAGTAAAATCTATCAGAACCTAGAAAGCCCAGTTTTTGCTATACTACAGCCTTCCATATCCAGGATTTCAGACAAACTTCCCATTCCAGACAAACTTCCACTAACAAGCTATATACCTACATTAAGGGATTGTTTACAAATTCGAGTTCCTCTGGTTCTTGAATCACGTTCAGCCTTTGTGAGGTCACATGCTCCTCAAGAAAGATAACCAGTTAGAGAAACCAGAGAAAAACAGCATGCTCGGGTGTTCTGAATAATCTCTTGGCCTCCAACTTCCCCAACTGGGGAAGTCCTGCATACTCGATAAACCTCAAAAAAATTTTTTAGTCTAATATTTCCAAAAGTGTGAACCATCACCACTTGTGTCAAAATTCCCTAGTGCATTTGTTGGAAAAGTTCATGCCTCACCAAGCCTGGATCTCCTAAATCTGGGGTTGGAAACCAGAAATCAGTATTGTTAACAAGTCTGTTCACTAATGTCTCAGCAAGCTGTGTGTGTGTAGGGAGGTGAGGGGGGGAGGGGAAGGGAATGGGCTGGGGGGAATGCTCCTGGCTTGCAAAGAGAGTCTCATTTATGTGAGAATAATCTTCCATTTAAAACATTCAAAACCCATTACTGTTGCAAACTTTTATTCTGGTGCCTGGCTTTGTAGAAGAAGCCAGGGACCTAAAGTTTCAAGCTTTCTTAAAATTGTACTCATTAAACAGCATGTTAATCATGGGTCAGGGATTGCACATTATACAACCCATTAAGCATTCATATGTTCCTGGAAGACCGCAGATTGTATAAAAATACAAATGATCCAGCGGTTAAAATAATTGTCTATAACGAACAGCAAAATTAATTATGGATGACCACATTGTTTACCCAGTTGACCTAAGTCATTAGCAGGTGTGATGGATCAGGTAAAAATAAGATGTATTTTGGCTTCTACAAAGTGCTCGGCATGTATCCATTGCAATCCCAGGATCTCACTACCAGCCCAGAGGATATATACAGGAGACAATGTATGTGAGCCAGTGGTCCTCAGAGAAATATTAACTATAAACCGTGATAAGAATATAATCTATTATGAGATCCTGGATTTATTATAGAGCAGAAGAAAACTGTTCACCTTTTTTTAGTTAAATTAACTCTTCTGTACCGTCAAGATGTCTTGTCTTCTGACTTAGCTAAGCAATAACTTACTAAATTAGCATTTTCACCAGCGTGTTCTGTGGAACACCAACCCTAAGAGATACTGGCAGGATTTGGAAGGGGGTGTGGAGGCAGAGCTTCCAGAACAAATACTTTTGAAAAATGTCACATTCTTGACCATCTTTTGGAAAATCACAGTGCAAACTAGCCCATTAATGGTTCTGAGAGCCCAGCAATAAACTCATGTCAGTTCTGCGTTAATCAATGTGCTTGGCTGCAGGCAGCAGGACAAACTCTGCCTACCCTGAGAAAAGGGGATCACAGAGAGGACATGAAGTAGCTCCCAGAATAGATGGAAGGCTGAAAAACCAAGGGTGTCAGGCACAGAAAAACATCAAAACAATCAGGCTAGGGCAGCACCACGGCCGCCGTGAGTCATCTCATCTCTTCCTTTGACTTTGTGTCATTTCCCCAGATGAACTGGTCTCAGAAAGAAGCATTCGAACAGACAAGCTCGGGTATGAGGAGCCCTATTCTCTGATTAATAGGAGCAGAGGAAATTATCGTCTACCCTGTCAGATTCTTTATGGGGGGCAATGAAAACCTTGACTCCAGGATATGTGTGTTGGACAGTCCCCTCCCTCTAGACTTATACCCCAATAACAATTTTCCAGCTCAGCTATGCTTACCCAATATTTCCCAAAATTATTCTACCACCATTTCTCCACACAACACCTATTAACAGTAGAACACGCTTTTGGAAATGGGGTAAATAATAGTTAGTGGGGTATGTGATTAATATGTATCATACACAGTGGTTGATTTTGAAGGTATACTGAGCTGTCATTTGTTTGCAATAGCATTCTGAAAAGATCACCCCTGAGAAGAAATAAGTTCTGAATCAAATCACTCCAAATGTTTCCATTCCCCCAATTTTTTTTTATAATCTACATGAACTTTGGTTAAACTAAATCCCAAGGGCAGCCTCGAAGCGGGCTGGGGGAAAATTAACGAGAGGGCACTCTGCCATCTCTGGGTGTTTTGAAGGGGGTCAGTACCTCATGGTCTCAGTAACAGTAGGAAAGAGGATGATGTTGTTGTTATTCTCTTCATTAATACAATTATAATAATCTGTAGGGCATTTTACATTTCATAGCATGTTTCCACTCGTCTTACCTCTTTGATAGCAAAAGCTCTGGGCTGATTGTTCTCATGTGAGCCCAGGGTTCTCTGAACTCCAGCACGCAGACCTGCCTTCTCCTTGCTCAGCAGCAGACAAGCTCCTTGAGTCACTGCCTAGAAGTGTCTCTGACTAGGAAATGTCCCCAGCAACAGAACTACAAGCCAGGTCTTATGTGAGGCTAACAGAGGGAAAGATGCTACTCTCTGCCGCTGTAGCATTAAGAGTTCTGTTGTTTGTGTCTCCAGTTTTCCCACACTTTGGAGTCCAGAGTATTTACAATCAAATTAATCCCCAGAGAGTAAATGAGCTCAATGCAGGGGAAATGAGGACCAGTAGGGATGCAGCTGGTCCACACATGACACAGCTGAGTCTCACAAGCCTGGTTGTTAGAGAGTCATCCAGCTGCTTACAGCCCTCAGAGGAGACCAAGGTCCAGCATATTGGTTCTGCCTTAGTGTCTAAAAGAGGCATAGGCTATGTCAGCCTCTGCCTGCTTCTGCCTCTGCCCAGCCTATGTTAGGCACTAAAATCCTGACCCAAGCCCAGCTGTGTCCAGCAGTGAGTACCTGGGCTGGCAGCACACTAGCTGCTCCTACCCACCAATAAGCAGGGCCCGGATAGTCTACACTCATACGTTGGTCTAGATATCTAACATCGAACCTGACTAGTCAGCCAGATTGTTGCCAGGAAGTTGCTACTTTTACTTCAGTTTCCCAACTGAAGTAAACTGCCAGGGTCTCAGGCTCCTTTTACCTTGTACCTTTACTGTCCTTATCATGGGATACACAGGCCCCATGACCCAAGTCTCTACGGTTGACCCATGTTTCTTATACTTTCTTGCCAATGCTAATAAACCTCTGTGCCAGACAGGATTAGATGTGGCTGCACCTGACAGAAAACCCCAAATAAGAAGCTTAATACCAAAAGTTTTGTTTCTTTGTGTAAAAGAAATCTAAAAGTAAGTGGTCCAATATTGATAAGCTGACTTTACAAAGTCACCAAGGAACTTTGGAAAAGACAGAAGAACTCCTCTTATTTTATTCCTCAAGGACTCTCTGCATCCACCACAGCTACATTCCAAGCAGTAGGACAGAAGAAAGAGGGAAGATACAAGGACTTTCTCCAGCTGCCTATACCTTTTTAAAAGAAACTTTCCAGAATTCCTTCACAATTGACACTTTATTTCAATGGCCAGAATTTAGATACGTTGCCATATGTAGTTTCAAGAGAGGCTGGGAAACACAGTTTTATTATTGAATGCCTTACCACTCCCAATAATATAGGGATTCTGTTAGTGTATTAGTTAGGATTGAGTTCATATTAATGTAGGCAGTCCAGGGCTGGTTTGGTGGCTCCACAATTGCCAGGGTCTCAGGCTCCTTTTACCTTGTACCTTTACTGTCCTTATCATGGGATTTCTACTTTGTCCTAATCAGTTCAGACAGCTATAACAGAATACCACTGACTAGGTGGCTTAAACAACTGACATTTGTTTCTCATAGTTCTGGAAACTGGGAAGTCCAAGACCAAAGAAGATTTGTTTCTTAGTGTGGACCCCTTTCCTGGCTTGCAGATGGCCACCAACTTGCTTTGTGCCCATATGATCTCTTTTTTGTATGTGCGCAGATAGAATTCTGGTTTCTTTTCCTAATCCCATGATGAGACCCGACCCTTGTGATGTCATCTAAACCTAATTACCTCCCAAGTACCTCACCTCCTAATACTATCACACTATGGGGTGTTAAGCCTTCAACATATGAATTGGTGGGGGAAGGTCACAAGCATTCAGTCCGTAACACACTTCATAGTCTATAATGGATGCTCCTGGTTCATCCTTCACATCTATAGTCTAACTAGCTAGAAGAAAGAAAGCCTAGAGACTTTAAAGACACTCTGTAAAAGTTCCATATATCACTCTACTTGCTTCCCATTAGTCACATGGCCACATTTAGCTGAAAGGGAGGCTGGTGGCCATGTATCCCACTAGTATTTGGAAATTCTAATTCTGGAAGATGGGGAAATATGCATATTAGAGATAAGTATCAATTTCTGTCATCATTTGTAAGAAAGACAAAATGGATGTTGGACAAGAAATTAATATCTACTATTACCTACCTAATTCCACTGGAACATCCACCGATGCTGAGACTTGCCTTTGTCTAGAAGCTTGGTCCTAGTTCTGAACCCTGATTTAGATCCTTTGGGTCTAATTCCTGATGGATTGAAGTAGATTTTGCCTCTTGTGTTAGAAATGCTGGTGTCACCTTAGAGCTGGACAACTCAACTGCTTCATCCTAAACATCCCCTCCCCTTCCCTAACTTTTTCTAAGAGCTCTCAGCATATTTTATATTGCAGGCTTAGCTAGTTTTGACAAAGAAACAAAGATTGTTGGTTACTTAAAAAAAATTTTTCACACGTTTCTCATCATGAAATAGGTTTAATCTCATGGACGTGCCTCTTTTTAAATTGGCCTTTTGACGGAACCAGATGTATTTTCATTTGGAAACAGAAGCATATGGATGAATGAAAGACTGATTGAATAAAGGAGGTTTTGGCTTCAACTCAACTCACTGCCCTCTGTTTTTTTTTGGAAAAACTCACCAATTTTCAACAGTAAAAATCTCAGGTTCAGCCCATCATCTTGAAACAAAATAGCCAATGAACATTTTCAAACAAGCATGCCACGAGTAAGTTATTTTGTCAAGTTCAGAGAAATTTTATAGACGTTTAGAGATTATAAACACGTCTGCTGCTCCTGCATGAGGTCAACAGACCTAAGCACATTACACTTGGGAAAGGTTATAATGCAAGCATAATAGGACCCTGATTCACATCATCCTGAATACATGTACCAGTAAGAATACTGACTTCACAATAAGGTAATCTGGGTTTGTAATCCGGATTTAGCACTAGCTTTGTAACTGTAGGCAAGTTTTTTCATCTCAAAGAACCTCAGATTTTTCTTCTCTCTAATGAAGATGCCATTGTTAGGTTGTTTGAAGATAAGTGACCACATATGAGAAAAAAGCTAACACTATGTTTGGTCCACAGAAGATGGTCAGTAAATGTTCTCTGAGTCTGAATTTATATAGAGAAAGAGTTCAGTGCTATACTAATTTAATATAGTGCATATCACTTTTTTAAAAAATGAGCTTTTAAAAAACTCATTCTGAATTTCCCATTCTAGAAAAACTGAATATTTCTCAAAGCTCTATAGCTAGTGTAGTATTTAGTCCTATGAGCTAGTCAGCTATTTTTCATTAAAAAATATAAAAGCTTGTATTGGAAATTATACCCATAAAGTCCATTTAGTTTTACAACTTAATTATATGCAGTAAAACTTTACTGCCACATTTAACAGGTATTAACCTAATTCTTTGTAAACAAAAGCAGTATTTGACTAGAAGTGAGCCCTAAATTGAGAGAAAAAAAGGACTCCCTTAAAATATTTCCTTCGTATTTATTTTTCAAGAAAGGTCAACTCAGCTAATGCATGGGTTTGCTTAATGTCTTATTTGTGTTATCTCAATATTTTTAGTAAAACAAATTTGTTACTATGGTGTTCAATTTTAGCATTACCACGAAATGAGCCAATATCAGGAAGTCAAAAACAACTATGAGTTTTGCAATAAAAAATTTTAGTCAATTGAGTTTATACATTGGTTAAAACAATCTTTAAAACTCAAAGAATAGCTGGAGAAGACGAATATTTTAGATTGATTAACCTCTTACTATACTCTAGAGGATTTGTCACTTTATTTATAATAAAACCAAAAAAGAAAATGAATTTATCCAAGTGCCAAAAATACATTACTTTTAATCTTTATATACTTCGGAGTGAAATCTTACCAGAATTTTCAACTCATTTAATGCATTTCTGTATAAGATAAACTATTCTTTAAAGTTATCAGTAAAAATCTATAAGACATCATTAGGTCCTTAAAATATGTTTCATATAGAATATTTACAACTCATAGCTTCAGAAGGAGTCAGCATGCATATGCATGAGCAATAATACAGACTTCTTCGATGATTGTCTGAAATTCAAATTGACTCTACAACTATTTATTGGCTCGTGTATAATCACAGATAACAAATTTATATAATGAATGAGATCCACACTTCACAAGACACCATATCAGCATCACCAACTATCATTTGTGGAGCTCCCAACTAGATATGCAGCCATATGGTAGATTCAAAGACATATAAAACATAGTCTCTGCCTCAAGAAGTTTATTATTCTGAATGTTGGTAATTCCAGCATGTTACATTTGTATAATGCATTTAAATTTACCAAATATACTTATGTCCATTATTTCACTTAATATTCTCAATATCATCTTCAATATCCTTTGAAGGTAAGTTGTAGAACAGGTAAAAACATTTCCATTTTTAGATTAAGTGAGCCTCAGCAATTAAGCAACCGCCCAGGGTCACAAAACTACACTGATGGCAGAAGTTATATTAGCACTGTTTATATTTAAGAATTTTTCTACTCTAATAAACTTCTTCAAAACATTTATTTAGGAAGTCCAGACATATTTATAAGATTTATAAAACACCAATGCAGTATGGTAGATGCAAAGGCTAAGTGACAAATATAAGGTGCATTAAGGAAGCTGTAGGGAGATTTTTTAGATCTGAAACCTTTCAGGCTTCAATAAGATGAATCTTAACTGGTTGTGAGGAATAGTTAACACAAAGAAAAGCAGGGAAGAATCAGGAAGGCCATGCAGACAGGCCAAGTAAGCTTGATCCAAATGTGCTGCTAGGACTACCATACTCCCAGGAGGCACAATAAGCTGAAGGTAATCATAATTTTTTTCACACTTAACCCCATAATGCCTAGCACAGGCCCTCTAAGCATTGTAGACTGTAAACAATTTATAGCACCCTGACTTCTTTCCATAACAGATCCTCAGTAAATGTCTAAATGTCTGGTGAATGGAAAATGAAAAAAATTAATGAATCAGAATAAACAAAGGGACAGACAAACGTTCATTCAAAGATTGAAAAATTTCGAAGATTCAAGGATTTGGAAATCCCATCACATTCCTGAATGAGTCTGTTCATTCATTCATTCATGTATGCATTCCTTTATATATGAATTATATGTGCATGAGTGGTTCTCAACCAGAGATTGTTTTGCCCAGGGGCTATCTGGAGATGGTTTTTGGTTGTCACACTGAGAAACGACTACTGACATCTAGAAAGAAGTCAAGGATACTGCTAAACATCTTACAATGTACAAGACAGCCCTCTGAAACAAAATTTCAATAGAGCTGAGGTTGTAAAACCTTGCTTTAATAAATGCTAATCAAGATTTTGATTTGGTGATAGGCACAGTTGTTTCAAATAAGATTAATAATTACAGATGATAATAAATAATAATTATAAACTGTGGCAAGTACCATGGGAAAGAAAATTGGGAAATACCATAAAAAAACTGTCAGGAAATTTTGGATGCCTTGCTGCTTCTGAGCAGGAGAGGATAAGTGGTCATTTCCAGAGAACAGCATTCTGGAAAATCTCAGGCAAATTAATGACAAATCCAAACACACCAGAAACCCAAGATAAATTGGGTGCCTTTCTGGGAAAAAAAATTCAGGGCTTAAGGCAATTGTTCTGCTACTTTTGTCTCTGAAATGTGCATCACCCCCAACATAAAGAAATTAAAAATAAACAAGCAGTGTTTGAGACTCAATAAGACTTCCATTTTCTTTAAAAATGAAAAAGATAATTTTTTTAAATAGAAAATTATTTGGGTTTTGAAAGATTTCTGGTTTCTGTAAAGTTCCTTTTTTGAGGGAATCGGCCTTTCTCCACTCCTTGTGATTCTGGAAGACTGCTAATCATGAGCCCTCTTATCTCTTGCACTGGAGTAGCCACATGAAACAAGCTAGACCAATCAGACCCTCTTCTGGGCACTCAGGAGGAAGGTCAATGAAGCAGATTTGTTTGATGTTGCATCCTAGAGAACCTGTCTATGCACTCCTGCTGCCATGATCCCCAGGGCTGCTGTGACACTTGCTATCCATAGATCTTGTTATTCATCCATCCTTGTCTCCTGGGAGAAATGCCAACATTCCCCTGATAACTCACTTTCTCTTTCTTGAGTTGACCAGATCCATAAAACCCTACCTGATATAGTTTGGTATTTTGTTTTAGGAATGAACAGTAGCTCAGAGAAGGAAGTAATAAAGAATCAAAGCTTTTTTTTTCCAATTGCTCATTTATCCTCCAACCCCAGCACCAATCATATCTACCTTTGAAGCCTTTACTGACTATTTCCATGCAGGCATACCTCTCAACAGATATTGTTGCCTGAAATGACCACTGTTTAGTTAACGTACATTGTCTTTTACTGCTAGCATCTTTTTCCAAGACCTATAGTGGGCCTGTGGAGGAAGAGCCACACTTGGTATTCCTTCAAATCTTTCACTCTGACAAGTGAACACTCAATTAAGAATTATTAAATGAATAACTGTGGAGGCCAGTCTCCAAGCTGCCTTCAATGATTCTTACCTTCAGTTGTTAGTGTCCTCATAGTCTCTTCTCACAGTGAATAGGGCTGACTTGTATATCAATAAGATATTGTGCAAATGAAGGTTTATGACTTCTAAAGCTAGATCCATAAAAGACGTGTCAGTTCCTGCCTTATTCTGTCTTAAATCACTCTGTCTGGGAGAAGACAGCCACTGTCATGAGGACACTCTAGTAGCCTCATGGAGAGGTCCACTTAGTTAGAAATTAAATCTTTTACCTATAGCCAGTACTTACTTGCCAACGTGAGCCACTAACAATTGAATCCTCCAGCCCCAGTCAAGGTTTCAGATGAATGGTACTCTGGGCAACATTTTGACTCTAGCTTCATGTGAAACCCTGAGCCAGGACCATCCAGCTAAGCCACTTCCAAATTCCTGACCCATAGAAACTGTGAGATAATTTTTTTTTTTTTTTTACTTTAAGCCTCTAAGTTTTAGGATAATTTGATACACAGCAATAAATAACTAATATAAAAATTGGTTCCATGCTAAGAAAAACACAAACCTCATCTTTATTTGAAATATAAAAACAAAAGAATGGGGGACAAATTTATTTGTTTCCTTGAAAAACAGTTTCTATAAACAAAGCCACTCTGATACATAATGACTCAGTTCCACTTAGAGGATGAAGACAAAAACAAAAACTTGCATATTATATTAATTATAATAACATGTAAAATACTTAACAATAAATACAGTACCTTTTTAGGTACTTAACTAATAAGAGATGAACAGAGTGGATTTCTCATAGAGAAAAGTCTTCCCCTGAAAGAAGTTGGGGAAAAAAGATTAAAAAGTATGGTCACCAGATTTTCTGAATCACAAATTAGAAAATATAGTTGTCTTTTATGAAGGCAATTGACTAAAATATTTGAAACCAAGCTAGTCCTAAAAAGTTCAGAGACATGGCCTGAAAAAAGAGAGATGGCCTTAATACCTAAACCTGAACTGAATGTTTAAATCATGCTAAAGACTGAACTTAAACTATGGAAATAGCTATAATTGTAAGATTTATCCACAATGTTTTGTTTTGTCTATGAGAAGGACAACAGCTTTCAAAAGACCTTGTATCATCCTGAGAAGGCTAATTGTGATCTAAGTAATGAAAATAGTATGCAAGTCATATGTGCTTAGAAAGTCAAAGTATAGTATTTATTCTCAAAGTCATGATTTTAATAAACCAATAAGACATGAATGTCAAGTCTAATTGACTGTGTTTTCTTTCTTTTTGACAGGCAATAAACTATCAGTTTGGTTCTATCTAGCATAGTCACCACAAACTGATCCTTATGTAGAGATATTTCGGGTTTTTCACATATATGTGCATACACATATGTATACACAGAGATATACGTGTGTGTTGTGTCTGTATATTTGTTTCCATAAAAGACTTAACTTATAAAGAACTGTAGCTGCAGTCTAACAAACATAACTGAGTTTATGCATATAAATAAGATTTGTCTCCTGTACTGAGTTCATAAACTTATTCTTAAGACATTGTCAGTACTCAAAATACTTTCAGAACTCCTCATTTTCCTTTGCCACCACTAAAATAAAGTAATAATTTTATGATTATGGAAAGGCAAATAATTTAGTGGTTAGGAACAGGAACTCTGGATTCAGACTATGTTGAAACTCTAGCTTTACCACTTACGAGGTGGCTAATCTTATAAAACCACTTAATGTCTCTGTACCTTAGTTTTCTCATTTGAAAAAGAGGAATAATAAAACAATCCATCTCTCCAAGTTGTGGAGAATAAATGATGTAGTATATGTAGAACTCTTAAAACAGTCCCTGGCACATAGTAAGTACTCAACAAATGTTAGTTTGGCATGATAGTCAGTTAGCTAGTTAATTATTTAGTTAGTTAAGGATGAGAATTGTTCCCCAAAATACTTTTCCTAAATACGTGCTGCAGTGGTGCCGTAATTATAAAACACATTTACTCTCACGAAGACCCTCAAAAGATTAATACTCTTGGAAGGAAGCAGTAAGTCTTGATACATTGTTAACGTTGTTAAATAATTCTAGTTGCCTTCCTTGACTTTTAGGATGCCTCTTTCTAAACAAAGATCAGCTGAGTAGACAAACCTTCTCAACCAGGAACAATTAGAAAAGCTGAATAATATATAAACAAACAAACAAACAAAACCACTAAAGTCATTGGATAGTTATGAAGGCAAGGACTGGAGGGGCCAAGATCCCACAGAAAAGGGACACTTTTGAGATAAACCCAACTTCTACCTTTTTATCCTCTCCCGGGTAGTTACCGATTTGCTGATTGGCACAACTTAGGCAGAAAGGCTGAGAGCCAAGCAAAAACCAAAGGAAAAAAAATAGTGGTCGAGTGAAGATTTTGATAGTCTCACAAGACTAGGGGCGAAAAATTGAGGTTCACAACCACCAAGTCATTCAGGATATAAGTGACCAAGATCTCAGATGATAAGGAAGCATAGAGGAAGAAGGATGACGCTGATCATTGGAGCCATGCTTCCCCTTGAAGCATTTGCTAACTCATAGGCTGACTGCAGTCAAAGCTGAGCAGAAGGCAGCAGAGAAGATGCTGAGGAGCTAAAGAGAGCAAATGATAGGCTCAGGATGCCAGGGAGATAAAAACTGGAGTTCAGGGACACCAAGGAGAAGACATCTGGTAATTGCCTCAGGCTTTCAGATCAGACCTCTGAAGGACTGTTTTTTAGGAATAAGGGCAATTGGGGGATTGACTAGACCTCATGAAGACTGAAATTCAGCCTGGAACCAGATCGATCTCTAATTGGATTAATGCAAGCTACTCTTACTCTAAATGCCTGTCAGAAACTAAATCTTCTCTGGGGGAGATTTTCATTAAAAATGTTTAGCATTTGATCAAAAGTTATCAGGTACATCAAGAGACAGGATCAAGAGAGAAAAAAATATAGACAATGAAATAGACCACATTGGTGATACAGAATCAACATGATCAGATATGGGCTTTATAATGACAGTGATCAATATATGCAGCAAAAGAGAGGTCGGGATGGAGAATTTTAGCAAAGAACTGGAACCTACCAAAAATAAATAAATAAATAACAAAATGGACATTCTAGAACTAAAAATCCAGTTAGTGAAATTAAAAGCTCATCAGATGTTTTAAACAGAAAATTAAACAAAGATAAAGAGAAGATAAATGAATAAGAAGGTAGGTCAGTAGAAAATATCCAGAATGAAGGACAGAAAGGAAAAAGCACAGAATATACACAAAAGTGTTGGGACACATGGGACAGGTGAAAAGTTCTAACATATGTAATCGAATCCTAGAAGATGAAGAGAGAGAAAATAAGGCAGAGGAAATGTGTGAAGGAATAAGCCAAGAATTATTCAGAATTTACACAAGACAGAAGCACAGATTCAAGAAACACTATGAATCCCAAACAGGTTAAATATCTAAACAAACAAAAAAAGCCCTTAAGTATATTATACAAACACTGGTAAAAACCAAAAACAAACAGAAATTCTAAAAGCAGCTAGAAAAAAAGAAGTCTCATTACTTCAAAGGAACAACAAAAGACTGACAATTGACTTCTCGACAAAACAAAATAAGGTTGAGAAGTAAGAAAAGCTATAATGTAGGGCCTTGTACACCATGTTAAAGATTTCCATTTAACTAGGAAGTTGTTCAATGACAGAGAGCAGATTTTTGAGTTGTTTGTTTGTTTTAAGGTAGATATAAACCTACTATGAGCTACCACATGGGAAAGCCTGTCTGGAAAGGAATTCAACAGACTGAAAATCAAAGCAAACGGATGGAGGGGTAGCCACATTGTGAATACTTATTTAAGCCCCTGGTCCTTGAACCCATTTATATCTGGATTTCATAAGCCATTAAATTTCTTAACCAAAGTTTCTGGGAATTATGCAGGGATCCTTGGATCCTAGGTCAAAAATCTCTGGTTTTGGAGCCAGAGGAAGGTTCCCAACCTGAACCTGGGGAAGGAAGTTCAGGGAAGGCTTTCTGAAAGAGAAGGGTTCTGGGATGACTAGAAATAGTCACATAGTGGAAGACATGGTGGGGGAAATGTTTCTAGCAGAGGGTTATGTCTTGTGAAGGAGACAGCTTATAGCTCACATGGTATTGTTTTCTATATAACTGGTCATTTTCCGTGTGACTGAGACAAAGGATGTGAGAAGGGTGTCGTTGAAGGCCTGGTTGGAGG
>NW_006438113.1:18909814-18929485 GCF_000325575.1 Pteropus alecto | reverse complement strand
GCTCAGTCATTGACTTCAAATGTAAAGCCAAATTCACCCTCACATCCCATTCAAACTAAGATGTAAATAAATAACTTGTCATCCCTCTCCAAGAACATATACACATGCACACACAGAGAGTTGTAGCAAGCCAATTATTTCAGGCTCTTTGACAGGTGGTAGAGGCTAACAAAAAATGATTGAGTCTCACTCCTTGCCTTTATGAAGGTTAGATTCAGTAAAAGAAAATACTTAAAAAGAATGTTTTACCCGCTCAGTCATTGACTTCAAATGTAAAGCCAAATTCACCCTCACATCCCATTCAAACTAAGATGTAAATAAATAACTTGTCATCCCTCTCCAAGAACATATACACATGCACACACAGAGAGTTGTGGCAAGCCAATTATTTCAGGCTCTTTGACAGGTGGTAGAGGCTAACAAAAAATGATTGAGTCTCACTCCTTGCCTTTATGAAGGTTAGATCCAGTAAAAGAAAATACTTAAAAAGAAAATGTTTTACCTAAAGAAATTAGTTTCCTGGTAGGATTTTAGGCACTGATTCAGGAGGAATGTGGTGGGGTCTAAGAATTATGAGTTCTAAGCCACAATATGGAGATTAGCACCAACTCTAGCACAGGTAAGCCAGGCCCTGGCATGAAGTCAGATGGCATTCCTCTCCCTGGAGAGTTTCTCACCTGGTGTGGTATGGCAGTGCTATCAATACTATTGACTCATCTTTGCACAATGACAAAGAGACTATCTATCTCAGACAGTCAGAAGCATCAACACCCAAACCTAAGAGTTAAGATTTTAGATAGGCAACCTTGAAACTTTAAGATAAATAAAGGGACACATGCCTTTACACTGTGGATGGTAAATTCATTACCTCATCTGGAACTTGTCACTGAAAGAGTCTATATAAACCAAAAGAAGGTTGAGATAAATGTATGAATGAAAAGTAATAAACAGGCTCTTGAGGTAAAGTTACACAGGTTTCAATTCAACAAGAATGCACCGAGGATCGACTGCTACGTACTGATCACTACTTTGGACTCATTGCTAACTTTCTGAAGGTACTATTCTCTTTCATCAAATGTCCAATTCCTGAGGCAAGTGACTGGGTTCAAGACAGAGTTTTCTAACCACTGGGAAACTTCCTACACCTAATGCTTTTTATTCACCAATTTGCTTGCCAGATCTTAATAAATGCAGATCCCTTTTCTCTCTTACCCAGACCTTGGAGACTAGTTTACCAAAGATCAATAGTTTGACTCTAGGGGAATAACTGGAAAATGTAACTTGAGTCCTACAAAAAAGAAAGGGAAGTCATATCTGCTCAAATTTTTCAACAGTTTACTTGCCCAAAGTCAAAATACTCTGGCTAATTAATTAAATGCTAAAGTCTATTTTTACTCTTTTGCATTCATCAACTTGAGACCCATGGGTGGGATGGCTTCAGTTATAGGTAGAGAAGGTCATCTCTCAGGAGGAGCAATGAGAGAGGTCATGAGACCCTGTTCTTCTTGTGTGCTTTTTGTCTCAACTCATTGACAAATGCCCTAAATACCATTGGGTCATAGCTTGGTCACTTTAGGTTGGTGATTCTCAAACTTTAGCATATATCAGAAACACCTGGAGGGCTTGTTAAACTAGAAAGCCAGGGATCACCTCCCCCTGCCCAGAGTTTCTGCTTCAGTAGGTCTGTGGTAGGGCCCAAGAATTTGCATTTCTAACTGGTTTCCAAGTGATGCTAACTGCTGGTCCAGGAACCACAGTTTGGAAACCATCGCTGTAGGTTATGATGTTTACTCATGAGCAGTCTCCACCTGGGATGTATTACACTCAAGCTGCCATCAGCCTCTTATACCCAAGAATGGAGAAAGTCTCCAAGAGTTGGGTTAGATAGGGGAAGTACGCCTTGAAGATCAGGTGAGGACACTGAGGCTCGTGTTCAGTGCTTTGCCATTTGCCCACCCTTCACACATCCACCTGGCTCCCTTACTCTTGACCCATCTTCTGCACGAGCACTTCCTTCACCACAGGACACTCAGCCACCTCCCAGGCTGGCAGCTGGCTATCACCCCTGCCCAAGTCCCTGTCGGGCAACAGCTGCTCCCAGTCTTGTGGGAAACTGGCCTGTCAAGGAGTGACAGACTGAGGCTGTGAATTGCAAATTACTGCAGTACCAGACCAAGCTCCTTGCCCAAAAGGCAGTTGTCCTGTGAGAGAAACCCCTTCTCTACTTCACACACACACACACACACACACACACACACACAAAGTCATGCACACCAGCAGGATGCTTCAAGTGGCCACTGTTTCCTCCACCCACACAAGGATCCTTCTGAGATCACTCCTGGGTTTCAAATGCCACATTCAGCCTCAGATCCAGAGAGCAAAGACCCTAGAAAAAATTCGACCACCAGAAAAGTGTGTCAAAGAGGAGGGAGGGTGGAGAGAAGGCTATAGTTTGCTACTTAAAGTAAGTTACCACTATTTGGTTCTGGAATTTTGATATGGTTAGTCTCTTTTATCTACATGTCAATTGAGAGAAACTTCACATTAGGAGAGGATGAATATGATAAATAAATCCACAGAGCAGCATCCAGGATCTTTGATTTTGCCCACAGGAATAAGACTGAAATGAGTAATTCTCTCTGAGCCCACTCATGCTTCTCACACTGATCAACTGAGAAGTGAAAAAAAGTTAATGGACACTCATACTCATTCTCTTTCTTTCCTTATTCTGGAAACCCTGCCTGCTCACTGAGAAATCGCGTGCATAATTATTAGCGGAGAGACTAGTTAGGCTGGAAGTAGGCTGACATTCCCTTGCTCCTCCCCCCCCACCCCGCCCAGTTCTCTTACTTCCCTCCACCACCCAAAGACACACTTCCTCCTCTAGTTGTACTTCACCACCACAAACAAGACACCCCCACTTTCTGTAGAGCCTGAGCCTCCTTAGAAAGTCTTCAAAGGTGTCCAGGTTTTTCAATCCTTTTTTTTTTTAATGGAAGCAGTCACCTTTAAACCATATAACTGAAGCTTTCATTGTCAGAGATTTTTTTTCTAAATAAATAATATGAAAGAGTAATACTGCACCAAGTTAAATATCAACATCATCCATCTTGGTGGTTGTCAAAAGTAAAAACATTAAATATATTACTTCGATAAGAAGTGGTTGCTGATAAATCATCACATACCTCATTTCCCAATGAGTTATTTTTAGGTACTTAAGTTGGCATAAACATGTATGTTAATGCTCTAAATTTAAGGATATGAGTGTAAGCAAATTGTGATTCTAAATGTGCTTTAAGGAAAACAGTTTCACTAGGGAACACTTTTAAAAAATCCATTCTAATGTTCATTGTGCAATTCAGTTTATGTCCCAGGTTTATGAAAGTTAATATGTTTCTGCAAAAAAAAAAAGAAAGAAAAGAAAAGAAAAAGGAAGAAAAAAAGAAAGAAAAGAAGGAAAGAAAAAGAATTCACCATCTTTCCTTCCTTATGACAAAGCCCCAGCAGCAAGTCATTATCACTTTTGACTAATCAGAGAGAAACCACCTGCAGGAATACTCCCCTTTCTGTTGGCTCCCAGCAGAAGCTTCCAAATGATGATTAATCACTGAATAAATGGCAGAATTGACAACAGTATAATGACAAAGAGAAAGCAGAGATGGGGCCTGAACAGTGGGTGCATGTGGTCCAGCCCCAGTGGGTGGAAGGGCCGAAGAAGATGGATGACCCTGTAAGCGCTTGACACTTGAGTATCTTGTCTTTTACAAGGGGGGTCACTTCTGCCAAATTCAACAAATAAGGCAGCATGCATCAAGTGGACATGCTTCCTATGGCTGTCAGAAGCAAAAAGAAACATCTTAAAAATTAAACTAATAAACTTAAATTGACATCCTAAACTCAGACAATAACAGAAATAAGAGATACTACAAATGACAGCTTAATCCATTATTGTGGAAGGCATTCAGAAGGTTTTACTGATTACAGCCTCAGATTACACTAACCATGTCTGTACTAATTTGAAAAATGATGAATCACTAAGTTCAAACAGGGCTCAGAAGAGTCAATTATACTAAGCAGTGATATCAAAAGCTCGTATTTTCTACACTAAGGAATAAAACATGTTATGCCTAATAACAAACAGAAATGAGGCCGATTACCCACTCTCAGTTGACCAAGTCATTAGCAACAAGAATGTTTCTCTAATTTTTCAATATTTCTTTTCAGGATGTATCCTCTCTGCCCCAAGGATTCCTATTAGCCAAAGTTTATTAACATGAAGAAGATTTGTAGTAAATGAAATATTAGTTTGCAGCTGGCTTAATGCCCTTCAGATACCATCAGTTTTCAGGGCTTTCATGCTCAAACGAAAAGAGCAGCTACTAGTCAGACTCATTATCTCTCAGGCATCATCAAACCCATCATCTTCTTCATTATGATCATCTTCACCTTTACCAGTTTTTTTCTGTAAAACACAGAGAACATTAAATTCATCAGAGTTTCATGCACATTTTTCCATTAGTCCTAACTTAAACAGACACCCCCAGTCAGTGCCCCCTCCTGCATCCATGACACCCTTTGATACTTGTCAATTCTGCCTTGTCTCATAGACCACTTTCCGTATTAATTTATTTCAACAGAAAATATTTCATTATATGGCTATGACATCACATGTCAAGATTTCATATATTGTTAGGTACATTTTTTCTACATTATGTCTTGTTCTCAACCATGCCTAGAACAATGTGTTGCACCTTGTAGGTGCTTGGAAAATATCTGTTAAATGACTTTATTTTCTGGTTCCCTTTTCTAGACACAACCAACACCAGGTCTTACATATGAGATCCTCAAAATGTTTCCAAGAGGAGTTCTCGAGCCTGTGTAAGTCACATTAAGACCTGAGTAAGCAATCACCTTGAAACAGCAGAGGAAGCTAGGAATGGATGATTATAGATGGACCTTGAAACTGTCAGTGAATAACCTCCTTTCTTACCACTTACAATATGACTGCATTGAGAGTTGGTTTTTCCCACCAAAATTTAATCTCTACCATGCTCTACTAGCTAAAGATTTTAATTTCATATGCAAAATTTAGCTTCAGATTCAAAGTCTTTGGTCTGGCTTTCAAGCCCCTACCCCAGCTGACCAACTCCCCTCTCCACACACACACACACACATACACTGCCTGCTTAGCCAATTTCCCCCCTTCTCCCTCCCCCGATTTTCCTCTCCCTCCACACACACACACCCCACACTCACCCTGTTGGGTCCTGCCTTTGCCTTCCCCCTTCAACAGTCCTGCTCTCTCTATCCTCTCCTGTTCAGACCTTATCATCCTTATTGTGTCCCACCATTCTTCTCTGGAGCTCCCGCTCTTCTAAAATCTCACAATCTTGCATCAGATGCTTCAGGAGGCTATAACCAGCCATAGCCAATGTGAGAGGGTGAAGACTTCAGGGTCATCGAGCCATTCTAAATTCTCCATTCATTCACTCCATGACCTTGAGCAAATCTTTTCAACTTTCAAAACCATTTCTACTTCTCTGAAATGGAGGTGAAGATATGAACCTTAGAGCATTGTTGAAAAAAATTAAATGAAACGATGTGTGAGAAATGCTTGGCCCAGATAATGCAAAGATTGTATCATTCATTTCCAAATCCCCAATATAAAGGCTTGGACATGACACACAATAGTAAATACTTACTCACTATTGAATGAAAAATGAGCAGACACAGAGAGAAACAAAATACATGCACACATGATTTGAAGTTTTTAATTCAGTCAAAGGTGGCAGCTTTGGTTTTCTTATTTTATCATTTATATTTAAATTATTTTATCTTTCATTTTTTAAAAATCTCTTATTTCCCATATCTACCCAACAGACAAGTCAAACGTTAGACATCATTCTTTAATGAGCAACAGAAACCAAACGTTTAAACTTATCCTGTGTGGAGTTCTAATTCCTCTTCTGTCCTCCTCCCACATCCTCCCTCAGCCCCCTTCCCCCGCCCCCCCCCCCGCCCTGAGGGGAACCTGAGCAAATCTGAGGAAGCTCCTGTGCACAACAGGTGTGAATTTGCTAAAGACAGGAAAGCTCAAGTCTCCTCCCCCACTGAGCTCCTCTCTGTTGGGGAGATGGGAGGTTTAAAGTCAACTGAGGATACAGAGGTCCCCCTGAAGGCAACTAAAGGTAATAAATACTTAAGGTTAAATAGAAACGAATTTATTGAGGGAAAACACCATACGAATTACTAAGTCATAGAAAAATAATACTTAGATAAAAGAAAACTAAATATAAATGCAGAAAAATAAAAGAATACCATGAAGTGGCTTCAATTGGATGGATTTGGGGATATCTTTGTGGGATCCTTTTTGTTCGTTTTGTGTGTGTATATGTGCTTTGTTGTTTTTTGTTTTTCCTAACAATCACATTTTTTACTCAAAACGATCTTTAATATGGTTATTTGTAACTACAAAAAAAGAATAAAATATACTTATAAATTAATTTCTTGGAATAAAATTAAAAAATAAATCAGAAAAAAATACTTCTTTCTAGAGACTTTCCCGAGAGAAACTCTCTATCCCACATCTTTCTGCATTTCATGTTTTTGGGTTTGACATCAAAAAACACACAAACACGACCATTTGTAAACAAACCAAATTGCACAAAATGCACCTTTTATTCTTAAACCAAGTGAGTTCAAATTTATAAATTGTTCTTTTTAACAAGTATAACACCAATAACTATTTTCTACAACTCTTTCATTCTCTTCTCTTCTTGTCTTCAAAAAATAGATTTCTTTTCCCACTATGATTTAAATTTTTTAATGAATTTCATATATTGGGAGAAAGAGAAGGTTCAGCATGTAAAAGTTTGCACCACTGATTATTAGCACTTGTAGATACTTGGATTTGGTCCTGCACATAGTATGTGCTCAATAAAATTTACTTGGTTATACTTGAGTATTCAGTGAAAGACAGAAAAATGCTCCTGTTGAGTCCTCTCTGTGGTGTTTGAATGCCCCATGCTCTCTAGGCAAAGACTTGAGTCCAGGTTGCCTTCATGCAATCCAGGAGCAGTGTGGGAGCAGACAAGGCCTTCTCCCGGAGGGCCCACGCCTCCAGAATGTTCTTCCCCTCCTGGTTAGACACAAGCTGAAATCTGTAAGGCTGTCTGCTCAGTCAGGCATTTTTCTGAAGCCTGTGGGTGGACTGGGATGAGAGATTAAAGTGGTGGCAAGTCTTTATTTATTATGACTACAGAGTGGTCTATCCAAGCCATCCATTTATAGGGACAGGAGATGCTCTTATACCTGCAAAGAACATCATTAGCATTTTATTTCCTCTCTCGACTACCCATCTATGGTGGTTGCGCTCACTTTGACCCAGTTGGGTCACAGAAACAGCTTCCTGGCCTAAGGGATAAAATGTGAGGTGGCTCACCTCCCAGGCCAGGCTGGACACTGAGACAGCATGGTCCAGTGACCTAAGCAATGAGCTGGAAATTCCAGACTAATTACGCTATTTTCAGCATCAAACTTGCTGTGTGATGACAGGTGAAGCACCTACCTTCTCTGGACTTCTGCCTGGGCTTGTTTGATACATGAGGGAAGTGGCTGCTACAAGATGACATGCAACTAACACCCTTTCTGAGTCTTGGCTTCCTTGTTATAAAACGAGAATGACTAACTCATGCCTTTGTTGCCTCATAGGGTCAATGAAAGGCGAAAATGCATATAAAAACTCCAGTAGTTTGTACAGTGCTGAACACATTGGTTCTTCCTAGTGCCATTATTAGTAACGGGGCAAAACTGGGATGCATATCTAGATTTGCTGACTCCCATTCCAGGATCTAAGACAAGATAAACAGACTAAATTCCCTTTTCTTTCCATGAACATCCAAAAAATATTGGACGCACTGGACTCTGGTTCATGGCACAAACATTCCTGCAAGGCTTGAGCATATCCTAGTATTAGTTAAGTCCAGAAAATTGCTGAAGCCAACACCTCTTAGGAGCCCTTTGGTAGTTCTTAGATTATAACCAAGAAAATGCGGTGCAACATTTTTATTTAAAGCAAATGTCAAAGTGAACAACACTTCTCTTTTATAGAGAAGTTCTTAAATGTATAGAAAGTTTCCACTTAAGGATTAGACACAGAACGGCAAGGCTGCTTCCCTCCACGCTGAATCACACTTGGCCCTCACTCATTATATCCCTAGTTAATTTTTCAGTAATTGGAGAGCTATGGTCTTTGCAAATGTCACAGTTTTACCACAGTGTATTTACTTCTGGGTGGATTAGCATGAATGTGTTGATTGTATTGGATTGCCAATTTTGTGGGAGTGATTCGAAAGCCTGCAGAATAAACTGTTATTTAATTCAGGGCAATTGGGAAAGGAAAAAATGGCAGCATTTTATGTTTTGCTCCCTTTGGTTCATATTTGCATGAAATCCTCATAACCAAAGGCAGCTGGAATTCCAAATATAATGATAACATTGGTAGTGAGAGGTTTGGACCTAGCTGGAAGGTGGGGCTTGTGTAGGAGGCAATTTTTCCACACAGATGTAAAGCATAAGAAATATTTATTCATAGACATTCCATATGAAGACTAGAAAAAAAGATAGGCTTGTTTTTGAGGAAACTTGTTCATAGTATTAGCCAAAAGTATTTGGCAAACTTGATTTACATGTAGACAGTCCCCATCACATCTACTTGCAAACATTCATCATTCTGTATAACATTTGCTTGTTATTCATTATCCAGAAGAAACTCTTTTGGGGTAGTGAACGCAATTAAACTATTTGTACAAATCAATTAACTCCCAACTGACAAAAGTAAGTCTGTTTCTATCTGAAATCACCAGAATCAAGGGCAGAACAATTAATGAAAGCAATATAAAGAGAGCGTTGAGTTTTCACACATGGAGATTGCTAACTCTAACTGGGCATCCTGTGCACTTACATCACTGGACTACCAAACCTAGGACTCTGATATTTCCTCCTCCTCAGCTCCCATGTACCTTTTCTCCTTGCTCCTTTGCCTTCTTTAGTCTCCTGAACTTATTACTAACGATTTCTGTTATGATCATGAGGATATTTTATGTTAAAAACTCCTACAATGCACACGGCAGAGCAGAGACACAAACATGGCAGCCACCCTAACCATCCCACACAGCAGATGAACTTTGGCCACAGGTCTATCAGTGAAATCTGGATTCCAATAGATCACCCCCAAAGGGCAAGACATCACTGCTGGCTACGGCCTGGTGCTTATCAGGTCTTGATGAACGGAATTTAAATAAAAATGCCCAATTATTATTGTTGCTTGTCTCTTTTTTTTTTGAAGAGAAAGAAAAAAAAAAAAACAATGAATTTTGAAGAGAAAGAAAAAAAAAATGAAAATATGCTATAGTAAAAGAAGTACTGGGCTAAGAAACTAGAAACTTGGTTGGTAGTCCCAAGACTGTTTCTAACAAGTTCAGAGTTTGAGCAAGGGACTTATCTTTCTGGTCTTCAGTTTTTCAATCTGAAAATGAGTGAATTGGACTAGATCTGTGAACTTTTTTCAGCTTTTAACCTCTGTGATTCTATTTTCACAATGTTCATTTTTATAACTATTCTTCTTTTAACATAGCAATATATGTTCATCATGTAGTTACAACAAATAAATAAACAGCAAAATTAAAATTACCTGTTGTCTTACTCCCCTGAGATAACTGGGCTTGCAAATATATTTAGTTTACATGTATTTGCAAATATATCAAAATGAAACGCAAAGAAGAACACTCAAAGAAGCCACAAAGATCATTTAGAACTATCCTCCCATTTTACAGATGAGAAAGTTAAAGTCAAAAGAGTCTAAGTGATATGTAAAACATTATAATGTCATGGGATGTCAGAGGCAGGACTACCCCATTCTAAAACCATTTGCAATCTTTTATTGTTCTCAGATTTTTTTTTTAATTTATGTAAACAGCCAGGTTGAAACTTTTTTTTTTTCTGATCGACCTTCAGTTAATAAGAAAACGATTTAATCAAACTTCTTGGTTAATGGAGGTCTCACCTTACCACACTCCAACCGGTCGTGAGCAGGGTACAGGAAGAGCTGCCTTGAAGGGCAGGAATGGGTCATGGTGGTAAATTGGGCTTGGTAGTAAAAGTAGGTGAGCCTGGGTTCCTACTACCCCTCACACTGATAAGCAATAGAAGCTTAATTTTTTCTTAATTCATTGAGTTTCCTTGGACCAAGTGAAGGGACATCCTCACACATACGTTTAAAAACTAATGCTGGGAAACAATGTCAGATACTTAATAAATATTCATTGACTGATTGAGTTAGCTCCAATCAAAGGCATTGGTTTTCCCAGTGCTCTTGTTTAAGATGAGATAGGGAAATAGCACCCACCCACACCTATCTCACGGAGAGGCCAAGAGAGCAGAAGAGACAATAGAGATCGGAACCTTGGAAGAAAAGTTCTGGGTATATTCAAATCTCATTCATATTACCCATCAAGTCAAAGTCCCTGAGAGGCTACTTCTCCGTTGCTGAAAACTATAGGGCTTATTCTCAGTCCATAAATGACCCACCTACATCAGTGGTATGATTTGCTTACCAATTTTCTTAAGCAACACTATCCACGGTAATCTGCAACACTGATTATATATATATGTATATATTAACCTTTCTATCAAGGATTAAGTCTAGTCTAGAATATTTTTCCTCATTGATACTGTTATTCTATCCAATACATACAAATGATGCTCATTAGCATAGATTCATGGCTTAGTCCCCACCTAAAAGAAATTAACACTAGCACTTTTTTTTTTTGGCTACTACTGTTCAATAATGTTTCTATAGAAAATTATCAAATTTAGAATTAGAATAGGCCACAAATATAAGTATTACCACCAACACATTTTATAGATAAAGGAACTGAAGCCCATAAAATAATGAGTTTTCCAAGATTTCAGTTAAGTTGTAGCACAGCCAAGACTAGAATCCAGCTCTCTTTTTATCTTTCTTTTTGTTTGTTTATTTATTTTAGAGCCTACAATGATGCCTCATTGTATGTGAGGCTATAATTATGTGCAGTTATTAAAATGTCTATTTTTTTCAAACCTACCTCTATCTATGGAAGTCTTCCAACAGTTAACAATAATTCCTCCAATGATTAATTATACAATGATCTAGATTTTCTAAAAAATATATATACATATATATACATATATAGTTGCGATAAAGATACTGTCTATTACTATAAATATCTCACTATTCTCAGGAGCAGTGTAGTTCATATGAAATACTCATTTATCCTAGAATAAATTCCAGGGATGGGTATAATCCTCAGCTTTCAAATGTAAAAACTGAGACACAAGAGGTTACTTGCCCATGTCATTCGATACTATTTTCTTTTCTAAATCCTCAGTAAAAAAAAACGAGCTTCATAAGGGCAAGAACTATATGTATTTAATTACTATTTCCAATCCAGTGCATATATCATAGAAAGACCTCAATAAATTTATGTCGAGTGAATGAATGAATAAATGAAAATCTTTTTTAATATTTTTGTTCTTACCTACTACTTCTGCACTCCTTATGCTACCATGAAGTGCCTTTAATAATAAAAGCTTACAGTTATCCTGGAATTACAGAAGGACATGTTTCCTTATGTTACTGCCTTGAAATTTGTACGCTACCAAAATTTCTCCAGCTATTTTAGAATAATGGGGCCCCAGTAGAAGCCCATGCTTGCAAAGTGCTTTTTAGTTACTTACAATTAATTGTCCCAGCAGTAAATGTGACTCATCATCTCATCATTCCCATTCAGCAGAGGGGAAACACATAAACAAGTCATATCTAAGGTCAAAGCGAAATGAATGGAGGAATCAAGCATGAAACCAGTGACCCTGGGCCTGAATCTAGTTAGTTATGCCTCTGGCTCCTGGTCTCTTCCAAGATTTCTACATAGTTCCAAACTCCCCTCACTTTGCCAGATGTTTACCACATCTTTCAAGTGGAAGCAAGTCCTTTCAATTAGGCTCACCAGGGGAAACCCACCCTACTTCTCTAAAGGAGGAATGGCTGAACCAGTTCATCTAAAATAAGAACTGACGTGATTCTTTGTCTGAATTCTGAAGCTGTTCTGACGGCATTTTCTTGTTGGCTATGGTCCCACCAGTAATGAACTGGAATATAAAAACAAAGGCTGTTCTCATGTCGTTTCCCAACCAAAGAGGGCTAAGCGCTCGCTGAGCACTGAAATGTCGGCATGTTTATCTGAGTCTCGAGCTTGACTTTTTCCTAACCAAAGACTGCATCAAGTTCCCACCAGCATGCACACACACAAAAACTGTTTCTACGTCTGTACAAGAGTCCCAGAAAACAAGCCAATTTCTACAGTCATTTAACAGTTTCACTCTGATATCTCTAGATTTTGTTTTCTCTTGAGGGAATAAATGAGCAGCCGAAAACAAAATAGATAAAAATTGCCCTTAGAATGTAAGTGTTATGACTTGTCTTTATGCCCAATTTCATAATCCAATTTCATGTTTATACTAGCATTTTAATGGTGCCACATTTGTGTAGTTCCTTTGAAATATTCATAGTCTCATTAATTAAAGAATGGAGGAACATAAAAGTTGAGAGTAAAGAAGTCATGCAAGAACAAAAGCATAGCTCAAGACTTGGATATTTAATTAGGGTTGCTGTCAAGGTATTCCTTTTGGACTGAAAAGTCACACCAAGACCAGCTTCTGTGGATCTAATCTAACAAGTAACTAATGAAGGTCATTGCAGCTGTCTTTCCAGGTTTTCCCGGTGCCCTCAGAATTTGAGACAGCAAACCTCAAACCCCAAAGTATTTCTCTGAAAAGATTTCCAGGTTAAACTGGGAACCACAAATAATTAGAGCCAGCTAACTTGTAGACAGTGGTTTCTCTTGCAAATTCACCACAAGGGCATTCCTTGGCATACTTGGTGAGTTGGCTTCCAGGCAAAGGAGGCCAAAGAAAGAATCTCCACTCTCACATCATTGTCTCCTTCCTGCGCTTTCTCCCCTAACCCCACCTACACATAGGGAAGAACCTCAAAATTCTAGTTCTGATTGCTTCAAACTGGTTAAGGAATTACAATCAACTTGAATATATAGTGGGGTGGGGAGAGGATTTAGGCTAACATGTTACACTTGTACCTCTCTAATTTAGCTGGATAATTTTTCTTTACTGATTAAATCAAGAACAAAGCTTGTTAGGACAGGGCTTGAAAACTCAGTTATTTACAGAAGAAAAACATATAACATCAATATGTAAAGCAGATTAAATGTAAGAAGTACATTTCCTACTCAGTCTAGCTTTATTTTCCTATTTTTAATGGGGAATTAGCTATAAGAAATAGATTTTTTTTTTTTTACCTTAACTTTACTACATGAAAATAACATTCCAAGGCCGCGGTAAATGGCAACTGACACTAGGCCTCAGTGTTGGCAGTAGGGAGTAGTAGGGACTGTGGAAAACAGAAACACAATATGTCCATCTAAAAGTGGTAGCCCCTGCACACCTGTAGCCAATTGCTGACATGCCAGATTCAGGACCCAGTGTTGTCAAATTGTCTGATGCTTCAAGAGAAGCCAGAAATCTGTACCTTCCCATACTGGCAACTTAGTCTGTTTTTGTTGTTATTGTTGTTGCTTGTTTTTGTTTTTTTAAGAAACTGTTCCAAGTAACACTGTGGGCCAAAAAACAAACAAAATTATAAAACAAAAATTCTGTGTGCAATCTCCACCTTCAGGTCTTGAGATCATAGTTAGAGTGGCTCCTTAGCTTTACTTCCCATGTCTCTTCACCTCACCCACTCAGCCTTCATTCCAAGCACAGCCCTTCACTCTCAGCCCTCGCTTTTGACTAAATCTAAACTCACTACACAACTTTGGGATCAGCAAAAATAGAATTTGTTTACCTCCATGCTTCTTATATGAGATTAACACTTAGTAGGACATGTATTTTCAGACATTTTCTCTCAGTTGTGACAAGTGACGTGCCTTGATCTATGTACAATCTTTTTCCATGAATAGCACTTTTCTTTAAAAAAAAAAAATCTGTCCTGTGAGGAGTCACATCTGTGGACATGAGATGAAGCAATGCCAATTGGCCGACATTGAGCTGCAACCTAGACCCACAAGAACAAGTCAACTAAACAGCAAGAGCAAAGAATATTTTATAGCAATAATACTGAAACCATTATTATTAGAAGATCATTCAACATTAGACATGGAAATACCCTTAGACATAAGTTTACTTCGATCCATTCATTTTACATCTGTAGGGATTAAGGCCCAAAGAGATTTGATGTTTGAGAAAGATCAAAAACCAGAAATCAGGAAACTAAATCTAGGACCCAAGTCTTTAGTTTCCACATTCAATGTGGTTTTGTTATTAACTACTAGCTATTCCAACATTATCATGTGCCTGGAGAATTTATTCACCAAGTTGAAAATGAGCAAAAAGAAGCCTATCTTTTGTCAGTCCTACTCATAGATTTTTGGCATCTGCTCTCAGATGGCAGGATGGCATATTGCATAGATCCATAGCTCCAGCGACAACAAACTACCATGTTATTATCTTTTTTAATTTGTATTCACTTAGCAGTGAATCAGGGCTTCCTATTAACCATGTTACTACTTGCTCTGTGACTAGCAGGGCTCACTGTGCTACACAAAAGATCAGTAAACAAATTAAAACAACACATCATGACACCTCTGAATACATTTTTTTCCCTGAAAATATTTGCAATCAGAAAATGACAGAACCTCACACTCAGAAACACAAAAGTAGGTATTTTTTACAGGCAGACTCTAAGTAGAAGGCTGGAGTGGCTCTTTGTAGTCATTGTTTCCAGCCCTTAAGATTCTGGGGTGGATTTGGCCCCAAGTATCTCAGCTTATGGAAAGAAGTTCTACCTCTAAAGTCCTATTGCACAACGGCATGGTATTGTAGAAAAAGCAGTGGGTCCCCTACAGGAAAGAGCAGTGCCAATGGGTATGTTCACTCCAGGGTTCAGTTTCCTCATCTATAAAGTGACAGGATCGAATAAGATGACTCCATGAGGATCCTTCCAGGTTCAGCATCTTCTGCTTCTTCTACCACAGCTGTAGAGACCGATTTGAGGTTTTCTGATGAAAACACACACATAATTGACATCTTTAATACTGACATATTGTATAGAGTTAATTGCTTAAGTGGTCAGGAATATATCTCAACCTGGTATAAAATATTTGGCTTTTGTTGCTGCTGCTGTTGCTGTTGCCACTGCTGCTGCTGCATGTGCTTAAATATTTTTTAATATTATCTTTATATTCCAGATATTTGTTTACAAACTTTTCAGTGTGTCTACCTTTATATTTTGATAATTTGTTAAAAACACATGCGCATCTAAGACATTTTTTTAATCTTAGTCTTTTAGGAGACACAAAAGCAAAAGGGAAGGAAACACTTGAATCTCTTGGCTTTGGTCTCAACAGGGAAACCATTTCCATTTTTTTAAGTCTTTGACTTTTTTCAAAACAAACATGACGGGAAAGGAAGGAAATTGTAGTGGAGACACTAAAAAGTCCATACACTGCATTTCCACCCATCCCCTCAACATTTCCACATCTTGTGATGCTTCTTTAACAATGACTTGAAGATTGATGCTTTTCAGGATAATGAAGCATGGAACTACCTTAAAGACATACAGTTCCTTTTCAGCTCCTTCTCTGCAAGGGCCAGGATATTGGAGAAAATCAGCAGATTTCTCAGTGTTAATGTTCAACCAGGTACAGTAATGGGTATAAAGCACAGAGAGCGAGACAGATTCGTTTGACAGATCCACCACTGCAGCCTATTGAAGTTGGCATGTACTAGCCTTGTATGTTGCCTTGTCTAATTAGCTGCTGAGCTGTCCCCTGGCTCCTTGCTCCTGATGGAAACTTAGCAGGAAAACTCCTGTCACCAGGCATGATGAAGTAGCGCTTGATTGTGCTACAAGATGTCCTGTGGCTGCAATCCAGACTGTTTCAACTAATCATCAACTTTGCAGATTCCAAAACCAGGGCTTGTCTACCAGGGCAGGAACTTTGCTAAAGTCAGCGTGAATGATCTGTAACTTCAGAAAGAATATAAGGAATTGCTTTGTTTATATATTTTTAAAGGATCAACTCCAATAGACAGCACCATCAGTGTGCCTGAGAAACAAGGGACCACTTTCAAGTCAAGACCCCTCACAGCATCATCATAAAAAAAGAAGCACAAACATTTATCATCTGCATATGGCCAGATCTGTCACCAACTTCAGATAAAGTTTTAGTGATTCTATAACTAAGCAACTATTCAGTTAAGTCCTCAATTTTTTCCCTTAAATAGAAATTTGCACATCAGTTGCACCACAAAGTTACAACTATGTGCTTTTGGACAAATTACTTATCCTCTCTGAGTCTCAGTTTCCTCTCCTGTGAACTATTTCATAGGGCTGTTGTGAGTGACTTTTAAAGTGCTTGAAATAATTCCTTGAAATAATGAACACAGTAAGTGCTCATTAATGTTAGCCACTGTTATTATTTTCATGGTTTTTGAACCCATCATTCTGCAAGTAAATGTGACAAAAGTAAATGTGATAAAGGGACACCTGTTAGTAAGCATCATCTATACAGTATAGATTCTAAAGTGAACTACAGTTTTAAATGATAGTTGAGGGTATATCTTGAATAATATTTAGGAGTTTGTAATAACAAGTTATAACTACAAGTAAATCTTCCAATGAAGCTTTTCTAGGTGGCTATGAGAGAAGCAGCTGTCTCTCTCTTTGTTGGTTAGCACTATCATACCTTAACGATGAAAAGGGTCATTCCAAGCGGTGTTTTCAAAGATTAATGCATATGCCCACTATGGGTAAAAATAGACCTGCGTGTGCATACTTAAAATGTTGGCCATCCGTCACTAGCACACAATTATAACAAATCTCAGAAGAATTATCCGCTGTCAAGTGTAACTTTTAGCTCAGAAAACAGAAATAGAAGATGTAAGATACGGACAAGGACAGGACCAAATCAGGCCCAATCCACCCCAGCTTCCCTTTTCAAATGGGGAACCTGAAGTCCAGAGAGGTGACTCGCTCTATTGTATCAAAGCCAGATTTCACACACACACCTGCACCAAATCAGGGATTCATATCCTCTGTAATCATAGGATGATTTTCCTCTTCAGATATATTCACAAGGGATCAACCCAAGTCAGCTGTTTAACGAGCTGAGGTTCAAACTGAGATGTTACTCCAATTTCACATTATCCTGATTTTAGGAGACTTCCTAAAATCAGGATACTGTGAAAAAGGAAACATTATTTCATAGAGCAATATAATAGTTAAAAGTGGCATGCTCAGTTTTCAAAAAGAAAAGTCATATATACATATGTGAAAAGATACTCAAAAGATATTTTGAAGTGAAAAAACAAATTGCAGAAAAGTTTATAGACTACCTATAACATAATCCATAGAGGTGTGTGTGTGTACATACTTGTACATAAGCACATGGAAAAAAAGCCTGGAAAGATATTAGCAACTCTCTGAGGAAGGGAATGGGATTGCGGAAACCAGAATACACAGAAGGTAAGATACTTTTATTTTTTATTCTACTACTTCAGCATTATCCAAATGTTTTTACAGCGGTCATTTTTTTTTACGGTGTTACTTGTGTAATTATAACTCGTTTAACGTATTTCAATATACTAGCTATGTCTATCATCATCTAAAACATCCCAAACCTTAAAGCTTTTTCAAAACCTATTATAACAAAGGGAAACAAAGACATGAGAAGTTGCTTAACGTGCTTTTTGAACCCATCATTCTGCAAGTAAATGTGACAAAAGTAAATGTGATAAAGGGACACCTGTTAGTAAGCATCATCTATACAGTATAGATTCTAAAGTGAACTACAGTTTTAAATGATAGTTGAGGGTATATCTTGAATAATATTTAGGAGTTTGTAATAACAAGTTATAACTACAAGTAAATCTTCCAATGAAGCTTTTCTAGGTGGCTATGAGAGAAGCAGGCTGTCTCTCTCTTTGTTGGTTAGCACTATCATACCTTAACGATGAAAAGGGTCATTCCAAGCGGTGTTTTCAAAGATTAATGCATATGCCCACTATGGGTAAAAATAGACCTGCGTGTGCATACTTAAAATGTTGGCCATCCGTCACTAGCACACAATTATAACAAATCTCAGAAGAATTATCCGCTGTCAAGTGTAACTTTTAGCTCAGAAAACAGAAATAGAAGATGTAAGATACGGACAAGGACAGGACCAAATCAGGCCCAATCTACCCCAGCTTCCCTTTTCAAATGGGGAACCTGAAGTCCAGAGAGGTGACTCGCTCTATTGTATCAAAGCCAGATTTCACACACACACCTGCACCAAATCAGGGATTCATATCCTCTGTAATCATAGGATGATTTTCCTCTTCAGATATATTCACAAGGGATCAACCCAAGTCAGCTGTTTAACGAGCTGAGGTTCAAACTGAGATGTTACTCCAATTTCACATTATCCTGATTTTAGGAAGTCTCCTAAAATCAGGATACTGTGAAAAAGGAAACATTATTTCATAGAGCAATATAATAGTTAAAAGTGGCATGCTCAGTTTTCAAAAAGAAAAGTCCTATATACATATGTGAAAAGATACTCAAAAGATATTTTGAAGTGAAAAAACAAATTGTAGAAAAGTTTATAGACTACCTATAACATAATCCATAGAGGTGTGTGTGTGTACGTACTTGTACATAAGCACATGGAAAAAAAGCCTGGAAAGATATTAGCAACTCTCTGAGGAAGGGAATGGGATTGCGGAAACCAGAATACACAGAAGGTAAGATACTTTTATTTTTTATTCTACTACTTCAGCATTATCCAAATGTTTTTACAGCGGTCATTTTTTTTTACGGTGTTACTTGTGTAATTATAACTCGTTTAACGTATTTCAATATACTAGCTATGTCTATCATCATCTAAAACATCCCAAACCTTAAAGCTTTTTCAAAACCTATTATAACAAAGGGAAACAAAGACATGAGAAGTTGCTTAACGTGCTTCTGTTCTCAAACAAAGGCACACTATAGTTAAAGTACATCTCTGCTGTGAGCCAATAATAATATACAAATCTCGATTTGATTATTAGAGGCATCAATAATACAAATACTTTCTTACAATATTGATTAAGATTCTAAAGTATTTTGGGAACAGGTTATAAAAATAGAAATACATCAGTATACTGTGGCTTTTTAAAAGTTTGCTCATGAATGCACATAAAACAATTTGTGCTGATAAATTAGATTATTTTAAGGATTAATCATAGAATCATGCTTTTCACTTGAGAAATTCCATCAGAAATGAATTTTAATTCATGGCAACTTTATTCCTCAAACCTCATGGTTAGTACAATCACCAGCAGCGAAATAAAAATCAAGCTATATTAACTCCTAGCAAAAATTATCTCCTAATTGTTCTTTTACTGTTCTCTAGGAAATGGTCAATTATTTCCCATTAAGAAATTTTTATTGGATAGTCTGTATATTTGAATGTCAGTTGAAATTTTAAAGTTCTTAAATTTTAGTTCAACTTTTCCTGTAAAGCAGTTAAAAGAGAT
>NW_006438113.1:18857546-18909785 GCF_000325575.1 Pteropus alecto | reverse complement strand
GGAAATCATCAGAGAACATGACTGAACCTCTGCTTGCACTAATAATGACTAGGTAGCCATCATTTTTAAAAACAATGTCACAAAAGCTATTTCGATGCTGTCATGCTTAAGAATAATTAGTTTCCATCAAAGCAACAGATTATCTGTTCATGTTGTCCACTGGGTCATTACAATGAACAACCAATACAGATAAATGATATCTAATCTTTTCCGCTCTTCTATTGGGCTGATGGATGGTTATAACATCTCCAATATTATAAGGCAGAAAAATTATGCTGACATTTAGAAGCAAAAGCACAGAAAGATAAAACTAAGTACAAAGCATGCTCAACACTACTGCAGAAGAAAGAAATATCTAAAGACAAATAGAACTGAAAACAGAATGGCAATTAGGCCAAAGGAGAATTATAGGAGGGAATGACTATACCTTGTGGGTGGTCGGCAGCTCAATTAATTATATAACAAGAAGGGGGAACCCAGGCATTTCCGTATGACACATTATTAAAAGGAATATTGACTTAAGCATCTTTTAAATTTTATGCCCTAAAAGAAGATAAAAGGGTTTCCCTAGTATTGATCTGCTCCTGAATCAGGTTGACTTTAAAGGATCGTATAATGAGAAATGGTTGAACAGCAAATGAGACTAAGAAGAAACTGCAATTACTTACAACTCGCATTTACCAGGTTCAATAGATTACAACTTTTCCATGTCACTTTGTGTTCATGTCGTATTTGTCAGGTAAAATTGGAAAAGAACCATTCAGCTTGCCCTAAATATGAAACAGCAATTTGGGACTGTACCTTTGGTTCACTCCATTAGTATTTATCATTTATAGAAAAACTATGAAATGAGGATGGCTTATACTGAGAGTCAAGACAAAAGCCACCTTTAGGCAATTTTTTCAAAGGTTTAGAAAATATGTAGTGTGATAGCTGTTTTTGCCTTAGAGAGTGTCAATTCCACTTTCTACTTTAAGCAGAAATAAAGGAACTTTTTGGTTCAGCGAGTTCTAATACAGATAAGTCCCTATTAGAAAATTCTGCTCATTGTCATAATCTGAGAATAAGCAGTTTTCCAGGAATACATTATATTCTTTCCATTAAAAAGCAAAAACAAACAAACAAAACTATGCTCTCTCTACATGCAATGAGCAATCCTGGATGGGACCCTGGAACAGAAAAAGCAGGTTCATGGAAAACCGAGGAAATTCAAATAGAATCTATAGTTTAATTTATAGAATTGTGTTAATCAATGCTAAGATCTTAGTTTTGATAAATGTACCACAGTTACGGAAGATATCAACATTAGAGAACGTCGAGAGGAAGATATACAGGAACATTCTGTATCATCTTTTCAACTCTTCTATAAATCTAAAAGTATCTCAAAAAAAAAAAAAGACCCTAGGCACCAATTCCCTTATCCCCATCACACTCCAGAATTAATAGGAAACAGACAAGAGAGTAGATGCTTGTTAGACTTACACACAACAACATCATTGTCATCCATTGGCAAGACAAAAGAGTTGTTTAAAAGAAAATCCTCACATTTATGAATGTTCTTCCTTCACAGACACACACACACACGCGTGCGCGCGCACACACACATACACACACACATACACACACACACGAAGAAAAGAAAGGAAAAAGGAAATGAAATGGCAGATATGCTCTTTTCTTTAAGTCAATGATTCTCAACTAGGGATATTTTTTCCCCACCCCATCCCCAACCCGGGACATTTGGCAATATCTAAAGACATTTTTGGTTGTCACAACTGAGAGATGCTACTAGTGTCTGGTGTGTAGAGGTCAGGGATGATGCTAAATATCTCACACAATGCACAGTAAAGCTCCCCCCCATAAAAAGAATTATCTTGCCCAAAATGTCAATACTGCCAACCTTAAGAAACTCTACTTTAAGCAATTAAAATTTAAAAGCAAAATGGATGAGAAAAAAATCAAACTAAAGAAAAGCTGTGCCAGGTCCTTCCTTTAAACGAATACAAGGAAGGTGGGAGAGGTACCAATAAGGGATGAATAGCCAGAACGGCCACACAAATAACTATGCTACACCACAACTTCTCCAAGCAGGATATCATACTGACAGCATATCTCCTCCTGGAATCTCTGTCCTTTCTGGGGTTTATCCAGATCGACTCTCCTTATTTAGCAACTTAGCTCAAGTCTGACTTAGGGAGTTCTTTATAACCTCACTGCCCTACGATTCATTGATTTCTCCAGTGGTTTTTCAATTTTCCAAATTCACAGAACTTCTCCTAAGGATTATGTTTGATAATCCTTATAACCCATTCTATCCTTTACCTGGTCCATGGCAAATATTGTCTTAAAATGTTACATATTACTATTAACAACCATCAGTTGTAAGATGCACCATTACTTTATATACCACTAACAATGAAAAAAATGCTGCCAATTACTAAATAAGTCATCAATTATTAGATGCAGCCCAACGATGCAGACAAAAAATGGCAACAATTCTGTTTCAGGAGCAATGACATAGTTTTATCACCCCTTTAGTATTTACTTACTATGATTTTTACTACTATTGCATGAAAACATATCTCCTTAAGCAGTTGAAAACCCATTTTTCCTGTATTTCTTCATTCAGTCTCAGCACCAAGATTAACACCCATAGCATCAGAATCAGTACTGGAAAAACTGTAAAAATAATAGCACTTGACATGCCATACACTCAGACTACATTACACATTCCTAAGAACACTATGAAGTAGTACTCTTAGTATCTTCATTTAGTAGATGAGAAAAGAAAGATGATAAATGTGTCCAAAGTCACCAAGCTGGTGTGTGCCAGATCCTCAGATTATCCAGGTCTTTCCATTGCAAAGCCTAAGCTCCCGACTTCTGTGCATTCTGCCCTCATGAATCTTACAAATAGCTATAGGCTACACAGGGAAGGTTTAGAATGGGAGGGACTGACTATATTATGCTTTCTGGTCACTCTCCACATGCACACTAATTTTACAATAAATATTATCATCTTCAAAGACAAGGATATGAGCAATAGCAACCACAAATTAAACCAAAATTGTCTGTTTCCAACTTTAAACCACTAGATGGCAAGTATTAATAACCCTCAGCCACAAACCAAGAACATGTAACAGATGTGCTTTGGATGTGATGATGCCTTTAGTAGCCCTAAGAGAAATAATGTTTTTTCAAGTTTGCCCTAATATGAAATTTTGTGGCACTCTTTGGTTTAGAGGCTTGCAAATCTTTAATTTTAAAATCATTGACAAGATATCACATCAATATTAAGAAGCATTTCTGTGAAAAAAGAGCACAATACATTCTATCTCCCAAAGGCCCTCCAAATTCTAATGTCATAGTTTTATTTCCATAGACCTGTTCATTTCACATGTTTGTGTACATGAGCCAATTCATATTCTGATTTTTCACATGGTCTATCATAAGTATCTTTTCATCTTTCTATATCAACCTTCTCAACTATCATGTTAATAGCATGATATTCTCTCATACATTTGGTTATTTCCATAATGGTAAATATTTCCATAACAGTAAATATTTAAGTAGCTTCAACTTAGTTTGTTTTAGTTGTTTCTTACTCTATTGAAATTAACACAGTAATGGCTGAGATGTGGAGACGAGACTCTTTATTTCTATGAAATTATTCAGTTAGGGTTTATCCCTGGGTTTGGGATAATTGAGTCAAAGGATTGAAAATATTTATGACAAGATTTCTTGAAAGTTCAATAGTATAAGACAAAGATACACTGAGCCGTTTCATTGTCTTGAAAAAACAGGTGGGGAGTAAAAAGTAGAATAATGATAGCTAGCATTATCTAACTCCCTATACTTTTCAAAGTGCTTCCACAAATGAAATAAATGTTATATCTCCAAACTGTGAGGACCTGACTTTCTCAGGGACACAGTTACTTATGGAGCTCATCAATAACTAAAGTGCGTTCAAGAGAATATTACAAAATCAACCAATGTTATTACATTAAGAGATAAAATAATCTCTGTCAGGGGAGAAGAGGTGTCTTTAGATGCTTCGAGTCAAATATTGATCTGATTGATTACAGATGTTCTAAAGACATAATTACATCTGTCGTGTAAACCCTACTTAGTTCATAAAGTATTGAACAGGAACAGTAATTGTTTTCCTGGTAACGAGGCTATACACTATGTTTTCATAGTGACTAATTTGTTATTTAGTTTACTTCTAAGTGAAGGGTGGCTCATCAGCATTCAGCTAAATTAGATGGATTACCACCATCACCACCACCACTACTGGCCTCCAAGTAGGGCTCCTGTCCAAAATATGCAATGGATTTCCCACCAAAAACCAAAACCACACGATTCTTTGAGTCATAAGAGAGCCAAACTGTACTCAAACCCACAAGTTACTATTTCCCTTGACTGGATTTTCACAATATAACCCAGAACTTAAAATCATCCCAATAGAAGCTTTTTGTTTTTAAGTAAGATTACAAAATTAACCAAATAAACTTCTGAATCATACATAAGTAGGATCTTCCTATATCTGTTTCCAGGCAAAATCTACAAGTGACACACTATGATGATGGACGTGCCACTAGAATGATGTAATCCACATAGTGGTTTTGGAATAATCGTTCAAATAAAGGGTGAACTTTCTGTGTCACTGTCCATGCAATATCCCCCACACCCTAAATGCCACTTACAGGTTTCAAAAAGGACCTTGCTTTTATTCCTTTGTGCCTTTATGAGTTCTACTCTATCTACTTAAAATAACTATTTCTGTCAAAACTTGAAAGTAGCCAAGATGTCCTTCAGTAAATGAATGGATAAATAAACTGTGGTACATCCAAGAACAGGATATTATTCATTACTAAAAAGAGATGAGTTATCAAGCCATGAAAAGACACAGAGAATCCTTAAATACATATTACTAAGAAGCCAATCTGAAAAGGCTTCTTCTTCACACATACTGTGTAATTCTAACTATGCATGACATTCTGGAAAAGGTAAAACTATGGAGACAAAAAAGATTGGTGGTTGCCAGGAGTTGTGTGTAGAGGGTAGAGGGAAGGAATGAATAGGTAGAACACAGAGGATTTTCGGGGCAGTGAAAATACTCTGTATGATACTATAATGATGGATACATGTCATTTTATATCTGTGCAAACCCATAGAATGTGTATGTAGTTACATCGATTGCAATAAATGCACCTCTCTGGTGGGGATTTCGATAATGGGGGAGGTTAATGTATATAAGGTCAGGGGTATATGAGAAATCTCTGTACCTGATACTCAATTTTGCCAAGAACCTAAAACTGCTCTAAAAAAAATAATAAAATTTATATTAATACAACAACAACAAGCCCTACCCTCCCCCTTCATCCAGCTAACTACTGCCTGTTCTTAAAGATGCAGCTCAATACCATCTGGGAGTTGTATTGCATTTGCCCACTTTCTCATGCCTCTCCACTTGACTTCCAGGGCTTGAGGGCAAAGATTTTCTTTTATCTGTCTTTGCACGAGCATACAGTAGAAGCTCAGTAAATGTTGGCTGAATAAATGTGTAAGAGGGGAGGCCTTTTCCAACCAGCTTTGGTTTTGTGAAGAAAATATCTCTTTGGCTTTTATAATTAGCCAAAATCCAGAGGTATAATATTTAAAGCAAACAAACAAAAAAAATACCAGAAAATTTGCTTAAACTAAAAGACCACCCAGCATTCTCCTATATTCCTGATGTCCTGCAGGATCGTTTCAGCCATAATCTAAAGTGTTAAAATCCAAGCGTCCCATAACAGTTAAAAGCGATAACAACAACAACTGAATCCTGCTTTCATAATGATTAAGAGGAAGGGGAAATCAAAGCTCTTGTTTAAGCCAGGTGAAAAGTACATTCAAGAGCTCCCTCTGCTTTGTTTTCTGCCCACGCAGAGGAGAAGTGTATAAAGTGCTGGATTGCAGAGAATGCCTCACCGTGGTTCCAGTCACAGAGAGAAAAGAAACTCCCTTGGCTCTCATTTACATAGTCACAGAACAAAACCCGACTTTACAGGCATAAAGGGCATATACATGGAGGAGAATAAGAACCTTGAGAGCCCGGTTGGCAAAGCGGCATCTGCCTAATGCGGGGTTTAAAGTGAGTAATTTGTAGCTAGGAGGTGGCGCTCTCATGGAAAGCACCAGCTATAGCTTTCCTCCCGCTCCTCCAGATAATAGTTTTTAAAATGCCTCCAATTTGGGGCAGTCTAGCATACACAGAAGCAAACAATCAGTTCCGGAAAAGAGCTTTCTAGGTGAGTCTGGATGTCACACAGGTGAGGAGAATTTAGCTATATGTAGACAAGCAACAGGGGATTCATTCCTTGTCAGTCCCTCTATTATTTATTATCCTTTCTGCCTCAAAATTTCATCATCTCACCACCTCAAAGGACATCATTGCTGACAGGAGTATGGGGTAGAATCAGAGGTCATTCTTTCACTCTCTAACAATAGCAGCTTTCTTGCGTGTTGTTGCAAGGCTTCAAAGTAATCTTGTAAAGTGTACAGCAGAGAGCCTGTCACATAGAAGGTACAAGTAGCAGATGTATATGAAGGAATGAAGACAGGACCTGTCACCACTGAGTGAGGTGGGGTAGTGGCGGGTGGACCATTAGGATCAGGCTTCACATTTGCAAAGGACCTCCAATTTAGACTTCTGAAGTCATCTCCAAATACGATTTACAGAAATAAATCAAGAGATGGAAAGTTCCTTTACTGACTTTCAAATCGTGCTCCATAACTGGACAACATCATCTCTATTGCTCTTTTTTATAAATCCTAAAGTTGTCTTACGGCTGGCACAGTACATTGTATTCTGTGTTTTTATATTAAAAGTATTGTTTTACTAAGTATAAAATTTTGCAATATGGAAATGTAATAGCAATTATGAAACTCTACATTTGCCATTTCCTGTTTTTTAAATTACTAGGAAATTCAAAAAAAGAGAGAAAGGAAGTGGCCTGGGTCAATCATGATCTCTGAGATCTAGACTGGAGAACTGTAGGTTTGGGGTCTTTCTTGGGAAGGATTAGCAAAGTGCGTAATCAGTAATCTGTCTGTCAGTGCTGTCCCATAGAAATATAATACAAGCCGTAAATATGAGCTATACATATGATTTTAAGTTTCTTCACAGTCACACTTTAAAAAGTAAAAAGATGCAGGGGAAATTAATTTTAGTAATATTTTTATTAAGCCAATAAATTCAAGATATTTCAAAACACAATCAATACAAAAATCATTAAAGGGATGTTTTTACATTCTTTTTTTTTTTTTTTCGACAAATCTACCAGAACTGGTGTGTACTTTATACCTACAGTACATCTTTGAACTAACTACATTTTAAGTGCTCAGTAGCCATACGTGACTAATGTACCAAATGGGACCACACAAGTCTCGAAGGCACATTTTGTACAGCCTACCCTTTGTTTGGATAGTGATATCTGAGCACTTGCCATTTTAATGGTTAACGGTAGCATTTATATGAAGCAGATTTAAAAAGATATAAGAGATGACAACTGACACCTAGTGGACCTGAACTGAACATTTTTAGCATGAAAATCAATCAAGTAAGTAAGAGTCCATAATTTAACAAAAATTTAAGGGCTAGAAATCTTGTAGCATTTCTGATATCTTTTCCAGACTATGTCTTCTATGGAAAACGTTCTGTGAACATTTCTGAGACAAGAAACCTACTTCGAAAAAATGTAGAGATTCTGATCTGATTGTGACTGTGGTATACATGGGATAAATAAAATTTCATGAGCAAATTACAACGTCCATCATCAGAAGAAACCTTGGACTTGGGCTCCTCACCCTAATTTCATGAAAACAGTCTATTTCTATCTGTCAAATAATAAGTTTCTGCATAAAAGTTTGTTGGGGGGCAGTTTCTAGTGAAGAGGAAAGAGATGGAAAACTGTTGAATGAAATTGAATGAAATGATCTCATGGCTAAATGAAAGAAGTCAGACTCAAAAGCCACATACTATATATTTCCATTTATATGAAGTTTGAGAAAAGGCAAACCTATAAGGACAGAAATTGAATCATCAGTTGTCAGGCGTTAGGGTTGGAGCTAGGGATGAGGGAGGGACTTGATCACAAAGGGACATGAGGATACTTTTTGGAGTGAAGGGAAAATTCCATATCTTGATTGTGGTACTCTACACTTTAAAAAAGTGAGTTTACTGTCTGTAATTTATACTCCAATATACCTGACCTCTTAAAATTACCTCTCTAAGTCCTCTTTGTCTCTAACAGCTATAATTCTTGAGGATGTTGGCTTTTAGGCAGAATATCTGAAATGTAATTTGGATATTCAAACTATCGTTCCTCATTTTTTAAACTGTGTAGTGGGCACTGGTAGGGTTTTTGCCCCAGTGCACATGTCTCTTCATCTTGGCAATAGCATTCCATTTCCTTTTGGGGAACTAATTCTTCATTGAATGCTATCTTGGTGAGATTGTTAGTCCAATCCTCTCCTACCCAAGAAATGGGCAAGTGATCTGATCTTTGCCAGCTAGACATTTTCCCCCAAAACTTTGAATCTTTATTACAAAAAGAAGAATGATATCCTTAAAAGAAATATGAATTGGTTTCTGTCATCTAGACTGCCAAAGCCACCCTACTTCTGTCTTTTGGATTCTGTTTCCTAGCCCGACTCTTAATTTCTGTATCTGATTCTGCATAATGGCTCATCTAATATCATCTTTAAGCTCCCCTGGCATAACTTTTTGTACTATAGAAGCTGGAAATTAAAACTACATTTCCAAGATTCCTTGCAGCTATGCTTCATATATGACATAGGTCCACCAAGTAAATGTACCTGCAACAGATTTGGAAAACAGTTATGAGCTATGTAAAGTGATTGATAAGGTCAACCAGGGCAACTTGGGTGGAAGTTCTGTTATTTGCAACCAAAGAATCCTACTCATACATCTAAGCATCTAGTCATTCAATAAATATTTGCTAGGCAACTACTATATGCCAAATACTATTTTAGATCCTGAGGATATAAAGATGACAGAAACAATAACATTGCCTTGCAAAAATTCACAGCCTGGTACAATGACTTCGGAAAATTATTTGTCATTATTCATTGAGCTACTAAAGGTAAAATATGTCTATGCTGTGACCCAATACATCTACTTCTATATATATTTCTAAGAGAAATGAGAGTATTCATCTACCCAAAGAAATGTATAAAAATGTCTGTAGCAGCTTTTTCATAATATCAAAGAATTAGGAAGAGCCAAAATATCCATTAACAGTAGAATAAGTAAACAAATTGTATTATATTTGGAATATTCATATAATAGAATACTATCCAAAAATAAGAAGAAACTATTCCCATACTTAACCACATGGATGACTCTCAAAGATATAATATTGAGAGAAAGAAGTCAGACACAAAAGTGTGTATCCAATATGCTTCCATTTGTATTAAGTTCAAGAATAAGCCAAACTGTGATAGAGTCAGAGAAGTGGTTACATCTGGGAGTAGGATATTGAGTAAGCAGAGGCCCAAAGGTGCATACTGGGGTGCTGGAAATACTCTGTATCTTGATCTGAGTGGAAAAGTAAAAAATCATCAGGCTGTACATTAAATATTAGTGCATTTTAGGAATGTCATACATCAACTAAAAAGGAAAAAACAAATTAAGTTTATTGCCTAGCTGGACAAGCAAGTGGCATTTAGAAAACTCTAAAGGTAGGTGGTAAGTGCCACAAGAAAGGAGTGAATCGATCCCATGGTGCTGTAGAGAAGAAAGGAATATTATTCCTGGAACAGGTGTGGTGGAAGGGATATTATTCCTGGGACATTCAAGGAAGATCTCTTGGGGCTAGACTGTGAAGGGCCTTGAACACCAAGAAATAAAAATATTTTTTATAAAGTCATCTTTTAAAACAAAAAGCTGATTTTCTAAAGAAAGGAAAATTAATTTCATTCTCATCTTCATTGTTGCCCAGACTTTTACAGAATACAGTGTCTTTCTATGAATTATTTAAAGCATCTTGCATTCAAATTGCCAGTGAAAAAGTAAAAGTTTTAATTTTTAACTAAAAATCCAAAAACAACTACATAGAATTTTTGAGATCTCTCAAGTGCATAATTTGTTTATAATTTGTAATATGATGCCTAAACTAGGTCTGCTGTTGGTTTTTCAAATTTGTTTCCTTAAGGCAACCCTACAGGTTAAGAACTAAAAGAAAATAGGGTTTTATTTACCACTATTGGAAATCTCTCAATCTTACTACTCAACTTTGAAATGGGTATTAAATAATCCCCAAACTCGGCTGAATGTCAAGTGGAGCTGGACATTGACTTTTAAAAAGGTTATAGTATCATCGTAAATAAAATTAACATACTCCTTGGTGGGTAGCAAGTGGGCTTTAAGTTCTTTTCATGTTTGTTCTATATGTTAAAGAAACTACTTCTAAGTTTAGGGCATTTTCCCTTTTATTTCAATAAGAGTAGATAGTGTATTTAAAGACTTTTAACTGTCTTAAATCTGTTTTAAACAAGACATGACATAAATAAACAAACAGATTTTAGTGGTGCTTTCTTTCAATTCACAGAAATACCTATAGCATTTTGATTGCACGTGATCATACAGAGTTGCCTCACATTCTGGGAGTAATTAAAGGTGTGCTTACCAACTTGATTCTACAGAAACGAAGAATTGTTGCAAAACCCGATATAGTAGTTAACAATACCGTATTATATATTTGAAATTTGCTAGAAGAGTAGATCTTAAATGTCATCACCACACACACACATGCACACCAAAAGTAACTATGTGAGATGATGGATGTATTAACTAACCTTATTGTGGTCATCATTTCACAATATATATATATTATCAAATCATTCTATGGTACGCCTTAAATTTACAACATTGTCAATTATATCTCAATAAAGCTGGGAGATAAACAATACAGAAGGCTTCTCTACAACATAAACAAACAAACATGATTAGGGTGTTTACAGATGGGGTGGGGTTGTCAGGGGAAAGAAAATATAATTTTTCAATAGTTTTTTTGTTTCAATTATTAAAATTGCAAGCCACCAATGTTGATAGTACAACTACAGCTTTCTAAATTGCCATCTTATTCTGACATTTTTTCTACCATGGATCCTCTTAAGGATCTTACAGTCCAGTGATGGTGAGAGACATAAATAAATAATTACAACGATGAGTAAATAGTACCTTAGAGGCAAGCACAGGATGCAGAAATGCACTGGGGACCATGACTACCCATGCTTGGGCATCATCAAAGGAGGTAATATTCAAGTTTACTCTTTAAAGATGGAGAAGAGTTTGAGGTAAGAGGGGAAGCATAGAGGAAAAGTGACAGAAGATAAAGTTGGAGAACTAGGCTGAAACCAGGTCCTGAAGGGCTTTATAGTCCTTGCCGAGGACTGTGAAATTAGTCCTGTAAGCCAGCAGTTCCCAACCCCCGGGCCACGGACTGGTACCTGTCCTGGGCCTGTTAGGAACTGGGCCACACAGCAAGGGGTAAGCAGGGAGCAAGCAACCGAAGTTTCATTCATATTTGCAGCCACTCCCCAGCACTAGCATCACCATCTCAGCTCCACCTCAGACCATCAGGCATTAGATTCTCATAGGAGCACTGGTCCTCGGTGTCAAAAAAGGTTGGGGACCGCTGCTGTAAGCAACAGAAAGACAATGAAGATGACTCACATAGGTAGTTGAGTGAGATTGGTATTTCTTTAAGTATCACTCTAGTATTAACACAGGTAAAGATAGTGTGGGGGTGAGACTGAAAGCAGGGAAGTCAATTAGGTGGTTGAAATGATTGTCCAGAGGAGAATCATGAAGACAATAGCAAAAGGAATGGAGAAGTGGGGACAGTTTTGAAAACTACTTGGAATTAATGGGAGTCAAGATATTATGACAGGTTGACTATTTTGAAGAGAGAGAGGTCTCCGAAATGTCTTGTAAGTTTTCAGCTTGACTGGCTGAGAGGATGGTGATATTAATGGAAATAAAAACATAGCAGGAGGGACCATGCAGAGAAAAGAAGGTAAGTTTGGTTCAACAACAAATAGAGTGTGAATTGACTGGGATTCTCAGAGAGACCTCGAGTATGCAGTTTTAATTTTTATTTTGGTTTTTATTCTTGCAAAAATATCCAAGAGCCACTGGAAATATAATTCCTGGCATTTTATAGAATAACTTCCTTTTTAAAATTTATTTTTTATTAAAATTATTAGGGTGACATTGGTTAATAAAATCGAAGGTTTCAAGTGTACAATTCAATAATATGTATATTTTATTGTATGTTTGCCACCCGAAGTTAAAATAACTTCTTGGTAAACTAAAGTTCCCTTTTTCCTGGGACTTTGTTATCAAACTATATAACTCATTTAAAGGGGTGGAGATATTCAGTGCTTCTCAGAGCTGTCAGCTTAAGGCCAACTGTTCATAATTCCATACCAAATTATTCATATTTTTTCAAAGGAAAAGGCGATGAGAAATGAGATAATATATTAAAGGAAATCAAATAAATTTACAATAAAAGATCATTAGGAAATGAAATATTGTCGGCCTAGATAAATGGGCTCGATTATTACATTTAAGTCAGACTAAATTACTGTCCATGTATCTATTAAAGCATTTATAAGTGTCGAAAATCTAGATGTTAGGATCTCAACTGTAGGTGTAAAATCAAAGTGATTTTGATAAGTTTAAACAATCTCTTATTATGAAGGAGAAGGAATTTAAAAATCAAAAAATAATATAAATGTCACAGGAAGCTTTTAAAAATTCCTTTTCTTGAACACTGTAAATGATTCAGGAGATTTAAAAAAAAAAACTATTTGCACCATTAAGCATGATAATCAAATTATCTTAGTTCCAAATAAGTAATTATGAAAAAAATCTTATATTTCTTTCTTGAAGAACTAAGCTGATAAGATAAATTCAACTTGTACAGATAAAAGCAATTTGCATTTTCTCTCTCTCTCCCTCTCTCTCTCACACACACGCATGCTGAAAACTTAAATCATTATTGCTCTGATTAAAATAAAACCTCTTTTAACTAGATTCTGTCCAACCAGATCCCTTAATTAAACAATTAAGCAGATATTATTTATTCTTTCCTTTGTAAGAGAAAGAGGCAGATGATAAGAAAAGTGTGTGTTTGTGGTGTTCTTGAACTGAACTGAATCCATTATTGATGTTTCCCAAGGATGACTCTCAGATGCTGGAGGAAGCTTTAGTTCTGTAAGCTGGATGTTTACCTGTACTTGCTTACCAAACCTGGAAAGGCATTTGTGTCACTTGAATCTCTCACATTTCTGTTTCTCTCATGTGCAAAAAATAATGACTGGACTTGATCTCCAAAGGAGTGATTGCCAAATCTTGAGAAGGGTTTGTTTTTATTGAGATATAATTGATATATAACATTATATTAGTTTCAGGTATACAATATAATGATTCAATATTTGTATATATTGTGAAATAATCACCACAATAAGTCTAGTTAACACTCATCATCAGTTACAATTTTTTTCCTTGTGATGAAAACTTTTAAGATCTATTCTCTTATCAACTTTCACATATGCAATACAGTATTATTAACTGTAGTTACCATACTATACATTACACCCCCAGGACTTATCTTTTTTATAACTGGAAGTTTGTACCTTTTGACTACCTTCACCTTTTTCACACATTCACCACCCCCAAGAAGTGTTTTTTAAATACAAATTCTTAGGCCCTATGCCAGATCTGATTCAGAATCTTTAGTGAGGGCGTAAGGTCCTGTATCATTAGGATGCTTTGAGCTTCATATATCAGGAAATCCTAACTCAATTTGGTTTAAATGGTAAGAAAAATGATTATCTTGTCTAGCAAAAATCTAGGTTTGTTGTGGGTCTCAAGCTAAATTGATTCAGGGGCTCAACGACATCATGAAGGACACAAGTTCTTACCCTTTTCTACGGCTTCATCTTTGATGTATGTATTGTCTTTGTTTTTAACATGAGATCAAGGAAATTGAAGCTAGGACTCCAAGCTATAGGATGACTGAAGGTGTAGTGAGAAAGGCACCTCAATACAAAGTAGTACTTAACGATCAGAGTGTCAGCAGTGTTTAGGACAAACAAGGACTGTAAGAAAGTGAGGGGCTAACTAGGAAACCACAATAGTAATTGTTTAGACAAGTTTGCAAAAAACAAGTAGTGGGCTAGATTAGTGGCATCAGAAATGAAAACGGAAAAAAGATTCAAAGAATATCTGGAATGGTTCCCTAAGACATGGAATTTGACTTGATATAAACATAAAATTAAAATGAAAATGTACTGAAGTTATGGAAAGACATTATTTAAATATAAAAAAGCAAAATGTACTCATTGCTTTCTTTTTAAAAAATATAGTCATATTTTTATGGTTATCTTTTTAGAGAGTCTTTTAAAAGATCAAGAGTATATTATTTTCTATTCAAACAAAATTTTGATCATTAATATAGGAAAATCCAGTATTTGTATTAAGGAATTTTTATTTCACAAATAATTTGACCATCAAAATGGAATGCATTTCCATGGTGAGCTGTGTTGTGTTCCTGAATGGGCTAGGAAAGACTCATTATTGTAAGGATGCTCAGTTTTTCCAAAGTATGTTATATATTGAATGTAGTTTTGAACAATATTCCCAAACAGCTTTTTAAACCCTAATTAAATGATTATAAATTTTAAAAATTTAAGAGATTTTTTAAAAATATATTTAAAGAAAAGTAATGAGATGGTGTCAAGATGGCACTAGGAGAAGATAGAATTTTTATTAATCATCATGAGGTAGAGCAGATTACATGGCAGGGGGTGGTCATGGAAGTTGAGATGGCAATTAGGAATTTTGTTTGAGACAGATGAATTTGAGATGTCTGTTAAACTTCCAAGTGGACATCCTGAGCGGTATTTGGGTATATAAATCCAGAACTTAGGGAAGGAATTTGGGAGTTGTCATTTTATAAGTGGCTCTAAATCCATAGGATTGGAAGAATTCACCAGGAAATACAGGTAGAGGCATAGCACTGAGAGGTAGAGAGATTTGGAGGAATCAGCAAAGGAATGGTAGGGAGATAGGAAGTAAACCAGAATAAAGTTGTGTCCTAAAAGCCAAGTAAAGAAAATGTTTCAAGGAGAAGAGATGAATCCTTTGTACCAAATAACGATCAAGTAAGTAGAATTAACTATTAAATTTAGCAACATGTTGGTTGCTGGCAAAAACAAAGAGCTATTTGGATAATGTGGTGGGAGCAAAAAAAAAACAAAAAACAAAAAAAAACAATGGGAGAGGGTTCAAGAGAAAATTGAAGAAGAGGGGAAAAAATCTGAAGAGTTTTATACTAAAATGGAGTGGAGAAAGAGGACAGTAGTTGAAAGCATATTCAGAGTCAAGAGAAGGTTTTAGTTGGCCGAGCAGGGGTTATCTGTCTACCCTTTGGCCAGAGTAGAGCAGGAAACAGACCTACTAAGATAGCAAGCAATGATGGAAAATTGAGGGGGTCTTGTTGAAATAAAGAAAACCACATCAAAGCAGGCAAAAACACTTTTATTCCACAGGTAATTACAGTTTAAGAACGCCAGCCATTTAAAGACTGTATTATCTGCATAGATGTCAAACTGGAAATGGGCAGTCCCAGGTCTAAAACCTCAGTACTCTGACTCCCAGTCCAGGGTTCTTTCCTCTACACCTTGACCTTCTCTGGTACAATAATAAACACTCTACTGTGCACTGCTTGGGAACTCACTGCTTTAGTATAGCAGATTTAAGGACGTCATGCTGGCATCACTTTGCATACCACAGGTACTCAGTACATTAGCATACGACAGAAGTAAATATCCTTATTTAATCATATTTGCTTCCTAAATAATGGTGACAGACATTAGTGGTTGCCTCTACTAATCATTCCCAACTCACATCTTTCTTAAGCAGAACTCACTTTCTAAGATAAATTTTAAAACATTTGAAACTGTCCCAGGCTTCCTTAGCCAATGGGCTCTGGTAGAAAATCTGCTGAGGATGTCTATGAATGGTTATCTTCTCTAACAGGACACGAAAAAGGAAAAATTCTTCCTCTCTCTTCCTGTGGGTGCTGTCTTATAGGGATGTGATGCTTGGATCTGTAGCGACCATTTTGTAAACATGAGGGGCAAAGATAGGAAAGTCAAAATTCTGACCATAGCACAGAGGAAAAATAGAAAGAGCCTGGATCTTTGATGACATTCAGTACTACTGAATTAACCCAGAAACTACTCTGCCTCTGCACATCTTGATGTGCAAGATGACAAATGTTATTTTTTGTTGTTTAAACCAGTTTTAAAATTCTGAAAGCATCCTATATGATACAATGACTTTCCAGGGATCTGTGCACCTGTAAAAAACTGAGCAACTTTCCAAGACTACTGTGTATTCTGCAATGCCTTACCAAATGCACATATACACTGATTACTCAAATACATCTAACAAAATAAACAAAAGCACATCTTTCTCATATAAATAGTTTGTGCAAGGAGAAAATTAAGGGACATTGGGGTTACCTCTTCATGGAGAAATCTTTTAGGTATAACAGATCTTTTATTAGAAGAGTTATTGATACGAGAATGAGCCGACTCAACCACTACTCCTGAAAACCTATAAGAAGCTTCTCAATTTCTCGTTTTGCAGCTATAACCCAAATGAGCCCTCCTTGCTTTTTCTCAAGTCCTTGATCCTTATGAACTCACTTTTTCCTTAACTATTAAATATACACGTGTGTGTGTGTGTGTGTGTGTGTGTGTCAATGGTTTTTGAAACTGAGAGATGGGCAACCAAGATCTCATTGCTATTTATGAGTGTTTTTCAAAATTCCTATAATGAAAACAATTATAAGTGCTACAATCTATCAATTCCATACTATGGAAAGATTAGTGCCTTGCCCCAAACTCACTTCTAAGGGTCACTTTCACTCTAATTTTCTGATCCCACTTGGTCTCTCTAGAGAGTATTGTTTCCTATGTTTAATGTCATCACAAACATTGGACAAGGGCCTTTTTACTTTAATTTCCTAAAGCCACTTCTAACACAAGGTTACTATCTATAGCTTACTTTTAATAAAGGATTGGGGCTAAACACTTCAAACAGTTAATGTTAGGCATCCTTGTTTTAAAATTCCCTTGACCATCCCTGTCATTAATCATCCTTTCTCCTTGGGCCATGACCTCCCAATAGGCTTCTGGGCCCTCTCTCTCACCAAACTGCTTCGCAGCTCCCCACTGAGTTTCCTTTCCAGGCCCCTTATGCCCCTCTATCCTGGGAAACTCAAGAATTCCTCTCACCTATTGAGTAAAACACATGAGCTCTCTTTTTTGTTTCACCCTGTCTTTACAGAGCAGCTCGAATCACCTTTCCCAAATTAAAGAAGTCTATCGGGTTATTTTTCTTAAGTAAGTAAAAATAAATCCATCTTCCCTGAGATGGACTATGACATTCCCCTTGTAAGACAAAAAGAAGCAGATGCAGTTAGTTTTTATAAATAGCAGTATTTTTCTTCCCACTGTGCCAGGATGCAAACACTTTGTACTAAATGCAACAGGATGTTAATATGGGATGATGATTTCTGCCTCAATTTTGGATAAGGCCTAATGGTCAATAAGTGTCAAAGCTCATGGCATTCTAAATTGAATGCTAGACTATTTAGGAAGGAATTGCCAAAGGGGTAGCTAGAAACAGTTTGTGGACCCCTAACCCATCACCTCTGCTAAGGATATGAAAGAACGGAAGTTACAAAAGGAGATTTATTTGGAGAGTTATTAGTGTTCTGTGCATTCTCTCCCTCCCTCAATGAAAGAAAGGATGGAATAGCTTGTGCCCCAGTTAAACCAAATGAGAAAGGAAGTCAAGAACACTTGAAAAGCCCAACATGTCTCCTGGAGATTAGGCAGCAAAAGAACTGCATAGCTGAATTGGAAGAAAACTGCACCTCCACCAGTGGAAGAACAAAAATGCATGAGTGTTTCTTGTAGATCAGATGGGATCAGATGAGATGGAGTCTTCCCTTTGGCTGGGTTGAATCCTGCCCACAAGAACTTCCCCAAGGACTGAAGTGACCAACTGAGAGGATGGACCATGGGAAGTCCAGAGGCTGAGGAGCAAGGAGTTCTGAGTGACCAGCCAGAAAAGTGGACTTTCTCACGCCATGGGAACTGTAGGCAGGGGTTCCCAGTGTGAATATCTTGTGAGAAATCCATGAAAACATCAAATGAGAGGAGTAAAAACCTACATTGGGAAAATTACATACCCAGCAGGCACCATAACCAAGTTACATGTGTGCCAGTCGTTAGAGACGTTTCATGAGCCTCACCTCTCCTCCCGCTCCCTATTAAACCCAGGACAAGACAGAAACCATCAAGTGAAGGGGAAAGCGGAAGGAAAAGAACAAGGTAGAGATGAGTAGAAGAATCCACCTCCCCAGCTGCATGTTTGCCCACCTGGAGGCCCAAGCTGCAGGGAAGAGAGAGCTCTTAACTTTGAATGAGGCTCTTTGTGTTGATCATTACACTGCTGGACAACTCAATTACTGAAATGAGCCTGTTCTTATGACAATATTATTAAAAGACTTTTATTTCTGAGATTGATAATAAAAGTTATGGGACCTACTTAACAGGTCAGCCAAGGCTGGGAGAAAAAAGTAGTTCAAAGTGTTTGACACAACTGAGTATAATAATCTGCGCGTATCTAAGATCAGGAAGGAGCTTGTAGAATATGACAAATGCACAAAGAAAAACAAAGCTCAGCAAATTAGGAAGAATGATAAGGACCCCTGAATTTGGTCTAAAGAAAAAGTTGTATTTTGCAAATATTCTTGGGTTTGCGTTGCTTTTTTGATTGCTGATGTTGGGTTTTAGTTGTGGTCGTTATTCTGTTTTATTCTGTGCTGGAGGTCCATTGCTCAGAACACTACCTAGCACATAAGAGATGCTTGTCAAGTGTTTATTAAGCATATTGTAAATTTAATTTTCTATTTAATACCTCAAGCAAATTTTATAAAATTTAGTTTTTATTTTAAAATGCATACAATGTAGCTAGAGAATAGGATTTTCAGACATTTATAAGTAAAATTTCACTCATGATGAAATTGTTTTTTAACCACTTAAAATGAATAGATTTAGCCACAGATGCTTGTCAAGTGTTTATTAAGTATATTGTAAATTTAATTTTCTATTTAATACCTCAAGCAAATTTTATAAAATTTAGTTTTTATTTTAAAATGCATACAATGTAGCTAGAGAATAGGATTTCCAGACATTTATAAGTAAAATTTCACTCATGATGAAATTGTTTTTTAACCACTTAAAATGAATAGATTTAGCCACTGTAAAAACTTCTAACTCTAAGTATTCATTTGCACACTGATGGCTAGTAAAAAATTTGAAAATAAATAAGGACAATCAAAGTGATCAAAAACACCTTTTAAAAATTTTTTTAATTAATTTATTTTTTTTGGTGACATTGGTTAATGAAATCCAATAAGTTTCAGCTGTACTTTTTAACAGTAAGGCATATATATATTTACACTGTGTTCACCTCCCATAGTTAGATTTCTTTCTGTCACCATATATTTGACTCCCTTTTCCCCAACTACCTCCCCCCTCCCCCAGAAACATCTTAAAACTGTCATGTAACAAATAGTCTTATAATTAATTTTCTGACATAAAAATGTGGTTAGTATTGTTCTGAATAGAGTAAATAAAAAGAACTGGATATTAATAATGTAACAGGGAAAAAAGTGTATCTAGAAAACACAAATATTAATGATTTTCAGTCTTTAGATTCTAATAATGTAATTTCAACCACTCCTTGCTCTGAGGACAACTAGAAAAGTTGAACAAAATAATGAAAAAAGACTGCTTGAAAGAAGTTAAAAGCTTTTGTTAAAGACAAGGGTAAACTGATAAAAAGTGTAAATAAAATAAAAACAAAATTTGCCCTTAAACAAATTTAATTTTGTTAAAATTTGGTATATTTTTTAGTTTTTCATATAAACATATATTTTATTTGACTTGGTTTTGCATAGTATACACACTTTTGAATATTTTCTTTTGCATCTTCCTTTTAGGTTTCACTAAACAATATCATGAGCAGTTTCCCCACAACTAAATAATCTCCCATCACGTGGTCATAGCATAATTTATTTAACCATTTACTGATAGACCAATCTATTACACAACGTTATAATGTATCAAGACTTATACACACACTTTACAGACCATACATGGTACTATTCACAGTTGAGGAAAATCTAAACAAATATAAAGATGCAGTATGAAGTCATAACTGCATAAAATTAATTGTGGCACATACTGTACTACTGTAATAATTTTGTAGCCACCTCCCTTTGCTATTGCAGTGAGCTCAAGTGTTGGAAATATTTGCTTAAAACACCATGTGATCCTAATCAATTCTGAGTGAGCAGTTTCTTTCTCCAGTAAATTATGTATCACAGTAAAAAGTGATCTCTTGCAGTTCCTCTGTATTTTTCATTGTGTTTAGTGCAATACCGTAAACCTTGAATAACACAATGGAACCCATACGAAGTGCCACTGGCCATGCTAGAAGTGCTCCCAAGAAGCAGAGAAAAGTTATGACACTACAAGAAAAAGTAGAATTGCTTGATTTATACAATAGATTAAGATCTGCAGCTGTGGTTGCACACTGTTTCAAGATAAACTAATCCAGATTAAGGACCATTGGAAAAGAAGAAAAAATTCATGAAGTCCTCACTGCAGCTATGCCAGCACGCATGAAAACTTTGCACTTTTTGGAAAATGCCTTTTTATCTCATTTTGAAAATTCATCTTTCGTGTGGGTGCAGGATTACTATAAGAAAGCCATACCTATAGACTCTAATATGATTTGAGAAAAAAAGAAGTCATTTCATGACAACTTAAAGCAAAAGGAAGATGAAGGATCTAAAGCTGGAGAATTAAGTGCCAGCAATGGATGGTTTGATAATTTTAGAAAGAGGTTTGGCTTTAAAAATATCAAGATAACAGAAGACACACCTTCTGCGGACCAAGAGATAGCGGACAAGTTCCCAAATGCCATTTAGAAAATCATTGAGGAGAGAAGATATCTGCCTGAACAGATTTTTTTAATGCAGATGCAAGTGCCCTATTCTGGAAAAAAAAAAAATGCCATGAAGGACTTTTATTAGTAAGGAAGGGAATCAAGTGCCAGGATTTAAGGCAATAAAGATAGGATAACACCACTGTTTTGTGCAAATGCAGTCAGGTTGATGATCAGGAGTGTCCTTATCTATAATGCTGCTAACCTCCAAACGTTGGAGGGAAAAATTAAACACCAATTGCCAGTCTTTTGGTTGCACAGCAAAAGGCCTGGACAATGTGAACCCTTTTTCTGGATTGATTCTATTGATGTTTTGTCGCTGAAGTCAGAAAGTACCTTGCCAGTAAAGGACTGCCTTTTAAAGTACTTTTAATATTAGACAATGCCCCTGGCCACCCAAAACTGCACGAGTTCAACACTGAAGGCACAGAAGTGGTCTACTTGCCCTCGAACACAACATCTTTAATTAGACCTCTAGATCGGGGGGTTGGGGGAGTAGGGGCATGGGAGGTTGGTCATCACTACCTTCAAGGCTCATTACACACAGCACTCTGCTGAAAGGATTGTCAGTGCTATGGAAGAGGCCCAGATAAAGAGAACATCGTGAAAGTCTGGAAGGATTACACCATTGAAGATGCCATCACTGTTATAGAAAAAGTCATAAAAGCCATCAAGCCCAAAGTAATAAATTTCTGCTGGAGAAAACTGAGTTCAGATATTGTGCATGACTTCAAAAGATTTATGACAGAGCCAATCAAGGAAATTATGAAAGAGATTGTGGATATGGCAATATAAGGTGGAGGGTCAAGAGTTTCAAGATATGAACCTTGAAGAAATTCAAGAGCTAATAGACACCAAAGGAATTAACAGAAAACAACTTGATGGAGATGAGCGCTTCTGAACCAGTGCCAGGCAATGAGGAAGAAGATGTAGAAGAAGCAGTGCCAGAAAACAAACTGACATTAAATAATCTGGCAGAAGGGTTCCAATTATTCAAAACTGCCTTTGACTTATTTTATGACATGGACCTTTCTATGATACAGGCACTGAAACTAAAGCAAATAGTGGAAGAAGATTGTATAGAATTTTAAGTGTCTTCTCATAGTGATTATTAAAATTAACTAGCAAGCCACAACTTTATTGAAAATATTTATCTGACATATAAATTATACCCAAAATATGTGAATAATTTCTATGACTTGATAATAATTTTAAAAAAAACAGTGAAAGGTGGCTAAAATGCTTGAAGAAACACACAAAATAGTGTTCACATTATTATTCATCGGAGAAATGTAAATTAAAACCAATGCACACATTAAAATGGCTAAAATGAGATTGATAACAAATGTTGAAGAGGATTTGGAGCAACTAAAATTCTTCACATATTTCGTCCAATGTTTATTGGACATATTAGACAAAGATTTTAAATCTGCTAGTTTAAATATATTCAAGGGGCTAAAGGAAACCATGTCTAAAGAACTAATTCTAGAATGATAATGATATCTGATCAAATAGAGAATATTAATAAATAGAAATTATTTAAAAGGATCCAAATAGAAATTTTAGAGTTGAAAAGTACAATAATTGAAATGAAAATTTCATTAGAGGGAACTCGCAAACATTGCAGTGGGAATGTAAATGATTCAGCTACTATGGAAAATGGTTTGATAGTTTCTCAAAAAGTTAAACATGAACTACCATATAACCCAACATTTCCACCCCTGGGTATATACCTAAGAGTACTGAAACATGTGTTCACAGAAGAGCATATATATCAATGTTCACAGCAGTATTATTCCAAAAAGTAGAAAAATTCAATGTCCATATACTGATGGATGGATAAACAAATGTGATATATTCATACAATAGAATATTCCTCAGCCATAAAAATGAATGAAGTATTGATATCTACTATTTGGATGAACCTATAAAACATTACACTACATGAAAGAAGCCAGGCACAAAATAACAAATATTGTATGATTCCATTTATATTAAATATCCAGAATAGGCAAATCCATAGAGACAGAAAGAAAATTAGTGTTTGCCTAGGGGTGGGGTAGAGGGGAATTGAAGTGACTGCTAACACGTATGGGTTTTCTTTTGGAGATGATGGAAATGATCTGGAATTAGATAGTGGTAAGATTACACGACCTTGTGAATATATTGAAAAAAACGCTGAATTTAACTTTGAAATGGTGAATATTACGTGAGTTCTGTCTCAATTAAAAATTACAAAGAAAAAAAGAAAGATTTAAACTGGATAAACATTATATATTCCTCACACTAAAAAATATTGAGGTATAAAGAGCTACGGGGCTACCTACACTGTCCTCAACGGTCCTTCACTCTGTCATTCCTAAGCAGGGACTCATCTTCGTAGTTCAAGGTAGTGGGATGGGAAAAGTTTCAAAGAAGGGACAAAACACATACAAATTATTTCTTAAACAAACTTCCCAGAATCTGTCACATAACATGTCCACTTACATCCCATTGCCCTGAATGTAGCTATATAGTCCCAGCTAGAATTACTGACACCAGAAAATGTAGGGTTTATTTCTAATATCAGCAGTTATGTCACCAGCTAAAAATCTCTGCTAATTTTACTACTGTGAAAGAGAGGAAGAATGGGTAATAAAGAACAACTAGTGATCTCTACTGTACCAGGCAAATTGTGTATAATGGGAACCCAAGGGTCATGAAGACAAGTCCTAAGACAACAGCTGTGAATAAGCCTAGGTATCCAGTCCGGATTAGAGCAAATGGCAGGAGGGTCCAGGGGAGATAGTTTTAAGGAGAGAAAAAGTAGAAATGAGAGATTACATGATATGTTTGACCCCATCTAGAGGTATTTTACAGACCTAGTGGAGAATTTAGAAAAGAATTAGTGATAGATTTTTAGAAAAACCATATTTTTTAAAGGCTAGCATATTCCAGTAATAATAAAATAAAATTGTATTTATAAAGAAAATGCCATATTAGTACCCTACACGTATAATTTACATAGTCATAAAAATCAAACACCAGATATGAATTTAACAAACTCTGATGTGTTTATATTAGGGGGAATAGAGAGAGGGAGGTGTGAAAGAGTGCTAATTCTTCATCTTACATAATTCAAAGTCAATAGGCAACTTCTAAAGTTGAAAATCAAGAATAACAGTATAATATTAATATTTAAAAATACAGAGGAAAATGACAAAAGCAACAGCTAACCTATTGAAAGTTATTATTTTGAATGAGGAGGTATAAGGAACAAGTGTTTTATGTTATAAGCCTTTGACTTTGAAATGTATATAAATGTATATTTAAATATATTAATGTATAGAAGCATTCTTTGATTAATTGTGTTAATTTTTAAAGGATTAATAGCAGTGTCATTCACAAATCTGCTTCCCCAGTCAATACTTTGTACACTTTAACGTAAACAATGATAGTAATAATGTTATATGCCTTATATACCAAACCTGGATTTCCTTTAAAAATTTTTTCCTCCTTCAACTATTCAAATATTTCAAGGTCTCAAATAATGACCTTAGGTATAGAAAAACCTTTATTTACTAATTGTATATTTAATGTTCTTTGACTGTCTTAGAGTTACCACTCTATTATTTTAGATGTCTTCCTTAACTATTATCTCAAGTTTATACTTTACTTTGGCTCAAACTCTATGAATAATTCATGGCAGCTAAATAAATGGGATTAGTGCTTCTAGTTTTCAGAGTCTACAAATCTCATGGTCAGGAAAGATGTAGTTTTCCAATGCCAGTCCCCCAAGAATAATGATCCAAAACTTGCCCCCAGCAGGTTTTCAGGCTCCTTGATCCAATAGTTTTAATATATGTAGGTCATGTCATCAAACAGGACGTCACCTCTCTCAGCGTGTCAGCTGACTTCCACGTCTCAGCGCTTGCCCTGTCATCACCTAACCTCTATCTTTATTTTCAACAGCCACAGCCCTAGAGTCTCAGATGCTTTGTAAAAACAGCCTCATTATCTGTAGTGTTGTAACAGCAGTTAGAAACTGAATGACATTCAATTAAAATGATATTAGCAGCTCAGGAGTGATTTTGTTTAATTTACTCCTACTCAGATGTAAAAACATTAGCGACTTTTTTAATTGGACCTCATAATGTCTAACTCCTACTCGAATGCAATGAAATTAAAGACTTTGGTGCCTAAATACCGCTTAATTTACTCCTACCCATCTGTAATGACATTAAAGATGCTTTAGGGTAGATATTGTTTCCAATCAGTTTTATTCAAAAGAAATCTGAGCTCCCAGGTACTATTATTAAGCATATAATAAAATCACACAAGCAATATATCTTTACAATTGGGGATAGGGTGGTTTCTAGTAATATTAAAAAGTAATCATTTTCATTTTAATGCAAGGATATTAAAAAGTAATATCTTAAATACAAAATTTTATAAAGTTTTCAATTGTTTAAGCAAACATGTGATTCACAGCCTGTTAAAGAAAAATTACATTGTTACATACAAATTTGAAGTGAATTTTATTCCATTTTGGCATATTATCGGCCTATGCCTGATAAGAAATTTTACCTTAAACACGATTTAGAGAAAAACATTTTAAAAATCTAATGTTAATGATTTTTAAAGTCCTTTTCCCACCATCAGTTTAAAAAATTATTTTTTGAACCTTTATTTCCTTGAAAGGCTATTTTTAAATACAACAGGATTTTGAGTCCATATGTACCTGGTACAGAGTAAGTATTCAATAAATAGGTGTGGAGGGGGAAATAAAAGCTATTATCAATAATAATAGTTAATATTTATAAAGTTCCTACTATGTACCAGACATTGTTCTGAACATTTTAAATGTATTAAGTCATTTAATCCTTTGAATGAATATTCTCAGTTTACAGACAAAAACAACAAATTCATAGGTGTTGCTGTTAACATTCTTTGAGCTACCTTTAGTTTGTGATGTCTTTTAAACACTCATAAATTCTTACTCAATAATTCTCCCTCATAACATTAATTAAGAAAATGATATAATAAAATAAGAAAATGAGCAACGAGCCCACAAACACCCATACACACATACATGGGATTTTTCAGCCCGGAAATACAACTTTCTTGACTTGGATATTTAAGAATAACTTCTCAAAATGTTTCCCTTGAAAAAAAAATTGATGATGTTTTAGAAGATCTAAAACTAATAACATTGTTGTGCCTAGAATGTGTCCTGGTCACAGTTTCTGGTCGTGCTCACAGATGCTCAAAGGGCTGGAGGATAGACATTTTAGTCTCTTCAGTAGGACTGCTTTGGCTGAAATGCATGGCTCCTCCCAGGCAGGTAGGCAGGGCCTAAGGTTAAGACATGTTTTAATAATAGACGTCAGGGCAGTTATGTAACTGCCTAGATTTGAATCCTTACTCTGTCACTTGTTGATTGTTCTGAGGCATGATACTTCATTCTGTAACCCTCAGTTTTCTTATCTGTCGATGAGAATAATAAGCTTCATTGTCTTTTCCCAAAATACTACTCACCTCATATTTCCTATTTAGATGAATATCACTCAATGCATTTATAATTTTTAATCCAGACTTGTAGGAGTCATCCTAGATTGGTTGATATCTCTCTCTCTCTCTCTCTCTCTCTCTCTTCCCACATCCAATGAATCATCAAATCTATCTATTTTATCTCCTAAGTATTACTCATTCAGAGCATCCTCGTTGCAATGAGACACAGTAGAATATACATGATAATAAATGAGAATATACATGGGAATAAATAAGTGAACATTTAGTCACCCAACATTTTTAGAACCCAAGCTTTTTGTCAGGAGGTGCTAGGCTGCCAAAGAGGCAGAGGTAATAATCTTTGTACTCAAGGAATTTTTTGTCCAATAAGAGGGATAAACAATAAAATCCTGTTTTCATATGGTATGATAAGTGCTTTGACAGCACTATGGGAATATAGTCATGCTTTATTGCAGACAATATTAACCAGGAGTGCATCAGGCTACATGTAACAGAACACTTGACTACACTGATTACAATAAATGCAAATATTTTTAATTGAAGGGGTGGTTTTGAGGGAATCAGTGTAATCTGGAATCTGGATAATAAACACTGACTTCCCTTTTTTTTTTTATGTCTGAATTCCAGGCATCAGTTTGCTAATGAAAATTTCATACTTCTAGACAGTAATCATTCTCTCACATATCTCTCAGCATATCTCTTCCTCACTCTGCAGATGCACGAGTTCTAATTACTCCTCAAACCACACCCCACCAAGAGAATTTCAGTCAACTCATACCAGTCATACGCTCCCAATTTTATGAGAATTCAAAACCCATTTTCACATAAACCAAAACAGACTGAAACAATATTCTATACATAGATGAAAATGTATGTGTGGTAAAGATACAACAAAAAGATATCCACACACACACACAAAAAAGGATAATTGGGAAAAATCAAGAATTAGCTTGGCCCTCTGAAAAGTAATGATTTATTATTTTTTAAAATACCATGATTAAGAGCATAAGCATGAAAGTACTGACTGAGCTTGACATATCATTTCCAGTGATATACCTGATATAATTCTATAAGTTGATTTCTTACACATTAGTTTGATTTTTATCTCTTTTATTTTTCATAGCTGTGGTTCAAGTTCAGCACTACTACAACAGCAACAACAACAACTACTACTACTACTACTACTGAGAATGTGTTTCCCTGTGCCTAAAGAGACAAATTAATAGTAGTAGTAGTAGTAGTAGTAGTAATCATAGTAGTAGTAGTAGTAGTAGTAGTAGTAGTAGTAGTAGTAGTAGTAGCAGCAGCAGCAGCAGCAGCAGCAAGAGCAGTAGTAATAAGCCACCGTACCAGTAGGAACAGTATTTCTCCAGCTTTAGCTCATCCATTACTTTGGTACCACCAGCACTCCCTGGAAAGTTCACCCGCAGTGATTTGTGGGAGTTCCCAAGACAATCTGACAACCCCTTATCTCTGAGGGTCACCTGCCATTTCCCTCCTGTTATGTACTGAGTGTTTATGTCTCCCTCCAACCCTCAAAATGTATATGTCGAAGTACTAATCCCAGTTTGATGGTATTTGGAGGTGGGTTCTTGAGGAGGTAATTAGGTTTAGATGAATATGAGGCTCCCAAGATGAGATTGGTGCCCTTATAAAAAGAGAAAAAGTGGCCAGCTGTCTGTCTGTCTGTCTGTCTCCACCATGTGAGAACAGAGCAAGAAGGTGTTCTGCAACCCAGAAAAGGGTTCACCCCAGGAACAAAATCTCCTGGCACCTTGATCTTGGACTTCTGGCTCCCAGAACTGTGAGAAATAAATGTCTGTTGTTTAAGCCTCCCAGTCTGTGGTATTTGCTGTAGCAGCCAGAACTAAGACAACTCCTCTCTCGCTCCAGCTCCCTATGGCCATGTGTGAAGCTCCTGCAAGCCCCAAAGACCCAGTTAAGAGCTGCTGTCTCTACTATGGGTGGGGACACTAATGCCCCTGAAGTCAGGGTCATACTCTGTCACATGAATCCTATAGCAGAGCTCCCATCAAACCATGGGGATATTTTGTGGACAATCGTAGTTACTTTGTTTGAATCACAGACCCTTTCCCTAGGAATCAGGCACAAATTCACATAGGCCAGGCTAAGGGACATCCTTCCTTGCCTCCACTTTGCTTAGATAGAGTTTAGTGTATCTGCTCACTCTTCTGTCCCTGGAGCTGTCCAAGCACCTGCCGTATAGAAGATCTTCAATATTGTAGGTGTTGGTAGAATGGCTGAATACACAATCATTCATTTTGAAAAGGCCCTTCTTTCTTTCCTAGGAGATTCCTTGGTCCCTCATGTAAATAATCTCCTAGCAGAGGAATTATTTGTGATGTAAGAGGATGTGTATTATCATCTCCATTTGACAGATGGAGAAATGAAGATGCAGAAAAATTTTAACTTGCTGTGAGCCCCACTACCTCACTATGTTTACAGAATGCCTCACATAGGGTTTTTTTGTTGTTGTTCTTTAGGGGTTGTTTATCTTATGTGAGTAATGCATCTTGCCTTAAATAGCTTTTTAGCTCAGTATTTATTCTGGGAAACCGGGGTAGGAGACTGGAAAAGGATTAACAAATAAATTCATGATGAAAAAGCCCGGTTTTTGAAAGTCTGTGACCACACCCCTCCCAAAGAATGCCCAAGGGCATTCAAGCCATTTACTTCTCCTTAGAATAAGAAGAGTGTGAGCCTTGTAAAATTTCCCACACTGCCTGACCCAGCCAGCTTTTGCAAGGAGAAAGGAACTCTCTATTTGCATCTAGTCTGATGTCTATGCTTCCGCTCTGAATGTTCAATTGTCAGGCAGGACTCTGGGGTGTATAAGTGTGTAATTATGCTGCAGAGCCAAAGCCAAATAGATCTGGGTTTTGGTTAGCATCTATTTTATTCTGATCCTCAATTTCTAGTCAAATAGTTTAAACTTTAGATTTCTAATCCTTTTTTCAAATATAAATTTTATATTCCCAAATCTATTTTCATTTAAAATGTTTTAAAATGGGGTAATTTAAGTATTTTATTTTACTGTTTTGTATACTATTTTCCTATGTGATACAAACAACTACATTTTAGAATGAGCCTCAACAAATGGGCATATCTTTCTGTGAATAATAAAAATATGACACTTGTGTGGATAGCAGCCATACAAGAATTTCACGATAAACTGGAAGCAGCCTGACTGGTGAAAAGTTCTGTTTCCCTTCTATAAAGAGATTTCATATTTATTGTCAAACATAGTCCAATACTTTGGCCAGAGAGTTAAAAAAAAAAAAACAAAAAACAGTTCTGTTTCCCTTCTATAAAGAGATTTCATATTTTATTGTCAAACATAGTCCTATGCTTTGGCCAGAGAGTTAAAAAAAAAAAAAACTTCTAGATATGCATTATCCCCAGGAGTTATCACTTGCATGTAAAAGACATAAAGAAGAAGATGGACAGGGAAATTAATGTCCGCCAGACAATGGCACTTGTTAAGCCGGAAGTCAGGTTTCCTGACTCTTTGACCCATGCTAAGGGGACCAAGTTTAGTTACTATTCTGGCATGCAAAGGCATTATGTTGATTTATATGATAAATATAATACATATCATAGGTCTTCAGTAACTATGAAAGACTATGAAAAGTCTTATTTTCATAATTGCCCCATTTGAAGTTGTAGGTCGATGGCCTTTGGCCTCCTACTGTGGGTCTTCAGAGTCCTCCCACGCTCTTGTTTCCTTTCTTTTCATCTCCTTCTTTCTTGAAAGTCAAAACCTTCATCTTTGAAGACCAACACTGGCACTATGCTATAAGGAACATCCAACTTACAAATGCAGAGAGAGTCCAGGAAGGGCAGCCAGATGGCAGAAGACTGTGTCCACACGATGTACCAACTGGTCAAGCTAGTGAGGAAAACAGTTGGGCAGGTCAGGTGTGTGGGGTCTCTGGAGCCATGGAGATAAAGCAATCAGCAAACAGTTCCCTCTCCCCTCTCCCTCGCCCTTATTCATCTTAGAAAGGATAAGGCACAAAATAGAAGAGAAAAAAAATAGCAACCACATAGTCAGAATTGGATTTTCTTATTTTTTAAAGTCATAAAAAAGTAAGAGTTTGTTTGTAAAAGTTTATACTCAATAAATGTTGCCTAGAAGTGCCCCACACCTCAAACCCATATGTTCTGACCTTTCTTCAAAGTCTCCTTGTGGCCTGCTTATACTTTTATGGCAATTGTTATATTCTCTTCAAAACATAGTCATTTCAGTACATGCTATAGACCATAAGTTCCCTGAACAAAGGCACTAGAGTTTTTGAAACTTCGTGCTCCCACGTCACCAAGCCCAAGACCGTATCTGTAAATGATAATGAATAGTTGATGAATTGGAGTTTGCTGGTTTGCTTACAGAATATGCCATCTGAGCAATAACCTGTGATTTTGCAAAAGGGTCTATAGTAAGTGCTGAGAAAAAATATATGTATATTAATTTAGAGATTTATAAACTAACTAGTTGCAAGAAAATATAATGATTATTTTAAGGTGAGAATTTTTTATCAATGTGCTTTGTAAATCAAGGAAAGTGTCAATTTTCTAAATAAATTATTATTTTAAAATATTTCTTATGACTACCTCTCGGCAAACTGTAATTAAAAAGCAGGGGAAAGGGAGAGACTAATATATGTCGCCTTTAATACTTTTTCAAAACAGATAGGATGTTATATACCCATGAAAGCTTTGGAGAATTGGGTATTCAAAAGTAAAAACTAATTGTTGATCCTCATCAAATTCTACAAGTCTGTGCTGTCATGAAAAGTAGAATTCTACTGTTCAAAAATGAACAAAAGAGTGACTTATATGAAAATAGAACTTTTAGAAGAATTTTTTCAAGTCTTATTTGCCTGAATCCTGAGACAAAGGAGAAGAAACAGAATTTCTCCTAAAAATAAATTAATGTAGAAATTTATTTTATTTTAAGCTGTTAGTTTCAAATATTTATAATCTTCTTAATGGCAATTAACTTCCACAGCAAGCAGCCTCCAATCATGCTAGGCATAGTGGGGACACTAGTATAGAACAGGGTTCTCAGACTTCAATAGGAGTGCACATAGACTGGGATCTTATTGAAATGCAGATTCTAGTTCAGAAGGCCTGCGGAGGGGCCTAAGATTCTGCGTTTCTCACAAACTTCCAGGTAAAGCCTACATTGGTCCAGCAACCACACTTTGAGAAGGGCAAAAAATACTTACTTCAGTGACTTCACATGCTGGTTAGTAGTGTTCAGTGACTAACTGTATGGCCAGGTAGTTCCCATTAGGGTAACTTCCTAGTTTACTACATCAGGATTAGAGGTCCATGATCCCTCCATTGGAATTGTCAGTATGAAGCTGTCAATCCAGGCAGACAATGACAGAGAGAAGACAGAATCTAGAGATAAACCAAAGTTTAAGAGGTAAAAACACTGTGAATTGGAAAACAAAGACAATAGAAACCGGAAAACTAAGGATGTCTAATGAAAAGTCCCAGAGAAATAAATAGATTCAAGTAGGTAAAATAGGGCAATTCTGAAGCTAATCCTGTGTTCTTTAGATCTCCATGGGGGCATTAATTTTATGTGCAGTTTGGCTTATTTCTCTTGCTAATAAACAGACTTTTCAAAGGACTCCAGCCAGGTTAGACAGTAATGTAGAAGTAATCTGGGCAGTACAAAATATTTATATTAGTTCAGTAAAATGACCGGACCCAGGAATTTTTCAGAATTTAAACTTTTTCAAATTTTGTACATGTACTGTATGCTACTTAACATCTCCAGCAGGGCCTGGGAAAAACCACCCCATAATCAAACCCATTAATATTCTGCAGCAAAGTATATGAACATTCAATCACACTGAGTGGGAAAAATACAGAATCCAAATAGCCTCAAAGGACAGGTTTTGTTGCCAAATAAGTTATAAAAAAAAAAAAAAAAATCTTATGGTTTGAAGATTTCAGAATTACAGTTTAGGGGCATGTGGACATCTTTTCCAACCTCTCAGCCTCCTGTTAGATGTGTTCAACCTTCTTCAAACAGGCAGCACTCACATACATTTCCCCTATATTTTTCAAATGAACTTTTTAATCTCTTCTCAATTATACTAAGTTGTAAGTGACTAATAGCTAGCTCAGGAATACTTGCATTTTAACAGGTGTAACTACTTCATTTTGAGGTGGAATTCAGTCATTAACCAATAATTAACTTCATCTAGGAATTTAGCATCCAAGAGATTCTAATTCAATAGGAAAGGATTAAGTCAACAAAATTAATTTTACCTAACCAAAAGTCATTCCCTGCCTTTGGCTTAATTGACTTTGAGCTAAACTTTTTTAATTGACTGTACTGTATATTTGCACTTATCTCTGTATTTTGGTTTGTTTTTTTGTTTTGTTCTGTTTTTGTTTTTGCTTTTAGGTCACAGAGTTGAGAAGTAGCTGGAAATTAGACCCAGAACTTGGGTCAAATTAGATCATTTCTATACAATACTGACTAGAAAATAAGATGGCAGCGTTTGGTTTTTTTCCTCATTAGTAAAAAGCAATTGTGAACTTAGATGATGATAATTCACTGCGGAAACAGTAAAAGACATGAGAGAAAATATATCTGTTCTTTATTAGAATGATCCCATTGTAACTGGTAACAGCTAATAGACCAACTTTGAATAAATGTGCAGCCTGATATTCCTTGAGGTGTTATTGTCTCCTTGATTTCTAATAGTCACAAGGTTCTGGACTCTGAATCCCCAGATCAAATTTACTTGGTTCATGTTTATTTCAACTATCTAACACAGGAAGTTTGAAGTGTCTTGGAAATGGCACAAGATTCATTCTACAAACATTTATTGCACACACTGCCTCGTTAACAATAGGTGCTCAATAAATGTTAAATGAATGAATATATCCCCTGTAATTACGACACCCCCTCTTGTCGTTTTGAGTCAGTAACTCCCCGCCCCTCCTGCCTCAGTAGATACAACATTCCCTAAAACAAATGTCTGAATCAAAGTGTAGGAAGGTTAATTTGCTTCAAAGAATAGATCAGGGAGTTGCTTTAAAAAAATAATGCCACCAACTCTATGGGAGAAGCTTCAAGAGAAATATAGAGTGTACACAAGCAAAATGGAAGTTAAAGCATATTGTATATTTATCTTCTCGAGTAAATTTCTTATCACTTATATTTTACTTTCTCTGAGAAAAGCCTCCCTTGACTGCACCAGTTGTACTCCTCTTTTATGCCTAGTGTGGCATATTGTAGTAAAATTTTACCTCATTCTCAGCGACGATATTCCTTTTTATGTTTCACTTAACAAAAGGTGTTCATGAATCAGCTCGAAATCTCAGTTCATATTTAGATGACGCATTTTCTTCAACGAACAACAGTCCACAGTTACAAATGCCAAACAGGAAGGGCACATCTGTGAAAAACAAGCCTCTTAAGCTGGAAGAATGAATAATGATGATGTGTGGGTTGTGCTTTCTATACAGCAAACTCTGGGAAGACCTTTCTGTGAACAGCTATCTGATCACAATTGAAGAGGCTTTGTCCTACTCACCTCCCACACTCTTTGTATCAGCAGCTCCACAGGGGCAAGGGAGATTGGTAGTAAAGATTCCTCGGTCATAAGAAACTCAGGTATTCAAAATCTTAGGGTAGAATCGCAAAATCTTAGGGTAGAGATTCTTTTTCTTATCACTTATAGTTCTGAGTATGGAGTACATCCTAGAGATGGTGTTTTCTTTGGAGATATGAAAGCCGTTTTCACTTTGTATTTTAAGTCCCCAATAGAAGTTTCTAGATAATGAAATAGATATTTAAATAGAATTCTGGTTCGGTGTGGGTTTAATTAAGTTTAATTAAGTATTTTTATTATAAAACAATTCCATTTTCACAATAGAAATCTTATTAAAAATATGGAGATTTCCCTTTTTTATTCAGCATAAATTTCTATCGTTTTGGAAAATGTATAAGTTTGCTTCTAGTTTGGATTGTGTGTGTGTGTGTGTGTGTGTGCGCGTGTGAGTTTATGTGTACGGTGTAACTCTGTTTAACTAAATAAGCTCTTTGTTCCATAAAATAATAAAATTTGAGTTTGGTTAATGAGTCAGCAAATTATCATATGCTTTCTTGCAGTTTTTATTCATGGTAACATTTATAACTAACTTTCTTTAGTTTATAGATCTTTCTCTATATCTGTCATAAAATTGCCATAATAATAAAAACCCCTCCTTTCCATATGGAATTCCATTAATAGTTTGGCTGTTTCATCGATCATGAGAAGAGTTTGCTACTGAGGAAGAAGCTAACAGTATTAACCCTGGAACCTCCCACCTCCTCCCCGCATCCCCAAACTCAATTAAACCAGCATCACACCAAGACACACACAAAAAAACCTGCCGCCTATTTACATAACACAATGATCAAGTAATAAATCAACATTAATCATGAATGTTTCAACAAGTCACTGAAAATGATGTTTGACCTCACCATGGGCTGGGCTCATCCATCCATGAACAGCATTCATTTTCAACAGGGAGCAACTTCCCACTCCCAAGGACAGGGTCAAGCATTTCGGATACATTCTACAGGCAGGTTTGATCTTTCCTTACAGATATCGCTTCACTTTTTCCTAACTCTATTACCTCCTTATTCTGAATTAATTTTTTCCTAGAAATGATTCTATTTCCAGCACCTCAAGAACCCAACTGTTCATTTTCTTTAAAGCCTTTCTTAACATCTACTTTTTATGTGTTCTCTACTAAGGTAAACACATATCATAGTCCTAGGCTCCCTGATTCTGTCTACGATTACTCTGTTTGAACATTTAAAGGAAAAACTAAGTTAAAATCTTTTGTTTAGTTTCTAGGTAGTGTTTTATGAGTCATAATTTTTTAGGATAAGGTCCTCGCATCTCTTACAGTATGAGCTGCATGGGTGTCACCTCTGTTGTTCCATATTCTTGTCTTCCCCTGTAGGTTTCCAGTTATAAAATTACTCCTGTCCAAGGCTGGCGGAACAGCAGCAGCCTCACCCTAGGGCTTAGAATAAAGTCCTAGTTCTACAAACAGCCCCCTGAAGCAATTTTGACATCTCTATCCTATCACACTTTTTAATATATATTAACTAAATAGAAGCAGCTTTATGAATTTATCTTCTTCCCAAAAATGCTTTCTCATGCCTCTGAGCTTCGGCACACGCTGTTTGTTCTTTGTAGAATCGCCCATCCTCACCCCTTCGCACATTCCCACCCTCATATGTGTATCTGGGAAACTATTATTTATACCTCCAGTCTCCCTCAAGGCAGCTGCAGCCCCTCAGAAGCCTTCCCAGACACCCAGGCTGACTCTAACACTCTTCTCTGCATACCACTATGCTCTGTTCAGACTCCATTTTGAAGCCCATCCCTGCTTCCATTTTTATAAGCTTCTGCTCATCACCAGACTATGAGCCCCTAGGAACCAGGGACCATATCATTTCACTTTTGTATCCCAGAACCTAGCACAATGCCTGTTATGAGAAGTGTTCAGTAAAAAAATATAATGAACAAATGAGTGAACGAAGTGCAATTCAACAGAACTTTTAAAAGGGAACAAATAAGAAGATAATTCTGTTTCAATAATCAACATCGCTCTGTTCAGTCAAAATTAAACTATCTTGCGTTTGACTTAACTTTATTCTATTCAATTATTTCTCCAAATGCATATCTCTTTTTAACTAATTTGATGAACAAAGCAAGTAAATGTGTTTATACACCAGTCGATCTTTTATTAGTTAGTTGATTTAAATGTTAAAAGAAACAAGTTGTGACTAATTCAATGTTTTAATAGGAAAAAAGAATTTTTTCCACACAAAAACAAGCCTGTGTTAAACATAAATTATGCATCATCGTACTGATTACCTACTATGGTCAATGACATGGAAGCTGAAAATGATAGAAAAATAATATAATATTTAAAATAGTATTTTACACAGGCACATGTTAAATATGTGTCATTTCCCCCATGACAAACCGATTAAATAACTTAGATAATGTTTTAACACACATCGTTATACAAAACAATTAGAATAAACTATGAATTATTCTGTCAACTTGTGCTTCAATGGAACGATGTATATTTTTCATAGTTATTAATATTTGGTGTCTTTAAGCAAATTAAAAAATCAAGCTTAACAAAGGTTAAAAATATCTGATGATACATAGATGATTGTAAAAGTAATACATATTAATGAAGCTTTGTATGACTGACTTTTTTCTTTTTTGTTTAATCACTCACAGAATTATGTCAAACATGTATCAAGACTTTGGCTCCTTTTTCATCCAACCTTCCAGCATTTCATTACTATAGTTACCTGATTAATGGATGCAATAATATATATGGCATGATATGATATGTTCACATTAAATTTTAATCAAATATTACTAAATTCAGAAAACATTAAGTAAATCATGACTGATGAGGCAATATTGCCGTACTGTCATATTGATGACTCTCAAACTTCACTACTGAGAGTAACAGATTAAGCACGAGAAGAGAATTTTATGAGGAAATATAAGGAACTTAACTTCCACAGTTGTGATTTGTTAATTGCTTTACAGCTACCAGAGGAGATGTTAGATCCATCAAGTCTACCAGTGTCATGGTTCCTGAAATTCCCTTTCTCTGTTTCAAAAATTACGTTTATATTGAAAGAGGGGTCCATTTGTTATCCATGGGGCTTTATTGTTTTCTAACCATGATTTTTAACTAAAAGTAGTTGTTCCACTTAGATGAGGTGTCTAAAACAGTCAAATTAATAGGAACAGAAAAAAGAATGTTGGTTTCCAGGACCCCAGGCAAGGAGGAAGTGGGGAGCTGTTGTTCAATGGGTACAGAGTTTCAGTTTTGCATGATGAAAAAAGTTCTGGAGATCGGTTGCACAACAATGTGAATACACTTAACATTATTGAACTGTATGCTTGAAAATGGTTAAGAGGTAAATTTGATGTCATATAAGTTTTACCACAATTTTTTTAAAGTTCTTGTCATATTTTAAATAGAATTTAGAACAGTGTTAGGTTCTTCAGCTTTGCTAAGAAGGGAAGGAAATGAGACTATCATCTGTTGGGTGACAGGTGCACATAGATGGATACACTGAGTCGAACAGCAGCACCCTCACCCTAGGGCTTAGAATTAAATCCTAATTGAGCATGCTGCTCCCTGAAGCAATCTTGACATCTCTATCATGCTGCTTGTTTTTTTTTTTTCTTTCTTTCTTTTTTTTTTTTTGTCCAGATTGACTAAATAGATGCAGTAAAACACTGGGCAATTTATATATGATAGCTCATCTAACCTCACAGCAAGGCCACAACATGAGCATTTTTATGCTGGTGTGATGTATGAAGAAACACTTGTGTGGGTAACAAGACAGTCAGGTTCCAAGAATTATATTCTTCTTACTCATGGTAGAGATCCAGTGCTCATTCATATCCTATTCTCTTCATTTTCCAGGACGCCCAGAGGAAATCACGGCCCAGCCCCTCTTGCTGCTAGGCAGAACCATGTGACCCACAAAAGTCACTTTGGGGATAGGTCAGTGAGATGCCCCTGTGTGACTCTCCCTCCAGGTGTTCTTCTCACGCTGTGACAACAATGGTAATCACGTGCTGAGGTAACGAAGCCACAAGATTGGCTCTCCGAGTCACCCTTGGAAGAAAGATGCCTTAGAGCAGCGGTCCCCAAACTTTTTGGCACCAGAGACCAGTGCTCCTATAAGAATCTAATGCCTGATGATCTCAGGTGGAGCTGAGGTGGTGACGCTAGTGCTGGAGAGCAGCTGCAAATACAGATGAAGCTTCATTCCGTCACCTGCCACTCACCTCCTGCTCTGTGGCCCGCTTCCTAACAAGCCACAGACTGGTACCAGTCCACGGCCCGAGAGTTGGGGACCCCTGCTTTAGAGAACCCTCTTAACCTACAGCAGGCTTTGTGTGAGAGAGAAGTAAACTACTGTACTTCAAGCCACTAGGTCTTCGAAGATTGGTGTTACTTTAGGATTGCCTATCTTGGCCTGCCTACTACACTACTACAGACTTGAAATATATGATGAGTCAGGGTTAGGGCTACGAGCCAAAAGTATTGGTCTGTATGATAATCAAAAATTTTTCTTTCCTTAGCTTCATCAAATAAAACTCATGTTTTACAACTGCCTAGCCTCCTGATTACCAAACTTCTCGTGCTTTTCTTTCTCTTCCCTTTCTTCCTCCTCCTCCACTTTCTCCTTCTTCTTCTTTTTCACAAGAAGAATGAAATCTTGAGTCTCACATTAGAACAATCTAGAATCAACTCAGTTTAAACTTCTTCACACTGACACAGGATAATGTTCTTGACCGAGTGTGTCCTATTCTTTAAGGCTAACATACCATATTTCCGTTTTCCTAAAATGTGATGCTCCAAATAATTTTAGGTGCTTCACGAATTAGCACTTTTATTTTACCTTTATATATTTTTTGGCAGTTATATATTTTATTTGAAAGTATATTAGAAAACATCAAACCTGTGACTTCATGGATATTCATTGCTTAGGAAGGCTAAAGGAGATATTATATTTCAAAAGTAGGTAGATATTTTTAAAAAACTAATCGGTAAACAACAGGGCAGCCTGCGTGCTGGTATGGCAAAAAGTCATGAAACTGAGGAAACAGCTGCCAGACGGCGCCCTGAGCCATGGCGAGAACTCTCCAAGCAGAGTTAGTGCCAGTCATGCCAGGTGGCCAGCTATGCCTCTTCCCAGCCGCACTTAGACAGTGTGCTGAAAGGAACTCCCTCATCTGTGTTTCCCCACACAACTGGGCCAGGTAGGCACCTCATCCCTGCCCAAGGCTGTCCTCCCAGCATCAGCCAGCATCAATGAAAGTGCAAGAGGCCACAGGCGGGGCTATGAAGTGTTTAAGAGCTAATCTCAATTTTTTTTTCTTATTGGAACCCAAGATCTCCTTATCAGAAGCAGACCTGATTGTTCAGTTGATCCCAGCTGCCTTTCGCTGGCAGGAGGAAGAAAAGGAGGGGTGGAACCTAGGCAGGGGCAGAGACTCTCTTGCTCAAACATTGCTGTCATGTTTAGCCTGGGTCCCTGCCAGGTTTTGGGGAGGGGGCAAGTCATCCAACTGGGTGCAGCCTGAGCACCTGGGTTCTCTGGTAAAAGGAGAGGTAGGCAGATCCATCCAGCCTCCCACATGTTTAAGTGTTCAACACAAACTATAATACATTACTAGCTTGCCCTGGTCAGAACTCCAAAAAGACTGTTTTAATGTCCTTTCACTGAGTCTATACTATATTATATTTAAATAAAGACTCCATCTTGCCTTCCTTGTTTTTCCCCATCCTTGCTTTTTTCACACCCTTCTGCCTTTAGTTTGACCTAGGGTAATTCACAATACATTCTGGTTCTTATCTCCCGTGGAAGGAGTTGCAGTTTCCTCAGTAACCTTGGTTATGTTCCCTCCTCCTTCAGCTGGTAGATTGTCACGTAACACCAGGCTGAGTCTTGGCTCCATCTCCCTTCCTCTGGTCTACTAATAATAATTCCATGAATCAGCCTCTCTGTGGACCTAAATCAGTAATTAGGCCCAAAATGGAGAAGGAGGAACAGAATCTTGGGAGTAGAACATCGGTTTCTTCTACTCTGATACCGACCTGGTCCAGAGCATTGGAAGTCAGGTCCAATTACCTGGGCCCTCAGGATGGGATGTGGGAAAGGAGGTGAAGGTGTCCTACACAACCTGAGTGACATGATCTGTTGGTTATCTACCATCTCTTGTAAAAACCATCTGTGGGCCAGAAGAGCCCATCAGAAATAAAAGGGGGAAAGTAGCAACGGACACAGCAGAAACTAGAGAAGTTTTTCCAAAGTAATTTTCTGAGAATGGAAAAAAAAAAAGCCCACCACTAATTCGTTAGACTGCTTGGGAGCCTAAAGCTATTGTGAAGAGAGCTGTGTAAGCAAGGAAATTTTGAATTTGCAAGTGAGTTAGACGTCAAGGTGAATGTGTGGCCCAAAGCGGCGGGGCGGGGGTGGGGGGGCGACGGGGACAAATAGAGAAGAAGTAAGGTAAGGAGTTAGAGAGCTGAACCAGTTTAGACAGCTGAAGGAAACCCCCCTGGAATTGATAAACCTGCCCCTCCCGAGCTGGCGTTTGGGCTTGCCGGGGCAGGGCGAACTTCTGCCCAGGCCCTCGGGGACTTTCACCCAGCACCCAGCGCGCTGGGTGGGAGCTGTTGTGGGACAGGGGTTTGGCCTCCTATTGTTGTCTCAGTCTGCACAGCAGAGCCTCTGTTGGGAGAGGGGAGCCAGCAGAACGTGGGCTGACATGCCGAAGAATGCCGCGAGAACCATGACTCCCCCTTGGCATCGCACCCCAGTGACAACTGATGCAGCTCCTACCTAGATTTAGGATTTCAGGGAGGATTATAGGATTGTTGTAGGACCAGAGTTGTCTCATCCAGATCACAGAGGCCCCGTAGATCTGGCCTGGCTGTGGGCTCTTTTCTTCCCAGGAGGCTCACAGAGATTTTATTTTGATCCTGTTCTGGTAGTTCAGGTCCATTCTTGGTAGGAAGATGTCAGTGGCGCAGTTCTCCAGTGGTACAGATCTGCTGAGAGTTACTGAAAATACTCAGTGTATAGAAAGTAGGCATCCAGACACCCTGCTATTTCTTGCTTTGACTCTGCAGTCCTATACTGTTTCAGAGAACAAAATTTGACCTGTAGTATATCTGAATTAACTAATAATAATCTATACACCAGCCAGAGCTATTATATTGGGTGCCAGTTTATTTTATTTCTAAAACACAATTAACCTATTTATAAATCTGCAGTTGCATTTTTGCAACTTAAACTTTTAAATGAGTTGAAGCCAGAGACTAGATGTCCAACACTTTTATTTATTTGTTTATTTATTTATTTGGCAACATATGGCCTAATAAGTACAACTAGCCTCCCATGTGTGAGTTCTGCCTGGTGGAAAAGCAAGAATTATCAGGCACACTAGCACATAAGGGAATCCCTTTTGTTTAAGAAATGCTTCTTCAAAGGAATCGGCATCTCTGCCTCCCTTTGAGGACGCGGTTGTGTGGGAGGCTCTGTTGGTCTCCCTACAATGACAAAACTGAGGAGCCTGTCTTGGGCTGGTGCTTCCCTCAAAATGCACAGTCTGAGCAAAAAAAATACAGACACAAAGCATACACAGAGAAGAAGTCAGTGCTGAGCAGAGTGTGGGCTGAAGAATCCTGCCTCCTAAGGAGGTGACAGTCAAATGACGCTGGCTCATCATGTGTGTCAAAGGCAGCATTAGGCAGGTAAATAGCAGTTAAGCACTTCCCACCCACTCACACATTCCATGAGGGAAATGCTGGTTTTGCAGGAGCTTCTTCCACTGTTGGGTCCATTCATATCCGAGCTCTTTTTAAGAAGGAAACAAATAAGCCTCTAATATATCAGTTACTATTTCAGAATGCTTTTAATAGTAACCACAGGAAATCTATAACATTTCCCTCTTATGCTCTGGCATTTAATCATTCATATTTACCTTGTTTTGATTTCTGTAGAATAAAATTAAAAGTCAATTGTCCAACAGTAAGTACAGAATCATTGTGCACTGACTAAATATTTATTATAAGAAATTTTAATTGAGCATGACCTCACTTGAGCAGGACATGTGTTCCCCTAAGCTTTGTATTATGTAACACAGTTATGTTCAGAAACACAAAGTATGAAACTATATAAAATCCCACAAATAAATGGATTCTATGAGGCAATATTGAAAAAATTAAGACTATATATATATCAAATTTAAGACAATTCATATCAAGCAACCTACGACAACATATATAATTAAAACCGATAAATTTCAAGTGGTAGAGATTTAAGAGAAGGAAAAAAGAATTGGGGCGATTATGGAAGGCTTTGGTAATGAATAAGTGAGTAATAAAGAAAAGCTGATACAATAAGATTTTTCTATGGATATTACTTTCTATGTTATCCTTAAAATATAATGCAAATAATCCTTCCACTGAATAAAAGATGTATCAAGATTTGACAAATGGTTCATCAAGCTATGCCACTTAAAATGCTGTCTTTCAAATAGTTGATGTCTGCATCAGTCAGCAACATCTGTGTCACCCAAATGTTATGACCTGTGGGAAAATATAGCTTTGCCCTTGTGGGTGCCTATCTCAGGTAATGTTACTTCTTATCACACTAAAACAAAATAGTAAACAATCTTCTCCTTCTCTTCCAACTTTACATTTTTGTGTAAACCATTTATGCTCTAGGATTATCTAAGAGGGAAGGAGCAAAGTAGAAAAGGAGCAAAGACTAGTGATACAATGAACAAAAACAAATTGTAGATTTTGGTATACAACCTGCCAGAAAGTGAGAGAAGGAGAAGTCATTTGAAGACTCTACATGTAGAAGAAGTCTTTTCTGCAGATTGGATAAGTCAGTGCAGTGCCAGCCAGCCTTATATGTAGAAAAAGGGCAACCACCTACACAACATAATTTGAGGTATACAACAAGGCACTGTGGCTATAAAATAGCTCTACCACTAGCTTGCAACTGCCCAATATTCTCCAGTACTAACCAGTAAGTATAACACTTATATGTAACAAATATTAACCCTTATTCAATGCCCAACAGTTGCTGAGCACAACAGCAAATAGGAGATAATGTCCCTGACTTTAAGACCTAACAATTAGGTAGAGAGACAGAAAGAATGTAAATGAAGTAATATCAAATACATGAATACAAATATAATTAAAACTGTGTGATAAACTTTCAAGTAATATAGCATTAAGAAAAGGAAGAAAGAATTGGAGCAATCGTGGAGGGCTATGTCAATAAATGGGTGAACAAATGGAAGAATAAGATCTAGAATGATAGCATGGATTAGAAGAAAGGCTGGGAGATCAAAAAGTGCAATGGCACAGGGACGGAGGTAAAGGGGAGCTTTCTTAGGAAAATGAGACTCATCTGATTAAAGGAGTGTAATGAAGGCAGTGGTAGAAAATAACTGAATAAACAGAGCAGGATCAGATGATGGGAAGCTCTTCTTTCTGATCTATCATCCCCATCTTTACGGGTTTTTTTTTTTCTTTTGTAAAGACTAAGAAATGATCCTCTACCTTGGTTATACTTTACATCATCACTCTATTTATTTCCTTTATAAAATTTACCACAGACTTTTATTATCTTATTTTTAATTCATTTACTTTTGTGCTTATTTTACTACTTAGGATCCATTTCCAGCCTGGCACATATTATGTGCTCAATAATGAATGAATGAATGGATGAATGAATGAATGAATGAATGAACGAATGAAAACTGTTCCTACAAGATATTTGGTGGAGCTAGGTAGGGTGGTTTTAGCTCTCTTTCATTATTTCAGACTCACTAAGTACTTTACGTTTCTCTAGAAGGCAGAAGGAGCCAATCCTGAAGAATCCAAAATAATTCTTTCTGAGGAGTATGGGACGGGGATCTTTTTAGAAACAAGGCAAGTCTTGTGAAATTTAAGATTGAACGAGTGCCACACCCAGGAACGTCATGGTGTAAAAGTAAGCAAGTACCTGGGGACTAAGAGGAAGAAAAAGCATTAGAAAAAAAACAGCAAGAGTAGAATTAAGGAGCTGTGTGCACAGAAAGGGAGAAAGCATCAAAAGGAGAGAACATTTCTAGGGCCTTCCTTGTACTGAGTCTAGAACTGGCTGAATCAGACTAGCTATGACCCTGCCCTGATTTCTCACTGCCACTTGAAGAGCAGCTAGGGAATCAGGAGGTATGTAAGAACAGAAAGGTCAAAAGATTTAAGTAGTGAAAGATGGAGGTCTGGAGGAGAGCTCTGTGAAGGGAATATCATTCTAGGAATGTCTGCACTTTAATTAGAAAACAAAACTAACTTGGTAATGGATATACTTATCTCTTCATTCATAGGATGACAGAATCTTAAGGGCGATAAAGGGCATTGGGAATACTTTCAATCAACTATCAACCTTCAGAGAGGTTTTTTTTTTCCCCCTGAATATTTTAAACTAAAGGCAATCTATTTTTTCATTTTTAAAGTGCAGGGAGGTAAAACTACTACAGTTCACTTTCAATAATGAAATAGCCTTTTCTTTGAAGAAATTCTTCCATGACCCAATACCAAAAATATCTAGCTTAAAGTGAGGTGCATGCCTGTCTAGGTATGGTTCTAAAATGGATTTACAGAGACCAGATCCAGTGGGCTTCATTCGTATAGCCACCTTAAAGTACCAGTTCTTTCTCACCACATGTTCCTGGCTTCCTCTTGCCTCCTTCTCTTCTCATCTTCTTCCTGTCCCACATCATAATGGAAAACGCATTGAAGGACATTGAGTCACAGAGGACAGGAAGCTAAAATTCCACCCTGTCTTCCACAGTGCAGGGCAGCTGACTACTTTGTATTTATATCTAAATCAAAGTGCTTATCCTATTCAACTCACTTCAAATTTTTGTGGATCATACAAGAACAAGTGCTTCAGATTTATGAAGTCCTAAATATTTTTCAGAGTTTCAATTTTTTATAATTTTGTTCTGTAAAATGAGTGGAAAATTATCTCTGCATTACTCTTTATGGTATACATAACAAGCTTTTCAAAAATAACTGTCTTCTGTGTGTGGAGCAACGTATGAGAGGTTGAAGAAAAGTGTTTTGCAAATGAGTAAATTTGTTGATGTTGTTGAGAGCCGTGGTCCTCACTATGTGAGAAGGGACATACAAATACGAAATGAGAGAAACCAGAAGGAATCTTGTAGAGATGTACTAGAATCGGAGGTATCAATGTGAACTATGACTTCTAAAATATGCATGTGTATATAAATGTTTATGTGCATATCAGTGTGTATATGTATATTATAAATTTATAAGTACATGTGTCTGTATATGCATATATACATGTATGTATATCTTAGCTCCATACACTAGAAGGTCCAAGAGGCAAAGACTCCCTTAGTAGCAACGAGCATAGCTGGATCTTGGTCTCTAATACTAGTCCGCATTAAAAGGAACCAGAGATTCTCAGAAATGTCTTATTCCAAGACAGGGCAGGATAGGTGCAAAAAGCCTGTAAGATTTTGCTGTGTCAGAAGTAAGAAAATGCTCAAACAATGAAGAGGATATGTTACAAGGACTCAGGGGCCAGCTTGAATGAGCTGCTCCTGGCCAAATCTGGGACAATTTGAGTATCAATGTCCCAGCATCGATCATGAATTATAAACCATTTAATGAATAGGAATTCGTGTATTCTTTCCAAAAACACATAGACAGATGATGATGGTAATTATAAAGATAGATGATAGATAGGTAGGTAGATGATAAATGGATAGAGATAGACAGACAGACAGGTAGATAGTTGGATAGATATAGAGAGATGAAAAGTGAGGTCTCTTGTTTCAGTAGACTATAGAGGGCCAAATAGTAGATACAGAGATGGTGCTAAAGTTAGAAAGTTATCATTTTACAACTATCATGGTTGAAATCCATCTAAGAAAAAATTGTCAATGAATGTTAAATGTTGAAGGAAATTTTGATGAGATGTGGATATTTGCATAGTCTTATCAGTTGGTTGCAAGAGAGAGAGAAAAGAGAACTACATAATGAGAAAATTGGGCAATGCCTTAAACAGAGTATCAAAATTAGTATTACCAAGAAAGGACAAATGGACACTGTGTGCTTCCAGATGTGATGTCCTGGGAGGACACCTCACTTGTGCAGTAACCTGGTTGAGAACATACAATATCAATCTAATCATAAGGAAACTTCAGACAGACACAAAATGAGAAATGCTATATTTTTTAAAGTGGAGGGGGCAAGTTATCTTCTTTTAAAAATGTCAGTATCAGGACATGGTTCCATGGTATAGTGGTTATCACATCTTCTTTGCACGTAGAAGGTCTGGGTTCGCATTCCAATGTCCATGTCACATGTCACAGTCCATGGTCTATGGCCATGCCATCCTGAACAAGCCCGATGTCTGATCTCGAAAGCTAAGCAAGGTCGGGCCTGGTTAGTACTTGGATGGGAGACCACCTAGAAAGACCAGGTGCTGTAGGTATAAATAATAATAAATAATAAATAAAATAAAACTGTGAGTATCATAAAATACAAGAAAAGTTTGTAGGATTTGTTCCAGATTAAAGGAGGCTAGGGGAATTTGACAACCAAATGCAGTACCTAATCCTGTACTAGATTCACTGAAGAGGAAAAGATACTATAAAAGGACATTAATACATTACTGAAAAAATTGGAATATGGATAGTTGATGAGAGAGAAGCCTTCTATCGATGAAAATTTAAGACGTAAAGGACCATATTTTAATCATTCTTAGGAAATACACACTGAAGAATATAGGTGTAAAGCACCATGATGTTTGTAACTTACCTTTACATAGTTGAGGAAAAATACAGAGAAAGAGAGAGAGATCAAGGAACATAAATGACAAAGTAAATACTACCAATAGGTTAATCTGGATAAAAGGTCTAGGCGTGTTTCTTGTAACTACCTTTACTTTTGCAATTTTCTTGTAAGTTTGAAACTACTTCCAAATAAAAAGCTTTTTAAAAATGCTTTGATATTCTGTAGCTCTAAGAACAAAGGAATAAAAGGAAATGATTTCGTGGGATGCTTTATTGTTATCTTTTAATTATAATTGCAAATTAAATGTCTTGCTTATTTGAACGTAAAAACTTACTTGAAAAATATTTGAAGAAATCTTATTTGAAATCGACATTTTTAGACGTTGCAAACCTCTGCTAGGTCATCAATATCTTAAACTAAGTGTCATGGAGTCTTGCAGATAGAGTCAATAGATCTTGTGGCTAGCAACAAAAACTCCCTATCCCAATGTACACTGACCCCACCCACATTTATCAGTGTCAAATCCCAGATCACTTCCTCCTCCTCAAACTTCTCCCTTTAGGTTTAGAGAACAACGCTGTATTCTCACTTGATATATTTTTAGAATTCTCCCCAAGCCTAAACCTATAACAAAGGAAATAACAAAGCAAAATAGATTACAGTTTGGGGCTCGCAGCCTAAGAACCTAAGCCCACTGCAGAATTTGCTTGCACTCTGTCTTTTGCGTCAACTTTAATTTGCATAATACAGACTAGATTCACATTTTTCGATAATTACATATTTTATCCCCTAACACTCCACACACCCCTGCCAAGAAATATGCTTGCTTTTTGCCCCTGGGTTTTGTTTTTGTTTTCTCACAGCTTAATTTAATCCACTTACATTAGGAGAAAGTGTCTTTGTAGAAATATTAGATCAGTATTTTACCTAAAATGAATGCAAAATTTTTTTACCGTTTAGAAAAGATGAATGTGAGGGGTTTTTTTTTAATGTTTAGAAGTATTTATTGCACAAAAGTCAAACGTGGAATCCAAAATACTTCATTCTCGATAGTCAAAATGCTCTAAAGGAGCATTTGCTGAACTTATACCTCACCGACAGGCCCAGATGCAGGAAAATCTCCACAATGCTGGTCACTGAAGACACCTAGAGGACATATTTAGAAACTACATGGGAACAGGACCGCAAACGCTCAATGGTTCCTACTGCCGCCTCTGTTTTTAAGGAGTGTTTATTCAAGATGCTTGGTGGGAGGAGGGGAACAGAATTGAGAATCAGGCTTTCGGTACTAAAAACTGGAAAATTAGATCCTCAGCACATGCAGGAGGAATTTCTCATGAAGTTGTATGTGCTACATGAGCTCCCCAAGAGCATGTTCTGTAATATTCCCGTTGAACTAGATAAGAATGGGTGTCATTAGCTAAAACAGAAAATCATTGAGAACCTACACTGTGATTGACAGCAGTCAAAGGCAGAATATTTTTTTCTGCTTTTTTGCTGATGCCTTACTTGCTTTCCTATTGCTTAGTGCTACTTGTGCTTATGGATTATGTAAACTTTAACAAGTTATTTTAAGGCTATTTAAAACTTCCCTTTTGCTTACCAAAAGCTTTGTCTGCCCTTTGGTAGAAAGGAGAGAAGACACATCTTATCCCCTCTGGCCCATCAACTGCCCAGTATTCTTTCCAGTTAATAGCAGGCTGGTGGAGACAGTGTTTTACTGCTTGAGGGACCTGGACTTGTACACTCTGGGTGGGCAACCACATTCAATTACAGCAAATGTACCAATCTGTTAAAACACAGCTACAACTATAACAACTATTTTTAACACAAAATTCCACAGCCCAGAAAGAAGTTCACATATTTCAAGTAACATTTATTACAAGAATGCAGGCCGTGTCTAATACCCCTTTATAATATAATTTAACCAGGCTTTCCCGCGAAGGTGTCATATCATGCTACTTTAGGAGATATTTTCCTTTTCCTTTGTTATGAAGGGAGAAGTACATATTGACCAAGGGTATTACTCAGGAACATCTGCTTTATTGACCCAATTATTGATTACAAATACTTGAGCTTTCTGCCTGAATTTTTTCTTCTGTTTTGTTGGGGTCGGGATCAGGGAACAGGAAAAAGTTGCTTACCAGTGTCTGGAAGTACTTACCAATAACAAACTCAAATATGAGGCTGCATTTTTATGTCCAGACAGGGCGTGGTTGGACATAGACTTGGAACTGGGGAAATGTGCATTTGGCAATTTTCAATTTCTTTTTCAGGGAGGAAAACAATGAATAAATTAGTTAGTTCCACCAAGGTCAGAAAGAACATTTGTTAATACACATGGGGATGGCTTTACTGCTCGATCTTGATCGAGCGCCTATATGGAATGGGCAGAATTAAATGATGTGAACACATGTGATGTTCATACATAATGTGTTTCAGTCTGGGCTTGGATGATACAATTCATTGAAATCCATGTAAAAAAATAAGCACAATGAAATGTTTTTGGATGGTTAATTAAGATCAAATGCTGTTAAGAGACTTTGAATTAAAGTGGAACCAAGTGACTATTATAGGAATATTTAATATAAAAACAGTGATTCAAAAGACTCATAAAAGTAGAAGAAACAAAGGCTTAATTTTAAAAAAATAAACTAATCAAAAAATTTTTTCTCTTAAAAAGTATCCTGCATGCCTGGAGCATCAGGGATTAAAGATGCTCTTTTTTCTCTTAAGTAGTCTAAGAGATTTTCTCAATTTTAATTTATTTATTTTTAAACATGTAATAGATTCACAGGAGTTCAAATTTTGGGGAGAAGAATAAGATATGCCTTAGCAACCAGTTTCCTGAATTAGAAGCAACCAATGTTATCAGTTTTATATATATATCCTTTATTTTACGCGCGCGCACACACACACACACACACACGCACGCACACACATACACACCTTTCCCTTGCTCTTTGCATTTGCATGACCATTTAAACATCGTACGCTGTAGCTTGCTTTTGCTACCTAATAGATCTTTGAAAATATAAAATAGTACATAGAGCTCTCATTCTTTTTATAGCTGCATAGTATTCCTTTGTATGGACATACCATATTTATTTAATAAGCCTTGGCATGAAATTCTGGGTCAAAGGCCATATGCATTTATAATTTTGGTAGATACTCCCAAGGTTTCCTAAAAAGATTATACCTTTTACATTATACCAACATCATACAGAAGTTTTCCTGACTCTCTCCAACACATAGACTTTAAAAAAATATTTACCACCTTCTTCTCTGAGCCTGAATGTGATAGTTTTCCAGGCTTTCCCTATTCTGGGTCTAGTCTTCAAAAATCCCACTGCATTTCAACATTGACCCTCTGCTGCCATCTGCCTGTGTCTCCACCCCTTCCCTGAGTCCACAAAGCTTGCATTCACCCCCACCTCTCTGCCTTGGTTCATGTCATTTCCTCCGCTGGAATGTCTTTTCCCATCACTACCGTCCCTCCAAATTACCACCTTTCAAAGTCAAGTTCTACCTTCACCTCCTCTGTGAAACCTTGCTGTTATTTGGCCCTTAATGTTCTCTTCTCTTTTAAGAGCTTCCCAACAGATGTGCCATTAAAAGTTACAGGCAAATGGAGCTACTGATCCTCCCTCAACTCTCAGGACAGACAGGTCTGGGTTGAGAGTCCCTGGGTTGGTCTTTCTGGCCAGGTCTGTTGTCAGTTTATACCAGAGTTTATACAAAATTATCTTTTTTTTTTTTTTTTTATGTATGCCATGACATGAAAAAATGATGGGAAGTTTTCTAGTTTTTCAATATTCATTTCATTCAATATTCATTTCAAAAGTGAATGGTTTTTTTCATTCACTTTTCCTGTCCTAGAATAAAAAAGTTGACTCTTGAATACAGCAGTTGGGTTTTGCTCAGCGATCTAATGGGAAAATACTTTTCTTCAAATAGTATTGACCAAGATTTCCAATTCTATGTTGAATGGTAGTTGGTGAGATTTACAGATGGGGAAACTGAGACACAGCAATGACTGACTTGCCCAAGGTCACACGGAGGAGACCTGGACCAATGGTGAAAGTATATCATGAACCAGGGATTAGGATAAATTCCATTCTGTACATCTGAGGTACAAAACACTAAATTCCAGTCAGCCTGAATCTAAGGCTTGTATGTTTGACTACCATGCCATACTGCTCTAGTGAGGGCTTGCTAACAGATTGATGGGGGTCTGCTGAGCCAAGAAAATGACCTTATGTCATATTTCGGTTACAGAATAGATGCCATTGGACATCAGGCATTGTTAAAGGGCCCTTGTGTTCCCACCACGGAGCCTCTAAATCTTCCAGTATCTGCATTCATCCTTGTCTCATTCCTTCCTCTTGCAATAAGGGGATCGGGCCTCTCCTCCTCTCTGAGGCCCAGTGTCCAGATCTGAATCCCTTTTTTCCCATGCATTATTCCCTTTCTCTTCTGTGTCTTTGTCCTCTCCCTCACAGCAAACACAATTCAGTATTTTAGATGTTAAGAAAAAGGAAAATCATTCTTTGAACTTCCTCCTCCCATCATTCTCCTTCTTTGGGCTCTGTTCCTCTTTACAGCCAAGTTTCTCAAGGAAACAGTCTCCATACCCAGTTCTACTTAAATAGGGTGGGGAGACCTATTCTGTTTCCTCTGACCTCACTGAGGGTCCTGCAACAATCCACTCCCACAGTACTCTATCCAATTATTCCTGTTTTTTAAAACGAATTAATTTTATTTATTTTTCATGATACACATAACTTTTAGAGTATACATATCTGTTTGGTTTGAATTTTTAAAAAAAATTCCTTTGTGCTCATCAAAAGAAAACAAGTGCCTACCTAGAGGACCATGTTAGCACATAGTTGATATTCAATAAGTTCTGGTCAATGCGATTTGCTTTAGGTTCCTTGTTTTCTTCTGAAATCATTTGTTTTTAGCCATAATTAGCCATTAGTAAATACTATTATTTTTTCCTTCTACTATCGCCATAAATAAAACCTACACTCCAGCTGTATCATTTTCTACTTTCTGAATATTCCTGAGGCTTTGTAATCACCGCCTCCAAACTCTCCATAGAGCACGAGGGA
>NW_006438113.1:18847620-18857103 GCF_000325575.1 Pteropus alecto | reverse complement strand
CCCAGCAACTGAAATGGAAAACTCCACCAGAGATGGCGCCCTTGTCAAAGGTCTCAGTGGCTTCAGATGCGGAGGAATCTTGGCTGGCCTGATGTGTCAGCCTTGGTAGACAGGACAACACTCATCAGAGCCTTGATATCCAAGGTCAGCTGTTGTGATAGGGATCATATTGGTCGGAACCCCTTTTTGTAACTATCTCAGAAGCAAGGCAGTCTAAGAAATGGGAAGACCTTAACAGTTAACCTTTCTATAGGATTTACTATATGTCAGATATCATACATATATCAATTCATTTTAAGTTTCACAAATTCTAATAGGAGAATGTTATTATTATCATCCTTATTTTTAATTGGGGAAAATTAAGCCACATAAATATTAAATTACTTGTCCAAGGTCACACAACTAGTAAATAGCAAAGCTGGAATTTAGACAAAGGTTGTCTGAAGTCCATTTAGGAAGCATTAAACCATAGCAGCTCTCTTTTAGTATATGCTAGTGGCATAATTGCTCCTTTGACTTTGGCCATGCCTAGAGACATCATCACAGAGACCTTAAAATGAAAAGGAGGAAACTGGTAGAAGAATTAAGGCAGGGACTCTACTAGTTCATACTAACATTTTGTGCAATTTAAAAACATCCTTTCTAGGTGGACCACAATCCCAAGTCTTGACGAGCAGACAGTATTCGTGTGTCAATTAAGAAAAAGTACTTCTCCAGAAGAAGCCCATGCTAGAACATAAAGTTTGGCAAATGAAACAAAGGCTGAATTTCAACTCCCACAGGTTCCCTCATCTGGCGGCCCTTGATATTCACAACTACATGTGGTGGTTCCAAATTAAGGACAAGAGACAACATGATTATCATGTAGTTCATTACCATCTCTTATATAACTATATATTATAGATCATGTCAAAGATCTAGATGAATTACAATGAGATCTAGATTACATGTATATGTAATCTGTACCTTGATTGCCCCATCAGCCTATAAACTCAAGAAGAGGTCAATGCTAATTTTGATGATCAAATGGCCATAACTTTAAATATACCCTCGCAATCCCTGTCTGCTCTAGCAGAACATACCTGCCTCTCACACAAGTAATTTCTGGAAAGCCCCAACGGGGAGCCTCACATGTGCCTACACCCCAGATGGTAGTTCTAGGCACCACATGGTGTTCCATCACCTCCTGCTCTAGCTCCCACTTTCCAACATCACTGGCTTCTCCTAAAATCACAGAAAGAGCCTTGCCAAGGCTTTTGGGAAGCTACCAAAACTACGAGTCCTCAGAGTGCCAGAGGAATACTGGGAGCAGTGCAGAGGGAAGGAGAACAGTCTCCTCACCAATTCTGTGCCACATCTTCTCACTTGAGCCCCCAAACAGCTCTGTCTGCATCCATAATCTCCAAAAAAAGGTTCTTATCCCATGCTCAGAATCTCACTAAGCCCTTCTGTCAGTTTCTGATCTTCATTTCTTAATCTAGAGGGACGCAAATCCTATTTGAGGGACTGAACAGGAAACAGACTATCACTATCTTCTTCATTCATTCACTAGTTCATTTACTCATCCATCTATCCATTTGATTAACATTGATTAAGGCCAACTCAGTGCCTGACACTGTTCTAGGAACTGGGCATAAAACATTAAGTAAGACAGACAAGATTGCTACTCTTACAGAGCTTACATTCTAGAATGGGTAAGTAGAGAACGTTTAAATCAATTAATTGATTAACTAGTGCCGACTGCCATGATGAAAATAAAGGTGATGTGATAGGGAGAGACTGGGAAGCTACTTTGGGTTAATTCAATATTTTTCACTCCTATCAAACCCAACAGCCTCTATTTATAAAACTATAACAGCATTTATGACTTTAAAATATAATTCATAGATGATACAGTATACCTTACACATTATGTATATTCCTAACCGTAATAAAGAAGAGAAATAAGAGAATGTAATTTATATAAAATATACATTTCGATATGTAAATGATTGAGCATGACTATACTTGAAAACATGAGGCCATCAGATGTTGCTTCTACAATATGCACAATGCAATAGCCACTATGCGCACTGATTATAGAAGTCTTACAAGTGACTCAAATACCACCAGTGGTGTTGTTCTTGGTGACATAATTTATCTAAATAGGAAACAACTCAGTTACACTTCAAAAAAAACCATGTAAATTTTATCAATTTACACGGTAATGGCATGCTCAGAAATTTCAATGGATATTAAAACTAGAGAATAAATATTTAGCCATTAGATGTTTGTGGGACTATGGAGTGAGTTCTTGGTATAGATAATTACAAACAGATTTTTTTTCCCCTATCAACTGCCTGGTTGGACATTCAAAACCATGCAGTTGGTAGGCGAATCCATTGTCAGGAGGACTCTACCATATGTTGCCAGACATCTTGCATGCCTGGCATGCTCTTTCACTCCATCACTAAATGCCAGTAACAGCCCCCAATCACTATGACAAACGAAGAAGTCCTCATACATTTCCTAAACATCTCTTAGAGATTTATGCTACCCCCATGAAGAACTACTAGAATGAGTGATTAGGGAAGGGTTTGCTTGCTAAAGAGCTACCTTTACTAAGAACAGAATGACCAAAAAAAGAAAAAAAATTAAGCCATAGGAAAAAAAGCATCCCAGGCAGAAGGAAGACCTAATCCACTTTCGCTATAGTGATATAACAAGTTTAGAGGGTTCAAGGAGCAGAAATAAAACTGGTGGGACTAGAATGTATTTAGTAAGCAGTGGAATGAAAGGCCAAAGTAAAAATTTGGACTTTATCATTAATGTGACAGAGGCTTGTTAAGGAGGTTTGTTAAACCAAGGAAAGGTTATTATTTAACTTTTGTTGGCCACTGTGGCTGGGGAGAAGGGACTGTGAGAGGAGAGGCTGAGACTTTTTCAGGTGTTCAGAACACTAGCAGCAGAGAGGAATAGCAAGGGATGGCTTCATGAGTAGGTTTTGGGGAAGAATCAACAGGACTTGGTAATGGATTAGAATCGAGGATCAACCTAGGAGGTTACTTTCAGTCACTGAACTTGCGAGATTTATTACAGAACCCTCTTTTCCTCTCACAAAAGCTTATATTCCTTTGATCTCACTTTTCCTTACAGTTGCATGATTTTATAATTGACCGTGGAGGACTACAATTGTTGAATAAAGTCACAAATGGATGCTTTTTGTTAGTAAAAAGTTAAAAATTATTCATGAGTGTTTCTATTGTTAACGTAGAATACAATAATCACCATCTTATCAGCATTTGTCACATTCAGTATAGACTAATTAGTGGAGTAGTATTGGATAGCTGGTTTATTTATTTGATTTACTACTTAATTTTTTATACCTTTTCCATTATTTGGATTAATCTTTAATAAGTTTTTAGATAAGTTACATTTGTACTTTTGTTTTTTACATTCTTTCCAAGTCTTTATGCAAAAGTAGAATAGAATTTAGCAATTAGTAAATGACTACCATGAAATTACCTTTATTCAAAGACCACATTTTTTTCTCGATGAACTCTGAAGCTATTTTTATTTTAAAATTTAAGCATTGCTGCTATACTTTATGGGATTTCCAAATAATTCAGAATGTCGTTCCTGATTATTTTTGAAGAAGTTGTTCTAGTGCATTTTTATTGGACTTATATGTATTTCAAGCAAACATGGTCTTCTAGTGCTCTGTGGAATGTACTTGACTTTTGAAATTTCTCAATATATTTACCCAGTCCAAAAAAATCATCTGATGTAATGTCTGTTTTATTGAAAACAGTTTACAAACAAAATGATAAATGCAAACTTTAGTTTAAGAATAGGCTAGCCAGGTTCTCACAGCAATTTGACCATTTTAGAATATTTAAAAATATGTATCTGTTTCAGAAGTATATGCTTTTCCATGATCTGTTTGATTCTCTGTAAATATTATTAGATTGAAATTTTAAAAAGTGACTTCTTTCATTATTCAGTGTTGAATGAAATTATTGCTCCTTATAACAGACCACAATGAAAGATCATGGCAATTATCAAAATCAATAAATTCATCAAAGTGAAGCACCTTCCAACCTGTATGTTCTATTAACTATACAAAGTTTATTTTCCTTTACTGTTACGTTCATCTTCCTTCTTCTGTTTTCTGTTTCCAGTTTAGAAATGTTTTGATTCTCATAATCAGTTTTATTTTCTCTTCTGATAGTTATCATGAATCTTCTTCTAGCCTTCATAATTTTGAATAATAGAACCTTTGGTTTCTGTTATAATGTAACAAGAAATATTTGGGGGCATTTTAAAGCTTTTAGCAGTCTACTTTCATTTTATGTTTCAGTTGATGTTTTTTACTCCTCTTCATCATAGTTGAATACTGAACTTATCATTAGCAGAAAAAAAAAAAATACAGAGCAATGTAACTGTATCTTCAAATCCCTTTTATTCTACATATGTTGACTTATTGATGAAGAAATGGAGGAGTTTTGAGTCTGGAACACTTGTTTCTCTGAAGAGGAATTTTCCACTCAAATGGCTAACCTTATAATCAGCTCTTTGTTCTGCTTCTGTAGACATGATTGCTACATAAGCTGAAGGGCAGGGTGACCTTGAGATCAACTGAAGACTACCTCCCTCCTCTTTGCTTGTTTTGTCTGGATAACAGAAGTATTGCCTTTGCTTTTAAGCCCTATAAAAGTAAGGTTACCCCTGAGCTCAGGGCCCAGATGTTCAGAGCACTAGCTCTTCTGGGACCATCAGCGTAATAAACCTGAGTTCTCCAACTCTCCGAATGGTGCTTGGTTTCCAACCGGTCTGATTTTCCTGCAACATCTTCAGACTACTTTACTCTCTTGGTGCCAATTTTGGTGACATTTCAAGTGGAATCACCAGATTTTGAAGAACAAGAGGTGACAAATACACTAAAATGCAATCCGATATGTCGGGATACATGAAATATATAACTTGCCACATTACTATTACTATTCTGGTTTACTATTACTCACTGTATTACTATTCTGGTTTCTGCACTATAAACGCAGAAATTCTAACAAATCCTATTTTGCATGGTTTCCATTTTTAAAAGCACAGTGCATTTTTTAATGCACATGCTGCATGATCAAGTATATTCCTTATATATTCCTTCTAACTTGATAAGCTATCAATGTGAATCTAATTCCCATGCTTACGAGTATACATGTCTGAATATTGGAAGACTTTTTCACAGATTAGCTTCAGGCTCTATATGTTTCAAACATTGTTTCCCCCACATCCTATGTACTTAGAGAGCAGGGGTCCTAGGACATGTTGGTGTCACGGATACAGCCCCAGACCCTCATGTCATGACTCTGGGTGAGGTGGCATAATGGACTGAAGAAGTGCTCCTGGAACTCCTTCCATATTGGCACCACTATACTGGTATAACTAAATCCAAACTAAAGTGTTTGAGTTTTCTGAGCTGGATCCCAAATGCAAGGAGAAATGTGACAAAGTAGAGAACAGAATGGAAAGAGACAGTGGTCTTGACAGACTGCGGTGAAAATATTTTGCAAATTCTACAAAATTGTATAACCCTGTGAACACATGGCTAGAACTCCTTGTAGGTTTTTGAAAGGAGAAGGTGCCATTGAGGGGCCATGTGGCCTATGTGGCCTATGCATCATTCACTTCACAGAAGATTCTTCTCTGCAAGTCAATTAAGTGTTTCTAGAGGTAGAGAATGTTTGCTGTGTCAAATGTTGCCAAGAAGTGTAATAAGATGAGGACTGACATGCAACTTTTGGATTTGGCAAGTGGAGACCTTTGGTGACCTTGAGGATATTCATTTCATAGGAAGGGAAAGATGCCAAATTAGAATGGAATAAGAAGAGAATGGGAGGTTTGGTCCTGATCTTTCTGTAGTGAGGCATATATATTAACCTTTGGAATTTTTGAGGCAGGTGAATGTATTAGCTATTTAGAACATCATAGTTTTTTTTTGTTTTTGTTGTTGTTATTTTAAAGAAATGTTGCTGTGGCAGGAAGCATTGAGTGGCTGGAAGCTAGAAGGGTACACAGGGTGAAGAGAGGGCTATTTAAGGATGAGTCCTGTTAGAGTAGGTATATATTCTGGCCCAGTAGAGAGAAAGAATAATAATGCCGAAGAGAAGGGCTAATTTTAGGAGCCAAGTGCCTGAGGTGGGAGGGAAGCCAAGGAGATATCTGAAGGAGAAGCTGGTGTTAATAAGATAAATTTATTCTCACCTTGATAAGGGAAGTACCACCTTTATTTACAGTCTAAGTGTCTCAGAGTGAGGGGGCAAAGTCAGAACATTCAGGAGTTTTTGGAATCTGGTTTAAGATAGGTCTTTCAATAAAGGGATGAGGTGGGAACTTGATTAGGATTAGGTAAGGATTATAATATGATAGTTTAGAATCTATGGACAGAGAAGGAAGATGGAGAAGATACAGCTGCAGGTAAGTTGGCAGATTTGATTAAAGGAGATTTAAAGAAATCATTCCCAAGAAATTAACTTTATTTTATTTTATTTTCCTGGTAAAGTTTGAAGCAAGGTCAATAATTAAAAGTGAGGGGCTAGTATGGTGTGCAGGAGGTCTGAAGGGGGGAAAAGAGGAAAACTATCATATTGAAAGTAACAAGCAAAGGTACTAAGGAAGGATAGTAGGAATACAGGTGGCTGACTGGTGTACTCCCAGTCTCTCTGCTAAAAGGTAGTCCTCTCAAAGGTAACTAATCTCCCAGATGCAACTCACCCTTCCCCACAGAAAACATTTTAAACTCATTGTCACTCCCAAAGCAATTTTGCAGCCACCAAAAGTGGAGTTCCTAAAAATGTCTTGCTGTCAACAAAGGTTCTTTACTTCCCATTTTAAGATTAACAAGCCCTTGGAAGGGTTGTTCCAGATCAGGAGGTGGTTGGCCACAAAAGTTAATTTAGATTTCTAAACTTCCAACCTGGAGAATTGGAGAATCACTCAAACCTTTGAAATTAGTATCTTCTGGGTTTTTCTCAAGGTTTTGAAGATCTTAAGGCCGAGTTTTAACCAGAGATCAATGCATGATAAGTTTTCCTCCCCCAGAGTGTCCACAAGGACAGGAAAATGTCTAAACTGCCATTGTCCAGGCCTCCCTTTTCCTTGTGACTTGTATGTAGCCTTGACACATGGTAAGCGCCCAATATATAATAGCTGCCATAAAATCTATGTCTATGTAAGAATATCCAACCTTATAAAGAATTTTAATTAAAATTTGACTCAAACAGAATATGCCTGAAAGCAAGATCTCAGCAGACTGAGAAAAATACTTCTGAGAATAATAGTCTATATTTTCAAATACTTTTTATGTATTTGAAATAAAGGAGGGGATGTAAGGAAATTTACACAAGTTGAGTGAAAGCTAGGAGGGGATCGGATTACAGAATAGTTAAGATTAAGTGTTATCTGGAGGGTGGTCATGCTTTAGAAGGAAGGGTCTGGAAAGAGGCCTTTCAAAGGTGTATTAACCTAGATGCACAGAAACAACAAACAGGGCTTGCTGAAGGCAAAGATAAATCTTTTACTAAAGAAGTTATAAGCCTGGGCATGACTACCTACCATGCATGACCTGCCCCGTTAGTTATTTATGATCAGATCACCCTGCGAGGTTACTTTCCATAGAACCCTTTTTTTATCTACATCTACATAATCTCTTATTCATTTTCCAATATCTTAGCACAAATAGAAAACAAAAGTACTCAATGCACAAGACTCCTAGAACTATTTGGGATGCAGAGATGGAATTGAGAGAAATGCTGCTTTGGAAATATTATTTTTTTATAAAGTGCTTACTATGTCATGTTTATTCCACATGGAACAAAATGAGACAATCAGTAGTTCTAAAGGGCTCCTTAAGGATGAGAGAGACAGGTCCAAGCCTCATCATATTAAATGATGAAGATGTGCTAAAAACATGCTTAAGACTGGCCTAATATTGGTCCTTAGTTTAAATATTCACATTTAACAAATTGACTCATGCTATTCAAAAGATAGTTGGAAGATTTATAAAACGAATGAATTCATAGCATGGCATCCAGGAAGGAGATACACATTTCAAGTTGTGTGATAAATGCCTTCTGTTCTCAGTCATGTCTGTATCTCTGGGGGTGTATGAGTAATTGCATTTGGAGATAAGTAGAGAAGTCTACATTCCAAGCCCTGAATGCTGTGGCCTATCTAGCCTTGTTCTGGAAATTCTTTGATTATTGCTTGTTGCTAGGAACGAATCCCCTTTAACTACTACTAAATGGAAAATAACTAAACAAAATAGCACGAAACAAAACCCAAGTTACCAGTTATGCTAGAGTTACAAAATTGAATCCATTCAATTGTTTTTGAGTATTTAGAGAACATTTTTGAGTGCGAGATTGATTATTAATTTTATTGAGGTTTGTATATAAGAGGTTAGAGAAAATATTTAAGTCTGAAGTCCAAAAAAATAATGTTTTCAATGATTTATTCACAGTGATATTGACAGTGCAGGACTATGAATGAATGATGCAGTCACCCCCTGTTCTAGGAATCTTTGGCAAACCATAAGGCACCTCTGGGAGTGGATACATTCTAGTTTGAGATGTTTTAACATAAAAGTACAGGTATAGACTATTAAACGTACATCTTAACTTTCATTTAACTGTTTAGCCATTAACTGTTTAGTCATTCGGTTATATTAAAATTTATTCATTTGTTTAAGAATTTATGATACTCTACTGCACAAAGTATCAAGTGGCCACTATGGAAGTAATAGAGGTGATTAAGACTGCATTTAGGGTCAAGGATTTTGCACTTGAATCAAGATGATGCTTATCATCTACTCAATACTATGTTCAGTCTTAAAACAAACAACTAAATCTATAGTTAGTTTCTGTTTAAAGTTAAAGGCCATTTTACATGCATTCATTACAAAGTTGAAAATGGGGAAATATTTGCACTCCCCCTTAGGAGAAGAAATGATCCAGCAAGAAGATGAGTCCTCATACCCATTGAAGTATTTCTAAAGCAATACAACTCTGTCGCAATTGCCTTCTGCCTGACAGTAGTGGTAAGATCACTTGAGTTAAGAGATGGTAAAATGGGAAAAGTTACAACAGTAGACACCCACATACACACCACCCTGCTTAGATACAGAACAACTTCCCACACTGTCCTGACCGCTTGTGCATACCTACCTACCTGTCACATGTCCCTCCTTCCACCATCCTACAAACAGCCCTTATCTTAAACTTTGAGTTTATCATTCCTTGTTTCTTCTCTAGTTTTACTAAATATGTACCCTCAACAACACATGGTTTGTTCTTATGAGTTAGTCAATAAACAGAACTGTATCACACGTATTGTTTTGTGACTTGCTTTTTTACTCAACCTTAGTTGGAATTCATTCATGGTAATGTGTATGGCTGCTGCTCCTTTTTATTACTGCACTACATAATGTCCTACTGCCTGCCTATTCCA
>NW_006438113.1:18821899-18847599 GCF_000325575.1 Pteropus alecto | reverse complement strand
TGAAATTGCAGCATTGACAAAAGCTAAGTTTGTTTTATCGAAGCTGAGATGAGTAGGGTTAATTGCAGCCAAAGCCAAATTATGATCATCATTATCTATATCACAATCATTATCAGTTAAAAACAAAAAAAAAATATGAGGGAGATGTTAAAATGTCAAGAAAAGTTTGGAAGCTATTTAAAAGGACCAGTGAGGAATCACAAATAAAAGAAAGCATCGTTGAGAAAAATTATAGAGGTAGAATTTTTACAACTGGTAATTTTTGGATTTTGGAAGTAAGGAAAATGATAGGTCAAAGATGAAAGAATGGTGGAGTCATGAACTAAAATAGGAAAACCAGAAGCTAGAACTGATCAACTATGTTTCATCAGAAATGCAGGTGACATATCCAGAGGGAAGCGTAGGTCAGGAAATCGATTGAAGATAGTTTCTATCTGTCATTTTACAGTTATTTAGTATAAATGTCTATTGAGGACCATGCAAGAACTTACATATGTTATTTCATTGACTTATTCATTCAAAAACATTTATTAAGTGTCTATAATGTTTTGGCTACTATGTGAGGAGCTAGGGCTACCATGGGGAGCAAGACAAATCCCTGCTCTTGGATAGCTTCCAGTCAAAAAAAGGAAACAGATAATGGAATATTACTCTACCATAAGAAGAGTTGAAATAATGCCATTTGCAACGACATGAATAGACCTTGAAATAATCATACTAAGTGAAATAAAACAGACAGAAAAGGTTGAAAACCACATGATATCACTTATATGTGAGATGTAAACTTAAAAGCAACAAATGAACAGGACAAACAAACAGAGACTCATGGACACGGACAATGGACTAGTGGTTACCATAGGGGAGGAGAGAAGGGAAAAAAATAAAATGTTAAATAAACAAACAAACAAAAAAGAAAACAGAGAACAAAAGATAATTACATCATATTAAGACTATTAAATTCAACTGAGTAAATTTGAAAATCTGATAGGCTTTATTAAACAACACCCCATTTAGTAACTAGAAGAGAGCTCCAGGGTTGTACAAAATAGAAGGCTTCTTTTTTTTTTTTTAATAGGAAGAAGGGTGGGGCAAGGGTACTATAACAAAAGAAAAGAAAAGAAAAGATTATTTTGGGGCTGGACAGCTTTGAGGTGAGAGAAAGGGAGGGCATGTATCTTGCAAATTGCCTCTTCACTCTATTGGGGAAATGAGGAGGATTCATGTGACGGATTACCCTACTGGTGCTTGACCAGAGAATTTCAGGCCGGTTGATTAAGATTACTTTTCTGAGAGGCTGAAATTGCAATTATATCAGGTATTAAATCTAGGCTAGTATCATGGGCTAAAAGCATGAGTGACTATTTTGCTCCTGTGGTTTTCTTTTTAACAAGACTTTAGTGAAAGAATTATAGCACACTGAGAAGACAGAGAAAGGATTATGTAGTCCACTAGTGTTGCCATAACAAAATACCACACACTAGGTGGCTTAAACAACAGAAATTTATTTTCTTACAGCCTGGAGGCTGAAAGTCCAAGATCAAGTGGTTGATGGGGGTAGTTTCTCCTGAGGTCTCTCCCCTTGATTTGCAGATGGCTATCTTGTCTTCTTGCTATGTCCTTACATGGCCTTTTCTCTGAATGTGCACACTGGTGTCCCTTCCTCTTCTTATAAGGACACTAGTCCTATTGGAATAGGGCCCTGCCCTTATGACCTCATTTAACCTTAAGTACCTCTTTAAAGATCCTATCTCCAAATATAGTCATGTTGATGGTTAGGGCTCCAACATATAAATTTTGAAAGAACACAATTCAGTCCGAAACAGATTAGCTTTTCAGAAAGTAGCCCCATCCAAAGTAAGATCTGAAGTTTGCATGGAATTAGCCAGGTAAAGAGTAAGGAGATGTGTACTTCAGACTGCAAGTAAAGTATGGTCAAAGGCCAGGAACAATAGAGAATATGGCACATTAGGAAACTAAAGGTCATTTCCAGATGAGTCTAGAGAGGTAAGCAAACAACCTTGGAAGGCCTCGGAAGTCATGACAAAATTGCAACTTTATTTCAGGGCAATAGGAAGTCCGTGGAATGCTGTAAGCAGGAGAATGACAAAACCAAATTTGCACTAATTACTTTGGCTGTAGTGTAAAGAGTTAACTGGAAAATGATAACACTGGAAATAGGAAGACAAGTTAGGAGGCTGCTACAATAATATAGGCAAGATGGCAGTGGGAATGGAGAGAAGTATACAGAACTGAAAAATCCTCAGGACGTAGAATTGGCAGGACTTGCTAAATGGACTGGGGAATGAGGAATAAACTTAGAATGATGCTTAGGTTTCTGAGTTGAGCAAATAGGTGGGAAGTTGGTTTGGTGCCCTGAGACAGGGGACAAAGAAGCAGATGGTCTGGGGGAGGGGAGGATCATGAGCTCAGTTTTTAATATATTGAGTTTTAGATTTGTGAGTCATGTAAGTAAAGATGTTGATAGCCTTATCAGCTAGCTATTTCAATGTTTCAGAAATGAGATTTTTTTTTTTTAAATGAAGTTTCAAGAGGTTGATTAGAGTGGGATGCATACCCATGTTTATTTGACTCCAAGGGCTATGCTTTTTCTACTATAGTCTACAAAATTTTCCTCAAAGCTCTGAGTCAGAAATATTTTGGACTTCAGAATTTTCTGGATTTTAGAAAGCTAATATTGTTCTTATACTCTATATTATAGAGCAGGTACTGGGGCAATCTCTCATAAAAATATACACATTAGTAAATCTTCAATGAATCGTGAATAACTATGAATAGTCTCATGACAGGATAGGTTTTGTCATCAAATGAATAATATAAAAGCTTTTATTTTTCATGGTGTACTGGATTTTGGAACTATAGATAAAGTTGTACCTTCTGGAATAATGTGATGCCATAGAAGTCAAAGGAATAGAGTTTCAAGAATAAAGTAATGGTCAGGAGTGTCAAATGTTATTGAGGGAAGAACTGAAGAAAAATTATTAGACTGGGCACCAAGAAGTTAATTATATCTTCGGGAACATATCTTTTACTAGTATAAGGTAATAGGAGTACAAGTCAACTTTTGAGGATTTAAAGAGTAAGACAAACTACGTAACAACAAAATGATTAAAATGAAATGACAAAAAATACAAAGTATCACCACCAACAATTTAGAGCAAGTGGAATTTTCTTTCACTGCCGGTGGTAGTGTAAATTGGCATAAGCATTTTGGAAAACTGGCAGTATCTACTGACTAAAGCTGAACATATGCATAACATATGACCCAGTAATTCTAATCCTAGATATATGTTCAGCAAAAATGTATGCATATGCACTCCAAAAAACACATACAAGATTGTTCTTATCAGCTTTGTTTGGGAGTAGCTATGGGTTCATGGCTGTTCATTATGTTGTAAATAAATTAGTTACAAATAAATAAAGTGTCATGAGTAGACCACTGAGAACTGTTGATCATGAGCCAAGAATTATAATTAATTCAAATCTGTGCACTGAGGTCCATATGAAAAGGGAAGAGGTATAAGTTGTTAATGAGAATGGTGCCTGAGGATGTACACTTCCTTCCAAGCACACTAATAGTAAAAGCAATAGATGGGTAACTCAAGGGGTGACCAGGAGATGGAAACCATGTGAACGCATGTGCAGGAGAGAGCAAGCTTGGGCCGCTACCATGAATCTGTCGTGCCAGGCCTGGATTGCCCTCCTATAGGTTTTTTCTTTTTTAACAGACTTCTGTCTTGCTTAAGTCATTTTTATTTTGTATTTTCTATTATATATAGGAAAATGCAACCTATAACTAATAGATTTCTATTAACTTCCTCATTTGACTTAATCTAGTCAAAGTCGATTTTTGCTATTTGCAACTAAAAAGTACCGACTAAAATATATGGCACAGGATTTGTGGTTATAAAGTCAAAATTTGCTCTTCTGTATATTTTACTTTAGGGCTTATTAAAAGTGAATATGTGAAGAAGTATACTTAATATTTTATATATAGCCAATGATTTTAAAAGACAGTATAATCAATGGTTAAAAATATAGTAAAAGAGTAGACAATCAGTCAAGTCTTTTTCACAAGTTAGTGTCGTGAAAAAAAAGATGAAGTCAGAATTTATCTCGATTAAAAGCAAATTAAGAAAACAAAGAGACATAGCAATCACATGCAAGGTATGGACTTTGGTTAGATTTTGATCTGCTCCAATTTTGGCAATTTGGGGAAATTGGACTGTGGTACAGGTTGATGTTAAAGAATTAGGGTTAATTTTGTTATGTATGAGTAAGGTATTATAGTAAAGTGGGGGAAATGTTCTTATTTTTAGAGATGAGTACTAAAGTAATTAGAGAGAAGTAAAATATTCATGATTTACTTAAAAATTTTTAGCAAACAAATAGATGGAAAAATATGGTAAAATGTTAGCTATCTGGCTGTTCGTTATACTGTTATACTTTTGATACACTTGAAATTTTTCATAAAAAGAATAAAAATGCATCTGTGCAAAAAAAGCTTTGTTTTTACAATTACAGAATAAACGTCCTATAAAATACAGCCAATAATTATAATTTAACCAAATAGGATATTTACTCTGTGACAGCAAAGAATTCAAGAGAGTTTTGTAAATTATTTCAATTTTGTGATAAAAAATTCTCCAATTGGTCTTTGCCCAATTACTTTGCTCCCTTTTGGTCTTTGCCCAATTAGTCTTTGCCCCTAAAACTGAATTGGAAGACTATGGTGAACATGGCAGTCACTCAGAGTCCTGAGGACTTCAAAACTGGTGATGGACAATTCAGTGTGGAATAAGCTAAATGTCTGGCCAAAGCTGAAGTCTGGCCAACCTCCATGTATGCTGCGAAAATTCTTTGGCTGCAGCCCTGATGTTGTAATATCTGAGGTTGCATCATTCTTCTCACAATTGCTTCTGGATCAAATAAATGTCAACAGCATATGATGTAAACATGTCAGGGTAGAGAGTATAGGTGTCTGTCATGTTCTTTCTTCCTTTCTCTTTCTCTATATCTCCCTCTCTTACCCCCTCCCTTTCTTTTTTCCTTCAATTAGTGGCAAAATTCTTATTTCTTCTGTGTTGCTTTGCTACTCTTCCCTTTCCTCGAGCTGTCACATGGCTTCACAGGACTGTCATTCAGAGGTTTCCTGTGCTGGTGTTGCTAGGTGGAACGGCTGCAGGGAGCATAGAATACATAGGGACTGACTAGATTAGCAACAGATTTAAGAATCTTGGCAACTTTTTAAAAGGAGGCTGGAGGCAAATCTCTCCTAGAAAATTTAGGGGAAAACAGTGTCTGTATTTCTGTCTTATGACTTCAATCATTTCTTCCCTATCATTCAGTTTCTACATAGAATCTACGAATTTATTTAAGGGTAATTAAACACTATCATCTTCCAATAACTCACGATTCTCTTGATTCCTTCCCAATATGTGACTGCTCTGTTTGAAATAAAATCTAAATGAACTAGCATTTTGCATTAAAGGGTCAGAACAATTGGCAGAGCTGCAAGTTTGGCGACTTTGTAATTGGGAATGGTGAATATAATGGCTGAAGAGGTTTTGATTAGGCATGTCTTAGCATTCTGAAATGCAGAAAGAAAATATAGGTGAAAAGTGTTGCCCTCATGCCTGACTCAGTGCAAATCAACAGGTAAGTTATTTTTTATAGTTGGAAACAGACAGCCCTGCTGATGCACCAATAGATACATGGGTCAAGGACATTTGGGATTTTGGAGAGCTCTCTTCAGCTCCCTTGTTTGCAAAACACTAACCTAATACAAAATTGGTTGAATCATTGCCTTTCTGCCTTTATTTGTCTCTTCCCAGGTGTCAGCTTACTGGATAAGAAACCTGCCCTGAAATTCTACTTTCCTTGGCTTCTCTTCTGTTGAGCTTTATTGAATAGAACGCCTAACTCCTGCCTAACTTGGCTCTCTTCATCCTGGCTCATGCTGAAGCAACTGGACAGCTTGGCTCAGAGTCCAAGAAGTTAGAGCCTATGACCTCACGCCAACCACCCCCCGCCCCCCAATTCTGTTCCTGCCCAGTCTGGTTTGTGAATAGTTCTTGGCAAATCCCCCAGAGGAGAACAGAGCCACTAACAATAGCAACTCTCTTTTTAACTTGAATCTTTTGGTACTCAGGACTATAAACTTAGGAAAACCCAAAATAACCTATGTAATTACAGTGGGTTACCCTAACAGTCTATTTCTCCTATTACCAACATTAGAGTCACTCCAGTAGATATTTAGCTGCTTGTAGTGGAAAGAGTACTGGGCTTATAGCCAGGCAGACCTAGATTCTTAACTTAACTATTTACTAGTTAAGTTAACTTAGCTATTTACTAGTTTTACGACTTTGGACAAGTTGCTAATTTGAGCATGTTGGAATTGAACGAGCAAATGTACATGTAAGTGCTGGGAGAATTACAAAATGTTATGCAAAGTTAAAATGTTGCTATTGAGAAATGAGGATAATTTAAAAGTTTCAGAAAAAGGAGAAACTAAATCTTCAAGAAGCACTTGAATCAACCTGAAGCAAGACAATGCTTAATCTCTTTTCAACACCCTGCTCCTTCTTAAAAACGAACAACCAGAACTAGTTTCCTTTTAAAGTTAAAGTCAGTCTTCCCTTTTGTTCATGATGAAGTTGGAAATGGAGAAGAGTTTGGTAGTTTCTCTTATGATGTTAAAAGGAAAAACCGCAAGCCCCAAATGGAGTTACTTGTGTCAAAAGCCCATGATATCAAACCTAGATTTAATACTTAACCTAATTGGAGATACAGCCTTTCCCAGGAGTGAATTTCAAACCAGTCAGTCTGGAATTTCTTGATCCACACTAGTTTGGTAATCATTATAAGACCCCCTACCCTCCCCGAAGGGAAGGTGTCCTTGCCTGAAATAATCTACTTCTAATTTCTTAGTACCACCTTCTTTCTGCCTATAAAAATATTCCATTTTGTACAACCTCTCAAAGTGCGCTTCTAGTTGCTAAATGGGATGTTGCCTAATTTATGAATTGCTTGATAAATCCAGTTAGATCTTCAAATTTGTTTGAATTTTGTTTTTTAACAATATCAAGGAACGATACAACAGGAAGATAAGTCCTCATACTAGTAAGTGCAGGAAAGAGGGTCATCTGCTTACATGCTAACTGTGCTGGTTTTCTCTGCAGTTAAGCTATTGTTTTTGTCCCTTAAATTTTTATTTTATATATAGTGAAAGGGGTTGACTCTTCAGATTTAGACATATTTTTGTCCTATATCACTCTTGTGCATACACAAAAAGAGAAATTTTCTATTGCAATCAAGGCAGAGTGATCTGTTGTGATCTTTTTTTTAAAATTTCTTCCTTTATTTGAATTGTAATGTGTCAATAATAGGTCCACTGTTTCCCCAGCTAGGATGGCCTGGAGACTTCTATAACCCTCCACTGATGGTCTTAGGAGATAAATGGGTCCTTCCTGGTAAGCAAAGAAGTCTTCCATGTGTCTAAAGGTATACAAACCTGCAAGTAGAAAACCAGCCAGTGGCAAGCTTCATTTATAGCTTGGAAGCCTGGATAGCCCTAAAGTCTTTGTATGCTTGCAAACTCTTCCTTTGATGACTCAGCCATCTAGCATGCAGGCTCTTCATAGCCTGTAGCTGATCAAGCCAATAGCATGACAGGAAGTGGCAGAGAATAGGGCTGACAGATGCAATGTCTGTGTCACTGTTTGGACATGGTATGTACATGTCAATTTTCCTCTTTTGCTGATCTGGATGAAATCACTCTTAAATATTGGTGTTTGCTTGAACATATTATACTCTCCTTCTTTGTCCAGCTGTTAACTTAAGTTCCCCTTAGAGGTATTAAGGGGAACTTAAGTTAACAGCTGGACAAAGTAGCTGCACAGTAGCTGCACAGCCAGCTACTGTGGACTGAGTAATGTGGTGACATAAATTCACTACTCATGGTTATAGTTTATCAAGGAATTTCTGCCTCTCGATTTTACCTCCTTGAAGGTGTCTGTAATAGTTTTCTATTACCACAAATGTAGTAGCTTAAAACAACACACATTTATTATCTCACAATTTCCATGGGTCAAGAGTCTGGGCATGATTTTGATGGGTCCTCTGCTGAGATTCTCACAAGTTTGCAATCAAGGCATAGACCAGGACTGGGGTCCACTTAAAGCTTGAGGTCCTCTTCCAAGCTCACACAGCTTTCGAAAGAATTAATTTCCTTGAGGCTGTATAGCTATGGTGCCTCTATCGCATCTTCCTGTTCCCTTCACAGCATAAATCACAATTATTTTTTATTGCCAATGAATTCCTTGACAGAAAGAACCCAGCATAGTGTTTTGGCACATACTTGTTATATGAATCAAGTCTCACATTAGGCTATTTGTGACCCACATTATTTTACTAATTTGTCAGCAACTTGAGGGCAGAGCCCTGAATCATTCATGTTTGTCTCCCTCAGGGGGTGGGTTTGGGGTCCAGTCCAGGGCATGGTTTAGCATCGCTGAAATCTGATTTAAAAGAAAACTCAGGTGCAAGAATAAAGGTGGGAAAGGGAGAACAAGAGAGAGTGTAGCAAATTAGAGTGAATTTGGGAAGTCAGGCTGGAAAGAAATGGGAGAAGCCAACAGCAGAAGTCAGCCACTTTTAAGTTCCAACAAGGCTACACCTCCTTACATGACGTCAGAAGAGACTTCAAGAAAATGAAGATAAGCTTCTCGCGAGAAGAAAGATCGACAGCGAGAAAGTGTACGTCAGTCTGTGACCCGCCTTCCCTGAGCTCCACCCCGGTCCTCACTCCCACCTTGAACCAGCCGCATGTGACGCCATGACGCGTGCGTGGCCGCGGCGCAGGGGGCGGGCCCACGGCGCAAGGGGCGGGCCCTTAGCGCCGGAGGAGGAAGTGGTGCGGTTATTGCTCTTTCTGCCCCCTCCGCTGGCTCCCAGGCGCGGATAGGGGCTACTTTCTCCGCCGCTGCTTCGCGCTCCCCTTCTGTTCACCTCCATGTGCTTCGGCGCCGTCGCTCCCCTTGCTCAGGCCGCCTCTTATTCCGGGGTCTATGGAAGTAATGGAAGGACCCCTAAACCTGGTGAGTGGCCTTCAGAGGGTCGCGTCCGCCCTCGGTGCTTTTACCTCAAGAGTTCGGTCTGGTCCCAGGGGTGCCGCTGACTCACGAGGCCAGGAGGCGGCTCGGCGAAGGTGGTCCTAAAGGCTGGGGGGCGCAGGCGGGCGTGGCCCCACAGAGTCTCCGGACCAGCTGTCCCAGACGTCGCCCCGCTCGGAGATCCCCGGGAAGATCCCGCGTCCATTTCCCGCTGCCTCCGGGCGCCCCCTGTCGCAGGGCTCTAGGCGAGGGGCTTCCACTAGCCGGGGCTGCCCCCTCTTCAGGCCGAAGGAAATGCCTTCAAGCGCCACGTAACCACCTCTCTGCAGCTTGGAGAGACACTGAAACCGGTCAGGGCAGAAATGGTGTGTTATAGTGCTTTTAACTTCCAAAACAGAGGATCTGAAATCTGAGCCTCCCCACTTTGGAGAGGTGAAGTAATACCCCTTCTCACCCCCATTTTTCTCTTCACTCATTTGTCACATTCAGATGCATAAACTGACAGTCTCCCTTTTCGGATAAGTTGGAGACAGCTGGAGAAAAAGACAGGGTTATTTCTGTTAGCTGAATTTCATCACTTTAGGCATAATGAAAATATGGTAGATGTTTGCCTTTCTCAGAAAAAGTGCTGATAGCCTATTATTATGTTTTTAGGCACTTCAGGTGTTGCGATTTAAGCAACCATGAGAAACACATTCTTTTTCTGACTGGCCACTGCATCTTCTCGTTTCCCAGAGAGGGTACTTACTTTGAATACAAAGCCAGGTTACTTAAGGTTGCAGACAGACTGAAGGAACTTAAGTGTCACAGGTTTGAAATTCAGTTGCAGTGGTGGGATTGGAAAAAGGACGTATGGAGAATTAATTTCTCAGGTTGGAACTCTGAACCCTAGGGTCGTGGAAGAGCCCTGGGCTGGATTTAAACCATTCTATAAAGGAGGAGTAGCAGCGCATGGTGGTTTAAGAGTATAGATTCTGGAGCTACACTGCTGGGATTTGAATTATGGCATTGTCACTTAAAAACTGTGTGACCTTGGGCAAATTAGTTGACCTCACTGTTTTGGTTTGTTGTGAGCATTCAAGGAGCAAATAGGTGTAAAGGGCTTAGAACAGTAACTGGTACATAGTACATTGTAAGAGTTAGCTATTATGGTAACCCAGAGCATAAGTCTTTAATTTAAAATCTCACTTGTAAAATAAAGATATGGACTTGTTGAGCTTGAAAGGCCTAAGATTCTAGGACCTAAACCTGTGGTTACCAAATGACTGGTGGCCAGGTCACTGTTCTGAGAAGTACCTCCCAGTTTTATTAAGTTGAGCCCTGCCCCCATTGGTGAGAGTTGTTTACACTTAAAAGAATTGGACTAGATTTGTGAGTTTTTAAAAACTAGGGAAATGTCTTGCACTTTTCTTGTTTTTAAGGTGACATAGTTTGCAGTGAAATATAATGGATGGCTCAATATTGAAACTTAGCAGGATTTAGAAATAACCAGCAGTTTATAAAGTGCTTCAAAGTTCAAGTGCCCATGCAAAATAGCCATTGGTTTAGTTCCAGTTAACTTCACTTTATTTGGCTATTGGCTGCAGCATAACCCCAGCCAGCTGTCCCACTAGTGTGTGGTGGCTTATGAGAAGACTGGAACTGGGTGAAGCAGCAGAATCACCAGTTTAGGAAGAATTAGTTAAATGTAATAGTATTTTTGTAGAAAATTTTGAATCGAGTCCTGTTAAGCAGGCTAGCATAATTCCATAATCCAGCTATAAAATTTATGTGGGCAAATATTAGAAATTTGGCATCATGAATTCTTAAACCATTTGAGATTTAGAAGATCTGAGTTCTAGCCAGCTGTTTATTGAAAGATAACAGTGGAATAGAGATTAACATTAACTTCAATCATTTTAACACTGCTGCTTGTAAGTACCAAAGACTGGAGTTTTTTGAAGACTAGTGTATTCTTTTATGTGAGCAGATATCCAGCTTAGTATTCAGTCGATTTCAATGAGAAATAGTTCTCAACACTATGATTTCGTGAGTACCTTTGAAAATCTCAGTGGTATACATAAGCTTTTTCTAATTGCATAGTATAGTCGTAATTCATTGTACAAGGACTATTGCAGTGCATAGACTTATGTATCTTCAGAGCATCCTTGGAATTTAGGAAGAACTGATTCCCGTTTTACAAATAAATAAGCCTAGGCTGAGAGAAATTAAGTAATTAAACTAGTGACTCAAAAACATTATGGATCACAATTTATTTTGATGTGACCTCTTTCTAGTAATGCTTCTGTATTAATGTACTCATTATTTTCATTTCAATATGGTCCTTATCTGTTGAATTGTAAATTCTGTGTCAGCATTTAGTGCCTCTGCTCTAGTATTTTTATATTAGATTTGCAGTAAGGGTCTGTAGGATTATTTCCTCAGTGAATTTTTAGGATATAGAAGAGACCAGTTTGAAATAGTCATTTTACTATATAGTACAGACATTGTGTTCTAGTTCTGGTTTTTGAATTTGGTCAGAAGAAAAATAAGATAAATCTTATATCAGTTGAGGGGGAAAATAGCTAGTCTTTGGACTCTTTTGTTTTACCAGTTATTTTTTTCTGTCAGTTTTTAACATGGAAAAATTATAACAAAATCACTTACTGTATATTTAGGCATTTATTTCCATACATTTAATTTTGGCATTGTGAATGCTGGCACCAAATGTCAAAACTCGTGAAATAATGTCTAGTTCTTTGGTTTGTTTGCTGCCTGTTTGGGAAGTGATGTCAGACCTTAATTTATACATGACTGTTGCTCATGCTTTGCTTACCTACTCTGCAAACTCAAAGGACAAGGTCCATGTGACTACATGGCCATAATTGTACTCTATGTGTTTGGCTCTTAAGAGTGCTGAGAATACATTTGTTGAGTAACTAAGCTTCCTTCTAGAGTGGTTCTTCTTATCTAAGAAATCAGATATCTGGGTCCAAAGAATGGCCTTGTACATACCTAAAATCTTTGTAACTATCCCATGTTAATTATATTGGCAGTGAAATCTTTAAGTTAAAAAAACAAAAATGAAAACAAAATGCTGTTTGAACTCTTCCCTTGTTGCCTTGGAAATTTCAAGAAAAAATTCATCCCGTGTCACAGTTAGGCTGTGCTTAATGGAAGTACTCTGGGGAAAGGTGGTAGAGCACTAAGACTTATTCAACAATTGCTAAGTGCTAAGATTGGCACCAGGCACTTTGTATGTATATTATTTATTTTGTTTTGTTAGGAGCTATATGAGATTCATTATATGGATGAATACATTGAAATGCAGAGTAAGTGGTGATAGTGGGATTTAAAAGCAAGATTCTAAATAAAATATTGATCTTTCTGTTCGATCAGTGTTTGCTCATTTGTTTGACTGTGATTCACAATGAGAAATTTTTACATAACGACCAGTACATACAAACGTGTATATTACTGCAGAGCTGCTACATTCTGGATGTGCCTCCTAGAATTGTGTAAAATGCAGGGACCCTCATAAATTTCACCCCCAGACAACAAAAAACTAAAACTAAAACTTTTATATGATGGCATACACACACACACACACACACACACACACATACACACACGTGTGTGGTGTTATATTTGGTGCACTCTAATATTTACTATTGGAGTTTTTGAAAAAATGCTGTTCTGACCCACTAAATCTATTTCACAGCTCACTAGGTGTTGTATCCTATAATTTGTCTTCACAGCAGATGGTGGTAAGTTATGAAAAAAAGGCAAACTAAATTGGAAACCTGAGGAAGAAAAAAGATGGAAAGATGTGTGTGGGAGAAATTGATCCTTAGACTTAAAATCAAAAAACAGGTTTCCTGGACTTCTCTAACTCTTGAGCAGTTATCTTAAGTATAATTTTATTACATTAGAGGGTCAGTTTGGTACTTACTGTTAGAAGACACTACTTGCCTGTAGGAGACTCACTGATGGATGAATGGATAAAGAAAATTGTGTATGTGTGTGTAGAATGGAATATTATTCAGCCATAAAAAAGAATGAAATCTAGTCATTTGTAACAACATGGGTGGACCTTGAGGGCATTATTCTATGTGGAATAAGTCAGACAGAAAGACAAACACCATAATGATCTCCTTTATATGTGGAATCTAAAAAAAAATTTCTTTGTAACTGTATGGTGTGAGAGATATTAGACTTATTATTGTGATCATTTTGCAATATATACAAATATCAAATCATTTTATGGTACACCTGAAACTAATATAATGTCAGTTATACCTAAGTTAAATATATAATCCTAAGGGAAACAATTACTAATGATTAGTAAATTGTGACAGAATAGAAAAACTAAGGCAAAAAAGAAAACACTGATTTTTATGAAGGTCAGATTTATATAATTTTATAAGAAATCCAGAAAGTTAAAAAAAAAAAACAAAACAGGCAAACAAAAAAATTGAGCTCATTTGTATACCAATCTAGGGAAATGAAAATATGTTAATGGAGTTGAAATTCTTTTTAAAACAATTTTTAAATTGAGGTATAATTGACATACTCATTTCAGATATACAACATAATGGTTCTATATTTGTATATATTTCAAAATGATCACAGGGAGTCTAACATCTATCACCATACATAGTTACCGATTTTTTTTTTCCTTGTGTTGAGGACTTTTAAGATCTGCTCTCTTAGCTACTTTTCAAATATGCAATATCCATTGTCACCATTTCCATGACTTATTTTATAACTGGAAGTTTGTGCCTTTTGGACCCCCTTCCCCCATTTTGCCCACTCCACAACTTGTCACCTCTGGCAACCACCAGTCTGTTATCTGTATCCATGAGCTTGGGATTTTTTTGTTTTTGTTTTTTCTTTTCATTTTTTTAGATTCCACATATAAGTGAGATCATATGTTGTCTTTCTGTGTCTGACTTATTTTACTTAGAATAAGTAAAATAAGGTCCATGTTGTTTCAAGTGGCAAGATTTCATTCTTTTTAATAACTGAATAATACTCCATTTTGTGTGTATGTGTACATATCACATCTTTGTCTATTCATCCGGTGATGGACAACACTTAGGTTGTTTTCATATCTTGGCTATTGTAAATAATGATGCGATGAACATGGTGGTGCATGCATCTTTTGCAGTTAATGTTTTTATTTTATTCAGATAAATACCCAGAAGTGGAATTGCTAGATCATATGGTAGTTCTATTTTTAAATTTTTAAAGGAACCTCCTTACTGTTTTCCATAGTGGCTGCACCAATTTACATTCCCACCAACAGTGCATGAAGGTTCTCTCTTCTCCACATCTTCGTCAACATTTCTTGTTTCTTGAGTTATTGATGATAGCCATTCTGACAGGTAGGTATGAGGTGATACCTCATTGTGGTTTTAATTTCTTGAGTAGTGACATTGAGTGTCTTCATGCACCTATTGGTCATTGTATGTCTTTTTTGGAAAAGTGTCTATTCAAATCCTCTACCCATTTTTAAATCAGATTGCTTTTTTTTTTGCTATTGAGCTTTCCGAGTTCTCTATATAATTTGGATATTAACTCCTTATCAGATATGTTTTGCAGATATTTTCTCTCATTCAGTATGATGCTTTTTCATTTCGTTGATGATTTCTCTTGCTGGGCAGAAACTTTTTAGTTTGATGTAGTCTCCCTTCCCCCCCCCCCCATTTTTTTGCCTTTACTTTTTGTGTAATATGCAAAAAATCATCCCCAAGACCGATGTCAGTGAGCTTACCACCTGTGTTTTCTTCAAGGAATTCTGTGGTTTTAGGTCTATATTGAAGTCTAATCCATTTTCATGTATGGTATCAGATAGTGGTCCAGTCTCATTCTTTTGTACGTGGCTCTCTAGTTTTTCTAGCACCATTTATTGAAGAGACTGTCCTGACCCCATTATATATTCTTGGCTCCTTTGTCATAAATTGTCTATATATGTGTGGATTTATATCTGGGATTTCAATTCTATTTTAATGATCTGTGTGTCTTTTTTTTATGCCAGTATCATACTGCTTTGATTCTATAACTTTGTAACATAGTTTGAAATCAGGGAGTGCGATGCCTTTGGCTTTGTTCTTTCTCAAGATTTCTTTAGCTATTCAGGGCCTTTCGTGGTTCCACACAAATTTTAGCATTGTTCTATTTCTATAAGTGCCATTGGAATTTTGATAGCAATTGAATCTCTAGAATGCTTTGAGTAGTATGGACATTTAAACAATATAATTCTTCAGGTCCACGAGCACAGAATATCTTTCCATTTATTTGTGTCATCTTCAGTTTCTTTCACCGGTGTCTTATAATTTTCAGTGTACAGGTCTTTCACCTCCTTGGTTAAATTTATTCTTAGGTATTTTATTCTTTTTGATGCTATTGTAAATGAGACTGTTTTCTTAATTTCTCTTTCTGATAGTTCATTATTCGTGTATAGAAACAACAGATTTCTGTATACATTAGTCCCCCCTTTATCTGTGGTTTCAACTTTCCGCAGTTCCAGTTACCTACAGAAAATATTAAATGGAAAATTCTGGAAATAAGCAATTCATAAGTCTTAAATATGTTGCTTTAATGAGTAGTGCGATGAAATCTCACGCTGTCCCATTCCTTTCTTCCCGGGACATGAATCATCCCTTTGTTCAGTGTATCTACACTGTATAGTCATGTATTGCTAATGATGGGGATATGTTCTGAGATGGTATAACATACTACTGTAATGGTATGTGCTATGCATTTATACAACTGGCAGTGCAGTAGTTTTGTTTACACCAGCATCACCACATATGCAGGTATGCACTACAATATCACTACAACACATGCATTCCACTATGACATCAGTAGGTGATAGGAATTTTTCAGCTCTATTATAATCTTAGGGGGGACTACTGTTGTATATGTGGTCTGTCATTGACCGAAATGTTTTGTGGTGCATGAGTGTATTGAGATAATTTTTATCATTCATTTGGTTAATGTGATGTTTCACATTGATTTGTGGATATTAAACTATCTTTGCATCTCTGAAATAAACCCCATTTGATCATGGTATCTGATCCTTTTAATTTGTTGAATTTGGTTTGCTAATATTTTGTTGATGATTTTTGCATATATATTCCAGGGTGGTTGGCCTGTAATTTTCTTTTCTTATGGTGTCATCTGGCTTTGGTATCAGAATGATGCTGGCCTTGTAAAATGAGCTTGGAAGTGTTCTCTTCTGTTTTTTGGAAGAGTTTGAGAAGGATCGGTATTTTTTTAATGTTTGGTATAATTCAAAAAGTGAAGCTGGTTCGGAGTTGTGTGTGTTGGGAGGTTTTTTGATTACTGATTCAATCTCTTTACTGATAAATTGTTCAAATCTATTCATGATTCTGTCTCGGAAGGTTACAGGTTTCTAGGAGTTTCTTTATTATAGGTTGTCCAATTTGTTGGAGTATAATTGTAGTATCTCTTATCTTTTGTATTTTTGTAGTATGAGTTGTATCTCCTCTTTCATTTCTGATGTTGAGTTCTTTTTTTCTTGGTGAGTCTAGCTCAAGGTTTGTTGACTTTGTTAATCATTTCAAAGAAACAGCTCTTGATTTTATTAATCTTTTTTATTGTCTTTTTAGTCTTTATTTCATTTATTTTTGCTGGCTGTGATAGTTCCTTTCTGCTACTAACTCTGAGCTTTGTTCTTTTTCTAGTTCCTTGAGGTGTAAACTTAGGTTGTTTATTTGAGATTTTTCTTGTTTTTTTGAGGTAAGCATTTATTGGTATGAATTTCGCTGTTAGAATCTTTTGCTGCATCCCATAATTTTTGGTATGTTGTATTTCCATTTTCATTTGTTTCAAGGTATATTTTGATTTTTGATTTCTTCATTGACCCATTGGTTCTTCAGTAGCATGTTTAATCTCCACATATTTGAGAATCTTCCAGTTTTCTTTCTGTAATTGTTTTCTAGTTTTATACCATTGTGGTTGAAAATGATGTTTGATGTGATTTCAGTCTTCTTAAAATTGTTAAGGCTTGTTTTATGGCCTAACATGATCTAATGCATCCTGGACAATGTTCCATGTGCACTTGAGAAAAATGTGTATGTGTATTTTGTTGCTCGTTAGTGGAATGTTCTGTGTGTATGTATGTCTGTGTATGTGTGTATATATATATGTTATATATATATATTTATATATGTATGCATGATAGGTCCATCTGGTCTAACATGTTGTTTAAGGCTTGTGTTTTCTTATTGATTTTCTGTCTTTTGATCTATTTATTGATGTAAGAGAGGTATCAAATCCCCTACTATTATTGTATTGCGCTCTCTCTCTCTCTCTCTCTCTTTCTCTCTCTCGGGGTCTGTTAATATTTGCTTTATATATTTAGGTGCTCCTGGATTTAAAGTTCTTGAAGTGCGCTACATTACCGTTTCTGTCCTAACAGTGTCCTGATAAATATTTATACTTTATTTAAGTATAATGTTTAAGCCAAGAATGCATCTATTTTGAATATTAACCTATTTAGGTTAATATTAACCTAAATAGGTTAATATTAACCTAAATAGGTTAATATTAACCTAAATAGGTTAATATTCAAAATAGATGCATTCTTGGCTTAAACATTATTTAAATTGTTAGTAAAATCACTCATGAAGACCTGGGGTGTCTTGTATCTTTTCTGAATTAATATGAAATATTAAGATAAAGTCTCTCCCATAAAATCTTAGTGCATCCTGGAATTCTTGGCAGAAGAGCAGCAGTTACCAGAATTACAAAATATGAGTGCCCAAACTACTTTTAGAATCACTACCCAACATTCCCATTTCAGTTGCTTTTTGTTCCTATTTTATTTTGAATTACCAAGGAAATATATTTATGGATTTAGTACTTTTAATGGCTGTTCTTCTATCAAAAACAGTAGAGATCGATTTTAATATTTTAAATTTTTTATTTTTCAGTTACAGTTAACATATAACATTACATAAGTTTCAAGTGTACACATAGTGATTAGACATTTATATAATTTACAAAATGATCACCCCAATAAGTCTAGTACCATCTGACACCATACATAATTATTACAATATTATTGAACATATTCTCTATGCTGTACTATATATCCCCATGACTTTTTATAACTGGTAATTTGCACATCTTAATCCCTTCTCTTTTTACTCTTCTCTCCCTTCTCCCTGCCATCTGGAAACCATCAAAGTGTTCTCTGTACCTGTGAGTTTGTTTATTTTTTAGATTCTACATATGAGTGAAATCATATGGTATTTGTCTTTCTCTGACTTATTTCGCTCTAGGTCCATCCATGTTGTCACATCAGTTTTAATATTAGAGAGCTTAGATTGTTTTAAAAATAAGAATTACTGCTGATATTAAGTGTCCTTCATTATCTTCAGTTAAAAAAGAAAGGGAGTTTAATTTAGTCTTCCCAACTATATTGTAAACATTTTGATTGCAGGTACCTACCTCCAAGTGCTTTTATTGTCTTTTAACTAGTTTAATTTTCACATTCTGGGTGTCTAAAAAGAAGCTAGTAGGAACTGGATTTTTTAATAGGGAATTTGACTGTTGTGGTGCCAAATAACCTAGAGTAGATGTATGTTTTTAAATGAGGTGTAGATTGGACATTACATGGGGAAGTTTTAGGGGAGTCGGGAAAGCCATGAGGTCCTGTTCTCACTATTCGAGAACTTCTCATTTGTTTCTTTGATGAAACAATTCTATTATTGCAGAGCTTGAAGTTTTATTAGGGAACTTCATAAATATAGTACAAGGTAGAAAGTGACTAATGTCATCAAAGATAGAGACGCTAGAGATACAGCATTAGAGTGAGGTAACCTCAGAGAGCAGCTCATCCTTGCTTCTCAAAGTGTGTCCATTAGCCTGCAGCTTTAGCTTCACTTTGGTGGAATCTCAAGACTTACTTCAGTTTAGACCTACTAAGAGTTAGCATTTTAACCATATCCCCCCAGGTGGTTTGTATTCCATTAAAACTTGAAAAGCACAGATCTGGTCCAACGCTATCATTTTGCAGGTGGAAAATAGGTCCTGAAGGATGAAATAACTAGGCTGATTAAGTGTGTAAGTAAGAACTTGGGCCAAGAACCATGGGTTCCTGGTAGGGCTGACTCTGCACTGTGTTATCCATGGGACGTACTATGGGATTTCAAAGATTCGACTCTTATATGGGTCATCTTTCAAAGCTCGGAAAAGTAAAGGCACCTGAAGATTCACTCCTTTCTTTCCTTTTGTTTTCCCTCTACTGCAGTGGTCCCTAACCTTTTTGGCACCATGGACCAGTGCTCCTATGAGAATCTAATGCCTAATGATCTGAGGTGGAGCTGAGGCGGTAATGCTAGCACTGAGGAGCAGCTGCAGATACAGATAAAGCTTGGCTTGCTTGCCCACCACTCACCTCCTCCGTGGCCCAAGGGTTGGGGACCCTGCTCTACAGAACCTTGTTGTTTGAGTGCCATTTGTTTAACTATACTATCTGAACACATTTTTTTAGAGAAATCATGTCGATCATAACATAGCTTTCTTTATCATGTACATTCTCTTCCCAAAAGACCTGTATCATTTTGGGGTACTATAAAATACTGCTGTGTTCTGAACATATTTTTGCTCAGTCCAAGAGTCCATGGTTAAAATTATTTTAAGGCCCCAGTCGTGTATTGTTATCTATTATTATTTTCAGTGTAAATTGAGACTTAGACGAAGTTTGTTTAATTACTGTTTGAAGAATAAAAATCCTCTGAAACAATTGAAAGGGATGATCTTGTTTTTGAGTGTTACTTATTTCTTACAAAAATAGAAGTGAGGAAAATGTAAACAACATGCATAGCTGGAGGTACTGTTTTCTTTGTCTTCACCTCAGTTTTGCACTGAGCATGATTTGTAAACATACCCAGAATAATTCTCTCTTTGCAAAAGTGCTGCTCTGAAGTATTTTTATGAGGCATCAGTGGCACATTTTTTTGAAAAGCATTCTAGATAAATTACTTTACACCTGACAAAAACATATTTGCTTTTTTTAAAAAAATTTTTTTTGAGATAAAGTGCCCATAACATAAAATTTACCCTCTTTATTTTTTTTTAAGTATATAGTTCAGTAGTGTTAAGGACATTTACATTGTTGTGCAACACATCTCCAGAACTTTTCCTTTTATCTTGCAAAGCTGAAACTCTACACCCATTAAACAACAACTCCCCACTTTTCTCTCCCCGACAACCACCATTCTACTTTCAATTTCATATGAATTTGACTGCTTTAGATACCTCACATAAGTGAGATCATACAGTATTTGCCTTTTTGTAACTGGCTTATTTTATATTTCATTATTAGCTTCATGTCCTTAAAGTTCATCCATGTAGCATGTGTCAGTTTCCTTTTTAAGGCTAAGTAATATTCCATTTATGTATATATTACATTTTGTGTATTCTTTCATCTATTGATGGGCATTTGAGTGGCTTTCACCTTTTGACTATTGTGAAAAATGCTGTAAATATGGGTGTACAAGGCTTTTCATTTTTAAGAAACTTTGGGTAAATCATCTGTGAGTTCAGTGAGGAAAATAATACACTAGCCAGAAGACTTTAGCTGATTATTTGTCGTCGTCTTTGCCTGCTAACTGTATAACCTTATATAAGATACATAACCCCTCTGAGTCGGTCCTCTTTGTGTAAGAAGGAATCACATTTACAAAGTTATAGTCATTCTTAAAGTATAACATGTAAGGAGGCCAGTGACTACTTATTTAATCCATTTATCTTTACATTCAGGGTACTTTAGTCATTTGCTTTCAGAACTTTTGAGTTTGTCTTTGTTTTGGTGACTGGTACATAAAAATATCTGCACCATAATAAAAAATGGAGATATTAATTCCTCAACTGTACATTGTACATATTTATATTTTAAAAACAAATAGTACCTCATGTTGAAAGAAATAATGAGTTAATACAGGAGAAGCTTGGATTTTACTATGTGATAAGTAATTTCTGGATTATAGTTTTTAAACTATACCAACTAATGAAAGTATCTACACAATAACTCCTGTTTTTAAAGGAACTTATTAAAAATCAAGAAAATATACATTTTGAGTAATAGCCTATGATTATAACTCTTGCTTAATCTCTGAAGAATGGAAGAATGTTGGGTCAATGAAGGAGTTTAGTGCCTGGTGTTAATGGTTTATCTGTAATGTTGAAAGAAGTTGCCCATCCTTTCAGGTGCTATATAGTTCAAAGAGCCACCCATTAGGTTTTCATTACAGATATAGCTGTAACGGTTTGATGTGTGGCAACGAACAGCATTATTTATCTTCTTAAAAGTTTTCTTAAGTGGCCTTTTTTATGATTCAAGAGAACTTAAGAATGTTTGTCTTTTAGGCTCATCAACACAGCAGACGAGCAGACCGTTTATTAGCTGCAGGGAAATACGAAGAGGCTATTTCTTGTCACAAAAAGGCTGCAGGTGAGTATTTTTAAGAAATATTAAATCCAGAACTGCAGGGCAATTTCTTTTCTCTAGTAGCTCTCAACACTATTTATAATGAAAATACAGCAGTAATGATATGTTGTTGCCCTGCATATACAGGGTTGACACCACCGGCGCATCAGCATGCATGTTATAAGTGTATTGGATTTTGTAGTTCCTTTTAACCCAGTCTTCTTTCTAAACCATGAAAATCGCATATGCTGTATTGGTAAATGATTCATGGACACAACTTTCTGAGCCTAAACATCCCTAAAGACAGAAGTAATTGAAGAAGTCTGCCAGTTCATCATAGTTATTATAGAAAAGGAGTCTGGATTTCAAATATTTAACTATTTGAGTTCTGAAAGTAATACCCAGTTTAATTCCGACCAGTTAATTTTCATTGAGATTGTTTTCTAAGATGTTGATAATATAAAACCCATCAAAACTTTTTCCTGTGGATTTTCTTTACCCTTTCTTCTAAATATTTCATCTGTGTATTCATGCTTGTAGTATTATGCTGGTGATTGCTTTCTTTTAGGTATAAAATGTAGAATAATTGACTTATCAAACACCTAATTTTATCTTAGTCACACAACCTAGCATACGTTGAACTCAAATAGATCTTTGGGGTCCGTTTTGTACACGTTTCTGTTGGCTGAATAACAAACCTAAAAGCTTTGGGGAAGGAGGTATTTTACTCATGTTGCATCCAAAATGGGTATAGCCACCTTTTTTAGAGCAAACCATACAGTCTTTCTGCGGAAGGCACTTTCCTTTTCCTCTAGACGGGTATAATAATCAAAGCCATGTTCTTTCCTAGCAGAGTGTGCCCCTCATGTGTTACCTGACTGCTGAAATACAGACCGCACAGTGGACTCTTATGTCAGTGATTTTTGCCTACAAGTCAATGGTTTTCAGTGAAAATATCATCTTATTTTTAAAGAATTAGTTTTGCCACTGAGGTGTATCCCTTTAGCTATAGATCTGAGCATATAGTATGTACCCTATAAATCTTTGTGAATTTTTATGGTGGGTTTTATGGGGGCTTTATACAATTAAATTTGGTAGCTCATGCTCTTTAACTCGTTCATAAACCATATTTTGTTCTGAATCAAATTGTTAAATTTGTAGTCACTATAAAGAAAAGACAATGTACTATACAATTTAAGAAAACCATGTTGTAGATGAATGCCACAGATAAATGACACCTTTAGTTGAGTAGCCTAGAGTGGTCATGGTTATACCTATATAACATGTCAAGATGGAGTGATTAGCATAGGTTGTGCATTAAGCAGTAGGATATTCTGAATATATAAAAGGGAAGAGTTTTTTTTACTCTACCTATATCCCTTATTTATTTGAAAACTTAAAACTAGTGTTGGCTTTAAACACTTCTCCCTCTTTTCTCTGTATTTAAATTCTGTGATATGCTCAGGAGTAGAAAAAGGTAGCCTGTTAGATCCTATTAGCTGTAATTATGGAGATAGAATTAAGTGTGATTAGTTAATCCCACTGAGCCAGTTTGATTTGGAGTTTGGACTTGTTAAAAATAGCCTTGTGTTATGTTTTAGAATAGAGTTATGAATATGATGTTAGTTTGAATATTAACATGGTTGGAATGAGCTCAATGATTTCTTAATTGACTGACATCTTTGGGAGGTATGGATATAGTTGTATTTTGAGAGGAAAAAAATTAGTATTTAGAAATCATTTTACAGATGACAGGGAAAGGTCATCATTTGAGAAAGACTAATTAGAAGGAAAGCCTGAAATGTGAGAATTTAGGGCAAAAAAGGGGCCTCTGTGTCCAACTGTTAAAGATTAGAGGAGATTCAGAGACTAAAAATTTACCCTGAGATTATTTAGCTAAGGACTCCTAGCCCGTATACTTTGTAGTGTTCTTTTTTTAAAATAACTTTTTTATTTTTTCAATTACATTTGTTTCAGGTATACAGTATAGTGATCGACTATTTATATAACTTACGAAGTGATCACCCCAATAAATCTAGTACCCATCTGACACCATACATAGTTAATTACAATATTATTTACTATATTCCTTATGCTATACTTTACATACCCATGACTATTTTATAACTACCAATTTGTACTTCTTAATCTCTTTTCCCTTTTTCACCCATCCCTTCAACTCCCTCCCATCTGGCAGCTATCAGAATGGTCTCTGTATCTATGAGATTATTTGTTTATTTTGTTCTTTGGATTCTACACGTAAGCGAAATCATATGGCATTTGTTTTTTCTCTGACTCCACTTAGCACAATACCCTCTACGTCCATTCATGTTGCAGATAGCAAGATTTCATTCTTCTTTGTCGCTGAATAATATTCCATTGCATATATGTACTACTTTTTCTTTATTCATTCATCCATTGATGGACACCCAGGTCGCGTCCTTATCTTGACTGTTGTAAATAATGCTGCAGTGAATATGGATCCACATGTCCCTTTGAAGTAGTGTTTTGGGTTTCTTCAGGTAAATACTCAGAAGTGTGTGTGGGGAGGTCCTTCTTTGTCTCTATAGCCTTTGTTTTAAAGTCTGTTTTGTATGGTATAAGTATTGCTACTACAGCTTTTTTGTTTCCATTTTCATGAAATATCTTTTTCTATCCCTTTACTTTCATTCTGTGTGTGTCTTTTGATCTGAAATGAGTCTCTTATAGGCAGCATATGTGAGGGTCTTGTTTTCTTGCCCATTTAGGCTACCCTATCTTTTGATTATTTAATCCATTTACATTTAAAGTAATTGATATTATTCATATTTTTTATCTTGTTTTCTTAAAGAAGTCCCTCTAACATTTCTTGTAATACTGGTTTGGTGGTGATGAACACCTTTAGTTTTTTATCGTATGAGAAGCTCTTTATTCTGTCCTATGATTCTAAATGATAGCTTTGCTGAGTCATCTTGGTTGTAGGTCCTTGTTCATCACTGTGAATATTTCATACCAGTCTTTTCTGGCCTGCAAAGTTTCTATTGAGAAATTAGCTGAAATTAGTCTTATGAGAGCTCTCTTATAGGTAACTAATTGCTTTTCTCTTACTGCTTTTAATATTCTCTCTGTCTTTAACTTTCGTTATTTTAATGATGCTGTGTCTTGCTGCAGGCCTCTTCGGGTTCTTTTTGTTTGGGACTCTGCGCTTCCTGGGCTTGTATGTCTGTTTCCTTCACCAGGTTAGGGAAGTTTTCTGTCATTATTTCTTCAAGTAGATTTTCAGTTCCTTGCTCTCTCCCTCTCTCTTCCTTCTGGTACTCCTATGATGCGAATGTTGGTACATTGGATGTTGTTCCAGAGGCCCCTTAAACTATCTTCATTTTGGGTATTCTTTTTTCTTATTGCTGTTCTAATTGGATGTTTTCTGCTACCTTATCCTCTAATTTGCTGATTCAGTCCTCTGCTTCATCTGATCTCCTGTTGATTTTTTTTCTAATGTATTCTTTATTTCAGTTTTTGAATTCTTCATTTCCGACATTATTTTTTTATGTTTTCTATCTCTTTGTTAAAATTCTCACTGAGTTCATCTACTCTTCCCCCTAAATTCATGGAGCATCCAAATAACCAGCGTTTTGAACTCAACATTTTGTAGATTGCCTGTCTACATTTTGTTTAGTTCTTTGTCTCCCCATTTTGGCTGCCTCCCTGTGTTTGTTTCTGTTTATTAGGTAGGGCTGCTATGTCTCCCGGCCTTATGTAGTGGGTGTCCTATGATGCCCAGTGGTGCATTTCCCTGGTCGCCTGACCAGGTGCTCCAGTTGTGTCCCTTGTATGGGTTGTGTGTACCCTCCTGTTGTAGTTGAGCTTTGGTTGCTGTTAGCACATCAGTGGGAGGGAGTGACCCTCAGACTGATTCATTGTAAGGACTGGCAGTCACTACAGTGGAGAAGCTGTTGTGCAGGGGCTGACTCTATGGAGCAGGATTCGCTTTAGCAGGCTCTGGTGCCTGCCTAGTTTGCCCTTTGGATATGTCACCCTTGGATGTGGCCCTGGGTGGTGCTCTGGCTAGGTCTGAAGCTGATCACTGGAGCCTCCTCAGAGGGGCCCTGCCTGAGGACACCTGGCATGTGCCACCAAACAATGCA
>NW_006438113.1:18815188-18821837 GCF_000325575.1 Pteropus alecto | reverse complement strand
GCGTGCAGTGGGTTGGGATGTGCCTTGAGAAGCCAAGCCATAACCTGAGTGGGCTGCTGCTAGTATTGTACTTGGGGCTGCTCACCAAGAGGTACAGGGCACACCGAGGCCAGATGCTGCTTGTTTGGGTTTGTGAATCTTTGAGAGATTTTAAGAAAGTCCACAGCATGAGTCAAGACAGGCCTTCTGTAGGCAAAAGCCACTGGTGGCAGCTTGGATGGGCCCACACGTTGGATGTGGTCTCAGGACATGACACCTGTGTTAACCAGCTTGATGGAGACTCAGATATGGCTCCTGCCTGAGTCTGCATGCATTTCCTCCATGTATGTCCCTGGTACCTTTTGGGCTGCTACCCCAGTGCTGGAGCTCAAGGCAAGTTAGTCCATCAGTGAGTAAATCTGTGTGTGGGCCTTTTAAGAGAAACATCTGGGATTCCAGCCACAATGTCCTCTACTTTTCACAGCCAGAAGTTGTGGAGACTTCTTTTTCTAGCACTGGAACCCTGGACTGGGGAGCCTGGTGTCAGGCTAGGACTTCTCACTTCTCTGGGGGAACCTCCACTGCCGAAATACCCCTCCTGATTTTTAACCACCACACGTGAGTGTGGGACTAGTCCATTTTGTGTCTCTTCTCCTCCTACCAGTCTGGGTGGCTTATTCTATATATCCGTAATTGTACAACTTCTGTGCAGCTAGACTTCAGGCGATTCTCAGTGATGGTAGTTCTGTACTTGTAATTTTGATGTGGTCGTGAGAGGAGGTGAGCACAGGATTTAGCTACTCCACCATCTTGCCTGGAAATCTGTAGTGTTCTGATAGTTTGTCTTGTAAATGTGATGAAATAAAGAAGTTACTTAATTTCTCTTTTCTTTTGGGCAAAGGTAGGATGTGCTCTTGAGGTGGATAGTGAAATTAGGATATTAGTATCCATTCATTTGACAGATAAATTGAGATACCAAATCTCAGGAAGGAAAATGCTATCTAAATCTGGAGGAGGTGTTCACATTTTACCACCCTATATTGAAAAAAGGGAAAGGTTAAGAGGCCACAAACTCCCAAGGATTCAGCATTGTTAGAAAAATCTGTTGCTTTAAACCCTTGATGAGTAGCTATAACTGGATTGATGTAATTCTCCCTGGAGAGCATAAGACTAACATCTTATGCTCTCCAGTTCCTTAACATCTTAATGCTCTCCAGTTCCCTAAGTGGATTTCATTTCTTTCACAGACAACAAAAAGCAAAATCTTAAATGGGAAGTTGATAATAGCCATTAACAGTGCTTAGAACTCAAAATGAACATTTCAGATGACCAGACTTCAGAGTACAGTGTTTATAAGTATTTGATTGAAAACAAGTCTTGACCTGACCTTCCCATGAGACTGGTGAAATGAAAATGATTCAGAGCGGATCAGTCTTTGTCATTCAGAGGCAATATTTTGCTTTGTTTGTGCAGATAGCTTATACAATTTGTATTCTGGTACCAGTTTAACAGATTCATGATAGAATAATAAATGATTTTATTATTTTAAGAAGTAATAGATTCTTCAGATTTTTAAAGTTCCTTTTCCTCACCATTTGCTTAATATTTACTTTAAACATTAGCTGTGTGTCATAATTGAGGGAAGCAGTTTAACCAGAATTGTTAGATTTTTGTGAGATAAGTATTCCTTTCCTAAATTTCTGCCTTGGTGGAGCATTTGTTCCTGTTGTGACTCCTGGAGCAAATCCATTACCATGCAGTTGGATTAAATGTTTTTTCCTTAGATCTCAGATTTTAGATCGAAATCTTAAAATACTTTAAATGACAGTGGAACTCTTGTTGAATTCTTTGTGATAACTCGTGTCATTTGACGATATCTTCTGTCACGTTTTAGTTTTAAGGTTCTACAAAGAGAGGCAGGCATTCCAGTTGTTTTAAGTTTGGTTTTGCCAAATCGTTTCATTTTTTTAAGAAAGTGGATTTAAAATAAACTGTAGTTCAGACTAGGAGACAAAATATATGCAGACATAATGGGAGGGATATCTAGGAGAATATATCCATACTATCAGATCAGTAGGTAGAATGACTCAACAGAGTTAAACATGAACAAAAGGAAAAGAAATAGTCTGTATGCAGCTATACAGATTTAATATAGGAATAAAAGACAAAAAAGTTGAGGAAAAAAGGTAAATATGGCTGGAGCAAAAACTGTATAACCAACTCTGTGCTTTTTGTTGGTGAGGGGACATCCAATTAAGCTATATGTTAAAGACTACAGTAGAACCTGGCAGACAGCAGTTTAAGTCATGGACTTGAAAAACCAGCAATGTGTTTGGATTAACACTAGACAGAAAGGAATGCCTTGTAGTATGTGCAAAAAAGAACTTAATGTACAGGTGAGAGATGCTAAAAAGTTTATAGTAAGCAAGAGGTAAAAAAATGGAGGTTGTGTATGATCTATTAATAATACTTGTTGTTTATACCTCATTTTGTTCCAGACATTTTATAAAAGGCCTTTGAAGGAATACAATAAAATACAAAATGTAATTAAAAATTAGTAGACAAGGAATCCATGGAAAGATAAAATGGTTCTGGAAGGACTAGTGATATAGTTCACAAAATACACTGTGAGTTCTTGCATATTTGATAGAACTTGACCTTAAGCTTTCCAGCAGTCAGCTCAAAGAGGAAAATTATGGACTTTTATAGTGACTATTTAAATTCAAACAAATTAAGTCACCTAGGAACTCATCTTAAGATCAGAGGGGAGTTTATCGAGTTATTGACCATTTATGGTCTTCATCAATGACACTATACTGTCCTCCACAGCTTGCTTACAATAAACAAGTTAATAAAAGTTCTATAGAGGCCAAAATGATAGTCCAGGCATTCATGTGGGTAAAAAGTCATTGATAATCATTCTTTGATATTTTTATGGGTGTAATGAATAATAGGGTTTTTAAAGGTTCTTGTTAAATTTTAATCATCCTCCCTAATCCTAATTTTCTGATTAGGTCATCTTTACTTCCTAATTGTGAAATCTACAGGAGTTTTAAAGAACCAACTTTGTCAAGGTGGGGTAGGAAATATCTACGTTTGATTGCCACTGACATCTTTTTAAATCTCCACCTTGTTTCTTTTCAGGAATAGGATAACTATGTAGCAGAATAGCTTCTGAGATCAGTTCTCTTTGTCATACGAGTGTTATAACTCTTCCTTTGACCTGTTAATTACAAAATGGTGACACTCATATATTAATGTGCCTCTTTATTTTTTTTAAACCAGCATATCTTTCTGAAGCCATGAAGCTGACACAGTCTGAGCAGGTGAGACAGTTTTTAATATTTGTAACAAGGGTTAGAAGGATTTTCTTGTAAAGATTTGAACTATGTATAAAATTAGGCATTGCACCTTTCTCGAAGCACTATAGTCAAAATATGTAACATGGGCAAGAGAGGAGTATTTTAGAAAGGAAATTAAAACCAAATCAGCTGCTGTTGATGTACTAGACATGGTACGCAGGGGCATCTGTTTTTTTTTACCAGTGGCTACTCAGAGATCTCAGATTGCCAACTGTCTCCTCTAGAGACGCCTCTTCCAGCCTTTTCTGATCATTAGCTCCTTTGGCCAGGAGCTCACAGTAAGTAAGCGGGCCTGGCCAAGGGGAAACCAGTTGGCCTTTTCTTTGCTTGTCAAAGATAATTTAAATCTGAACTTGTCTGTTCCTGAATTCCTAAGCAATTCTGGTACTTTTAAATTTGTTTCACCGATGGCTTTAAATTGTCTTTTGTGTTTGGGGAGATCCTGCGTAAGTTTTAAAAATACCTTTATCTAAGGATAAGTTTTTATTCAGAGGTGATTCCCGGATTATAAAAGTGGCAGGTACATAGGTGGTGTTTGGTAAATGTCTAATTGAATTAAGGAGATCCTTTCTGTGAGCGGATAGCAGTGGCAGGGGAAAAAAAATGCCAGTTCCTCAAACTGAAACAAGAGAACCTAAAAGTTGTGTTATATCCCATGCACTTCCCTTTGACTGTATAGAATTACTCGTGTGAGCCACGTAATGTGGACGTGCATTGAGCCTTTGAACACCCAGATGATAAAAAAGACTTTTTTGCTAGTTGTAGAATCAATGTCTATAAAGAGGAAAGTTTTCTAATTTTAAGCTGAATACAAATAGCATTGCAGAGAGTTAAGGCACATTCAAAAAGGTCTGATTTAGTGTGTTGATCTGGAGTAGGACTTCTGACTTTCTGGAAGGATGGTATTGTGTTATGAGTAAAAATGTTTACTTACCTAGAAAGACCTAGTTACTTTGAAAAATGTTACTAAATTGCAAACATAGTATATAAACTTCAGTGTTAGTGGGCTATTCAAAAAGGAGCATCTTGGAATAGTATTTTCTGGACATTACTAAGCAGACTTAAAATGTTAAATTGTACTTCTCTTTCTGTGTAATAGGCTCATTTATCACTGGAATTGCAAAGGGATAGCCACATGAAACAGCTCCTCCTCATCCAAGAGAGGTGGAAGAGGGCAAAGCGGGAGGAAAGATTGAAAGCCCAGCAGAGCACAGACAAGGTTGCGGCTGCCCAGCTTCAGGCATCTCACAAACCCTCGGCGGAGGACGCAGAGGGCCAGAGTCTCCTTCTCTCTCAGAAGTACAGCCCTTCCACCGAGAAACACCGGCCTGAAACTCAGGGGATCTTTGACAGGGATCCAGACACATTACTGTTTTTACTTCAGCAGAAAAGTGAGCCGACAGAGCCATGCATTGGAAGCAAAGCCCCAAAAGATGATAAAACAATTATAGAAGAGCAGGCAACCAAAATTGCAGATTTGAAGAGGCATGTGGAATTCCTTGTGGCTGAGAATGAAAGATTAAGGAAAGAAAATAAACAACTAAAGGCTGAAAAGGCCAGGTGTCTAAAAGGCCCAGTAGAAAAGGAGCTGGATGTAGATGCAGATTTTGCAGAGTTATGGAGCTTGCCACCACATTCAGAAACTGCTACAGCCTCTTCAACCTGGCAGAAGTTTTCAGCAAATACTGGGAAAGCCAAGGATATTCCAATACCCAATCTTCCTCCCTTGGATTTTCCGTCTCCAGAACTTCCCCTTATGGAGCTCTCTGAGGATATTCTGAAAGGACTTATGAATAATTAAAATAGAAGGCCATAGAAGAGGTGAGAAGAGGAAATAATACACTTCAGGAAAAAAAAAAAAAGAGAGAAAGAAAAAGGGAAAACCACATGCAGGGGTAATCCCGGAGATGCTTCATCATCTGGCATCTTGTGGACAAGAGGCATTGCCAGGACTTGGAAAACAGTCACTGTGAAATACGTTGCATATCTGATTTACTGACTCGAGCTAATGATTCCAGATTTAGCAGACACTAAACTATTGGAGGTTCACTTTCTCCTGATAAAAACCAAATGGCTACCTGGAATAATTTTTTCAAGCAACAGTTATTTTTCTTATCTTCAGGGTTAAAATGTATAAAAGTATGTTATATGTAATTAATCTATAATGCCATAAATGATAATGCAAAACCTAAATAATATGGTGGCCCGAGGGGCTGCCTTGTATTTGAAACATGCTTTCTATCATGCATTGACTGTATGCATTTTGTTATGCACATTTCATTTGTTTAATAAGGTGTGTAAGACACACCTTTCTAGATGAAACTCTGTGTGCCACACTTTGCACTACTCATAACATAATGATAACCTCAAAACTATCAGGAGAAATATTTAAATTTCCATTTTATGAAGAACCAAATTATTAGTTATGCTTTTTTTAAAAATTACCAGTTTACATAATTAATCAGGGTGCATTTTAAGTTCTAACTTTTTTTGTTTATTGTATAATGCATCATTTGAAAATACCAAGGAAATGTCCTTTTGTTTTTAATGATGCATGAGTGGAAGTAATGCTAGTTGGCAGTATTTGATTGTAAGAAATCAATAAAGTAATTGTGTTTTATACCTTTGTTGCATGTGGTCGGTAATTAAAAAACAAGTTTTATATGGTTTCTGTGTTGTAAATTTTGAACATGAATTTGAAGAGATTCTATCAAATGGTACTTTAAAGATTTTCTTCAGTGTTTTGTAGTCAGTTTCTTCCCCTGCAACAAGGGTAAAAAGAGAACAGGAAGTTCCTGGGGTCTAAATGTGTTCCCAACCTTTTCCTTGCCCTGGCACGTATGGAAAATGCTCAGGCTGTGGGCAGCTGCTGCCGTCCCTGGGGTGCCTGCCTCCCGGTCAGATCAGAACATAGTGGTTGCAAAGCACTGGCTAGGCACTGCTCTGCTATTAGGCACTGCTCTGCTGTCCAGTTGTGTTGTGTTCCAGGATGGGGAGGGAAAGGGAGGACATAAGGGAAACACATTTGGTTACAAGCCACTGGTGAGTTTATTTTATTTATTTAGACGTTTTTTTCAAGGACCTTGTCTGTTTACAATCCCTTTTTTAAAATTTTTTTTTATTTTTCACGCCTACAGCACCTGGTCTTCCTAGGTAGGTCTCCCATCCAAGTACTAACCAGGCCCGACCCTGCTTAGCTTCCAATATCAGACGGGATCGGGCTTGTTCAGGGTGGCATGGCCGTAGACAACCACTGGTGAGTTTAAAGCATAGACTTAGTTTATTGTGTGGAATTGGGGGAGTAAGAG
>NW_006438113.1:18803380-18810671 GCF_000325575.1 Pteropus alecto | reverse complement strand
CCGTGCTGCCTTCCCAGAGGGAATTGCAGACAGTGGGATTGAGAGGTAGGGTTGGGCTCACGAGTTTAGCAATGAAACGAGCAGAAGTAGGAGAAAACGTGACTATGCAGAGGTCCCATTTAATCTTGTGTCTTTCTACAGATGAAATAAAAAATGAACTAGCTTCTTAAAAAGTAAGAGTTCTGCTGTTAAAAGTTTTGTTAATTTGTCCATCTCAGTGTTGGAGAATATTTTGCTCGCCCAAGCTTCCTTGTAAAACTTAAAATTTGTAAGTTTGTGCCAAAAATTAGCCTCACCATTTCTTTTGTAAAAACATGCTTTAAGTTTTGACATGAACACTTTCAACATCGTGTTCCTTTTCTGCCACTACCTTCCCTCCTCCCCCACCCCGCCTTCCCATTATTGTTAGCAGTTCGACATGAGTTTTACAGGACCTCGTTCTATGCATTTCCACCAACAAATGCATGTTAAATGCACTGATCTTTCTTTTTGTTGTCTTTGAAGCTCTTATTCACATTATTTATTATTCTTGTTTAATCTGGTTTTTAAGTTTTGTGTTTTAGTCTGTTCATAGAATGTATGTACCTTTGCAGCATCCTAACCCAGTGTTTTCCTTAGAGCAGAAACGTAAAAAACGATTGTTTTATTAACTGTAGTACCTGGCCTCTGAAAACATGGCCTCTGTCCCCCATTTAGGATTTTTAAGTGTTCGTGTGTCTTCTCTGTCTACGCCAAGGTACTAGGTGGATTTAATAGCTTGCTTCCACCAAAGAACAATGCACTGTGCATGTACGGGAAGTTTAGTGGATCTTGTCCTTACTCACTGGTGGCCTCTTGCTACTGGACCCGGGCAACTAGCCAGCCATTCAAAAAGCCAGGAAGCCTGGTGCTGAGTTCTTATTTTCAGCTTTTCACAGAATGACAACAAAACATTTCTTTCAGAAAGCAAGTAATATGTAGTAACAGTCTTAGCTATGTTGCCATGGTAACCACAGGTAAGCCATTGTCTGTCTCAGTGTTCATCAAGGTTATTTTGTCTCCGGGTAAGTCAGTTCTAAATGTTAAATACATTATCTTTCTGCTTTTAACACTTTCTTGGGACTTTTTTGTTTTAATATATTTTGGATATCATATTTTTAGGGCCTTTATGAAACAAATTGAGGCCCAGAAGTTCGAGTTATGTGTTTTACACCAGACTGGAAGCGGAGCCCAGAGTAAGGTCTGACCAGCAGTTTTGTGCTGTTTTTACAAGACCACACTGGGTCTGAATTATCTATTTTTCCTACTGTGGAGAAGGGACCTGGTCCTTCAGATTTCTCTTCAGGTACACATTATGACACTGCACCTCAGCTACTCTGCTTCCCAGGAAGTTGGAGATCACCTGGCATAAGCTGGATTCATCCTTATACAATTATTAAGAAGCCTATTGTCCATTTTCTGTAGTATCCCTCCTCGTTTGTGAGGAGTTGTGATTAAAGTTTTGTTGTTTTAATAGATCAAGATGAATGCTGGTGCGAGACAGTCTGCCATAGGGTGTTTATAACTTACTTGAAGAGTCAAGACATGAACTGTAATAGTAGCTGTTACTGAATCATTCTAGACCAGTAGGCTACATATGTAAAAATCAAAAGTGATCTTTATCATTTTGTCACAATTCCAGTGTAGCCTAATTGGAGACCTCTATGGGAGCAAGTGGCACGGTGTTTAAGAGTTTCTTCAGATTTGTCTATTTTTGTCCCAGCTGGAATCGTACTTTTGAGTCACAGCTGACAAACAGTGACATCTAGTGGATGGCGAGGAACTTGTTGGGTCAAAGGGAGTATGGTGGGCAGCAGTTAAAAAATTCTTAGTTGATCACTAATATTTAAATACTTTAGTATTTAGAAAATATTCTCATATTCAAGAGTAGTTTGTAGACATGTACAGGCAAAAAAAGCCTCAATTTAAATCAGCGTGATTGAATAGTCACCAGATTACTTAATGAATCACCATCTTCTGCCACTAAAACAATGAAGTAGCTAGTGTAGCCCTCATGGAAGGAGTAAAGGGCATCAGAGGGTGGAGAGAGAACAGCTTGGACAAAGGCATGGAGTCAGAAGTGCGGAGGAGCTAAGCTTGGTTAGATTGAGGCAAGACAGGAAATTTGGGGGAGGTTCGTGTGATTGCCCTGACATTTCCTAAAAGTGAGGGGCCAGGGTCTTGAGGAATGGGAAATATCTAGAATGTGCTCTTCAAGTGTAGGATTGCACAGTAGCCCAAAGGACCCTGGTAAAGCTGTGATGGTTCCTAGCTTCTCTTGTAGACATTAAATTGTAAAAAGAGGGCAAAGTACTCCCATCTGACACAAAAGGTGAGTGAAGGAAGCAAGGTTACCGATGAGACTATCTTTAAGGTTACAGTGTCCAGAGGTACAGGGAGACGAAGGAAGATAGATTAGGGAGTAAGGTAGGATTGAGGGTCTAAAGCCTTATAAAGCGTTCCCAAAGGGATAATTTCTAGAAAAAGGCAAGAAAGGGAAGTTTATCTGAGAAAGGGGTTCTCGATTTGACATCTTTATGCTCCCTTGAAGTCAATTACCCAAAGAAAAGTCTTGCTCCTGAGAGTGTTATGAAGTCTCAGGGCCTCCATTGCCACCAATAGATCTTTTGTTGGCTTTCGATCAAGTATTTCCCTGTTCTTTTGAGAAAAATGGCTGTTCAGGAGGGGCCCAGCTGTTTGAAACATGTTAACCACTGCCACAAAATCCTTTAGTTTTCAGGGTTAAAACTAAAACGATGGAGGCAGCAAGAAGTTAAGTGAGACAGTAGGGCCATAGACCAGTTTTCATGTTTAGCTAGTTTTCTTTCGTTTGTTTAAATACCAACACTGGGTATCATAAATTCTATACAGACCTTCATTTTAGTCTTTAAAGTTCTTTCAGTATAGTACTTGAGGCATTTGTTGAATTTTTGAAGTGCAGGCTCATTTACTAGAAGACTGGCAACAGTGAACAGGCTCACAATGCAAGACAGTGATTTGGACTCAACTGTGGGCTCATTTTTTCAGCTCAACTGAAAAATAGCATCGCCTTTCCATGGTCATATGGTAGTAAATCTATTTGTGGGATTATAAAGCTATTAGAAATATTTAGTTTAAATGTTAGGATAACATAATGTTAGTTTAAATAAAAAAAACATACCAATTTTTATATAATACATGGTCTCTTTAAAGTAGAAAAAATATGTAGAAGAGATTTGTAAGAAGTAAACCATTAACAGTGGTCACCTCTGGGTGGGGTAACTACAAGCAACCCCGTTTATTCCCAATTCTTTATATTTGTTGGTATTCATATATCTCGGTAAGTTAGAAAAATAAAGCAATAAAACAAAATTTTAAAGACTCAAACAGTTTTGACTTGACTCAGTGGTCACCCCTGTCTACGTTTTAAGTAAACCTTTCTCCCCAGACTTCAGTTGACAGTTGTGGCTCCAAGCACTGAGGCCACAGAAAATGTGTTAAACGCCAGGAACAACACTAGCCATATGAGAAGTAGTAAATATCTGACTTGAAAAATCCGATAAACTGCTGATGGTTGGAGAGATGTAAAGGGAATACCCCTAATTTGGCATGTGTGAAAACAGACTGTGGTCTACCAACATGTCCTATGCAGTTCTTCAGAGCTCCACTAACTGGATGAACAGCAACTCCCCATGACTATTTCTGGAGTTGGTACATTTTAGAATTCATAACCATTTGTCATTGGGCTCAATCTAAATTGAGTTAATTGCTACTTTCATTTCCCCTCTGGGAGAGAATGCGAGATGATGGATCAAGTCACATGATAAGAAGTTCAACAGATGTGCCAAATTTTTAATGTCCTAGAATTTGTTTCTGAAATCCTATGGCTTCTTTGGCCTTAGAAAGCTTTGATTTGAAAAATCTCTTATACAGTTCGGCTGTAACAATTGTTTTGAAAATACAAATTTGTCCCAACATGATTAATATATAGGGAACAATTTGAGCCTAATGTGAACTTTGTGTTTGCTTAAGAGGCAATTTTATCTGTAAAGAAAACGTAAATGCATGCAGAAAACTGCACCACGGTCAACTGCGTGGTGGGATTGAGCCACATCCTTCCACAGCTGGTGTTACAACTTTCCCTCTAATTTCAGATAACCCTATTTCCACTGCTTCACATCTCAGTCAGAAACTGCAACCCGTCTGATGCCCACTTCCAATGCGAACTTGCAGTATTCTCCAGGGTAAAGTGACATTTTTATTTGTAGTGCTTAATCTACTCATTTAACGTATGTAAAGACACTATATGCTACATATAGTTACCCACTTCCAAAGAACTAGAGGACAAAAATAGGTTGGCTAAAGTTTCAGTTGCCTAAGAGAAAAGTACCTCAAGCTATCAGTGTCTCTAGGTATCTGATGTGAAAATAGTTTGTACAGTTAATTCTAGAATATGGGGAGATGAGGCTATACTGCTTTGCCTTTGCCTACACTGCTTTATCTTGGAAGTTGTCAATTGAACTATATCCTTGATAGGGATCTACTTGACATTCACTTTTTACAAATGGCAGCTCCAGAAGCAGCTCCTTCCCACTCTGCTCCTCTAGAACAAGAGTTGAAGAGTGAAATATTTTGTAAGTCACTTATCAAAGTATTAGATGTCTCAAGCAGCTAATGTGTCTATGGAAAAGGGCTAGAAGGCAATTTAAGTAAGATGTCCACATTTGCTGTCCCATTTTTTGTTACTTGAAGGGTTATGCAAACACTGCTTTCCCTTTGAGGCCCTCCCTAACCCCAGGGAATGTGTGTTTCGCCTTCATGTACTTTGTAGATAACTTGTTACATAGTATTTAGCATTGGTGGCACAATCCTGAGGGAATATCTTCTATTACCAGAGCCAAACATGTAATAGATGTTGAATAAATTGTAAGATAGTTCTGTCCCACACTGATACCCCCATATTGTAACTCTCATGCTTTGGAAGGCACATGTGGGTGGGGGGAGTGATCCTTGTGTGCCCTTAACATGGTAACATAAATGCCTTCTACTTACTAAACCTGCATGACCTACCTTGGTCCTATGCTCCCCACTACCACACACACACACACACACACACACACACACACACACACACACACACATCCCAGTTCTGTGATAGCTGCGAAGGAACTGAATCAGTTACCATCCACGCTATGCTGCCAGGGGACTTCCCTGGCTCTCCTTGGGAAGAGTCCCCGTCTCATTTTGCACTTCATTTCTTATTTGTTCACTGACCTAGCTATCCAAATCTTTCATCCTTTGTCAAATCTGGGGTCAAAGAGTAGGGGGCAGGAAACAGTATTGGATTCATTTGTCCTCAGAATGTACATCCTCTTAAAAGGAGTCCAGCTCTGAACAACACATACAACGCATCCTTGACATACTCTCCACTGACCCCAAGGCCAAGGTCTTTTTCATAGACCAGACACAGAAAAGATAGGCAATCTTCCAGTCTCAGCTGCAGCTGGTTGGCTCATTTACAGAGAATTGAACAGCTGAAGTCAGCTGTGAAAATCTCCTGTCAAGAAAGGGAACTCACTTTGTATGCAGCCAGTGACCCAAAGCTTGCCAACATTTCATTTTTGTTTGAAAGTCACTGCTTTCATTCAAAGAGCCAGATTACTATAAGAGCCAAAGTACTTTGTATACTACTCAGTTCTCTGTACCTTCCATGTGATTTCAAGGCCTATCAAAGTTTATTGTTGTGTAACCAGGGATGTCATAGATTTTTTGGTCAGGAAAAGTCTTGAGTCTAAATCTTGGTGACAGACCTGGTGGCATATAGCTCTTTATCTTGCTCACTTGCTACATTCCAATTCATTGTACGAGAATATTGGATAGCTGCAATCATGCTTCCTCTCCCATGGCTGACAATCCTTACGTGGTCTGGGAGGGCCTCTTTAATGGGTTGGCAAGTAGAAATAGAACACGCTGAATCTGTATGTGTCTATACAATGTGTATATACACACCAAAGGTATGAAAGCACTTTTTTCTTCTGAAGCTCACCAATCTTACCCAGATATCATTAAAGCCATACCCCATCTACCAAAGGGAAGTAACAGGAAACGAGACAATGATTTGTATGGGTGCTACGATCCCAGAGTGTGTGGCAGAGAGAAATGGACAAATGTAATTCATTAATCAGGAAAAGGAAGTCAAATTCAAGTCCAAATGACATTACACTAAAATGGGAGGGACCTAAATATTCAGCACAAGTTCCCCTTTATAAAGTCTCTTTGACCTTTTTAAAATTATTCCACATATTTAATGCTTCCCATATCACTTCCTGGAGGAAATGGACATATTCAGATGTCTCCATATTTGAGCACATGAGCTAAACCAAGAGGACGGCGAGTACAAGGTAAACGGTCAGGGAAATTGCTCCATCAGAGATCTATCTGATCAGTTAACTCCCTAAGCCCTCTGAGGAGTCAACAAATGTGTTTAATGATGTAAGCATTGTGGTTTTTTTCCTCCACCTCCCCGCCCCCTTACCAAGAATTAGGTCACTAGCGTGGAATTCAGATCACAGATAGAATACTGTTATTAGGCGGATTTACTTTGAAAGGAGCCACACTGCCAGGCTTGATCTGCCTTAGCTTCAGCTATTCTGCAGTGGTTCTAGTTTGGTTAAAAGGTGGCTCATGTAACAGCAAGAGAAGCAAAAACTCTTGGAAGAATATCACCTTTTGGCAGACTTTAGGGGAACAGCAGGAGGCAGTCTACTCTAGAATAAATGTATTGGACTCAATTCATTTCATGTCAAAATTAAATCAGATGCATTAAGCAAAAGATACCATTTGAGTTGAGGTACATATGAAAAATGATATCAAAAAGTCAAAACTAGCAACTTTCCAAAACAGAGGTGGAGCAGCAGCTGTCCAGGCTGCGCATGTTACGCTCCTTCCTGCTCCCCGCCACGGCCTTGCCCACTCTGGCTGTAGAAAACGGTGAAAGAAACCACTACGATGTTTTGGGGGGTCAAAAACCCAGTGCCACCGGAAGAATTACAAAAGACTTAAAGGAAACACTTTGAAGTGACACCCTGATAAGAATCCAAATGTAGAGAAGTTTAAACAGATTGCTCAAGCTCTGATGTAGAGAAAGGGAATTATATAGCAAAGAACAGGCAATTAAAAAGTAGAGCAAGTGGTGGTTTGGGCTACCCCCATGGACATCTTTGAAGTTTTTTGGAGAAAATGGAGAGGTAAAAAATGTGCATCAGCTCTTAGTGATATAATGATGCAACACGAA
>NW_006438113.1:18797659-18803253 GCF_000325575.1 Pteropus alecto | reverse complement strand
TTAAGTAAGGAGCAGGCGAGTCCTGCTCCAGTTGCGAGGTATGGGATGCAGGTAAGAATTCATCGGTTAGGACCTGGCATGGTTCAGAAAATTCAGTCTGTGAGCATGGAGTGCCAGGGCTGTAGGGGAACGGATAATTCCTAAAGACAGGTGTAAAAGCTGCAATGGAAGGATGATACTTCAATAGAAGATTGTAGTAGTTCATATTGACAAAGGTATGAGATGGCTGGAAGATGACATTAAATGGTGATGGACACCAAGAACCAGGACTGGAGGCAGGAGGTATCATTTAGATCGGAAGGGCCATGCTGTTTTTACTGGACGAGTTGACCTTTTCCTGTCTATGGACATACAGCATTATGTGGCTTCCAAAAGTCAGTCTCTTCCCTTAACAATCAAACCATAGTCATCATCTCTCATCTAGGTAAGACTGTCAAGCATGGAGATATCAAGTGCGCACTAAATGAAGGCATGCCAATTTACTGTGGCCCACATGATGAGGGTCGCCTGACCACTGAATTTGAGGTACACTTTTCTGAGAATGGCCCTCTTCCTTATAAACTATCTTTGCTGGAGAAACTACCTGAGGAAGAAAGTAGAAGAAATTGATGAAATGGACTAGGTAGAAATGGTGGACTTTGATCCATACCAGGTAAGGCAGTTCTGTTACAATGGAGAAGCACATGATGATGAACATCATCCTAGGGGTGCTGTTGTGCCAGACCTCTTAATGGGGCCAGTGGATGACTCAATGCTGGCATTTTATATGCAGTAGTGAATGAGTGAAGGATATAATCATAATATGCTCACTACTTGGTATTGTTTTTGTCTTAATATTCAGCTTCAGAAGTGTTTTAGAAGTTAAATGAAGAATAAACTCAAATATAAATGCTGACTTTGCCCTGTATATGCCTTCAGTGTGCACCTTATTACCTGTAAAAACTACTTAAAAATAATTTTCCCCTAGCCTTTTTTCAGGTTATCTTGTAATCAAGTTCAGCTATGTACATGGAATAGCTTTGACCGAAATGCTAGGTATATGTATTGACTTCAGTGTAGAAACCTTCATTATTAAGCTATGAAATTAAAACTGGCAATAGACAAAAGAACTTAATTTGTAGAGAAGTGTTGGTCTGTATAGTTGCATTAAGTGAGATTGCTTGTGATACCTCTGCATTTAATCTACTGCCTCAATTGTTTGTTGAAAATTGTTTGTTGAAAATTCAAAACTTACAAAAGGAGGTTCACATAATCATTTGAACTATCCTTTAGACCAATTTTTTTTTCTAGCCAAGTAGTTGTCATCCATCCTTATTAGCCCTTGTGCCAGGTGGGGCATTACTGTGGGATGTAATTGCTCACATCCCTGGCTGAACCTTGCCTGGAGCTAAAAGATGGTGGATATAAGCAACAGGATAAAAACTGAAAAACATGAAGGTCACACCTTGGGCTACCATACTTTTTTCTTTTAAACTGTGTGCTTTCCAGGTGAGAAAAAGCTGTCCCCTCAATATCCTGTAGGTGTCAGTGAAGGGCTACATATTTCCAGTAAAATTCAAATGACTGTGTAAGCCTCAGGCAACTGATACTAGCAGTTACATTAAAATCAAGACTCCAAAGTCATACAGTAAATAGCAGAACTCTTATTCAATTCAAGCTGACTTACAGCTCCTCCATGCTACCTGCTTCTCTTCCCTTCCTTCTCCCCGCAACCCTCAACAATATATTAGCAGCTACTGGCTGGGAAAATGACTTATTTGAAATTGTCTGATCACATGCTCTCATAATCATGAGTTTTAAAATTCATATAGGTTCCCTTTTCAATTAAATGTGTTCATAAATAAAGTTGGAGTTACCTGTATTCCTTTCTTTAGTTGGGCCATAGGACAAGTAAGCTGAGACACTTACTTGTGATGGTCCATAAAGTCTGCAAGAAAGCTGAAAAAAGCTTACAATAAAACATAAGGAAGAAATGTTCCAAAAAAGAACATAATATCATAAGAAAATGTTGGTCACCTTGATGATGAAGCAAGCCAATTTTTGATAAAGTCCTTTTAATGGAAAATGTAAAACCCTTTTCAACTTCAATGTACAAAGCCATATGTAACACTTGCACTTAACAAATAAAAGCCAGCCAATGTTTTAAAAAAATACATCATTAAATGTATATATGTATATATTTACATAGCATATTAAGTTTAATATTTAGCTTTAAAAGTTCACATAAATTTTACCAAAATGAAACAATTTTAAATAAATTACACCTTTTGAAAATGTTTAATTGTACAGTCAATAGCTTCAACAAAATATTGAAGTGTCTGTATTTAGTATCTACTTTATATACTTTACATTTTACAAATTTTACAATTATTTGGCAGTAATTTTCTGATTATAACATGAATGCTGTGCGATTCAGCAATTTCCCAAACGCAGGCAATAGCTGGTGTTTGTGTCCTATTCTCACAGTAACTGTGTCTCTATGTAGTGAAAAATATCAGTTATTTTAGTAAACTGTACAAGGTCACATTTACACTTGATCAACAATATAGCATAGAATTTTGTATTTTTTTTTCCAAAAATAAATACATCATTTTAAATCTGGAATTTTCACAAACATCATATACACTATAATACAAAAACAGCTATGAAGTGCTGCTTTTTAAATGTAGCTTGTTTTAATAACAATGAATCATAGGAGCTGTGACTTAGGCTGTACGGCTGCAGTGTCAGTAACAAGTAATTACTACAGAGAGAATTTCTTGGCACTGATGGTTTTATGAAGCTTAAGTCAGTGTGCATACATATATCATCGTTCAAGAGTAAGTAATATCACCAGTTCTATGGCCGAAAAACAGCAAACTGGAACACACCTAATTTTCTTCCATATCCTCTGTTTCATCTTCGTGTATCTTCAAAGCTCTCACCATTTCCTTGACTGCATGATACAAGATGTTTTTAACCTGAAAGAGATGTTGGTATTTCTAATCACTAAAGCTGAAGATAAACAAATGAAAACTGCTATATTAAAAAAAAAAAAAAAATTAAAGAAGGAAAACCAAATTGAAGAAAAATAAATGTCAAAGTAAAAAAATGTTAAAGCCTGCAGAACAGGAGCTAGTTAGAAAACTAATCCCTTACCTGTAGTTTATCATCATAATTGATTTCTTCCTTCAAAAGTCTTAGTTCCTGTGTTAAATGAAATGACTGTACAAGATGTTCTGGAGACACAAAGTCTTCAGTTACCTGAATACAGCTGTGAAAATTCTGTACCTATCCCCAAACACAAAAAGAGTAAAATGTAAATTTTAGGAGGTAGGGATAAAAAAAAAGTTGTCTATTAACAGTAAACACAATGGACAATTCACCAGAGAACTTATTTTCTTAAAAATATCAAATGGATTTCAAAGCAGATGACCACACTTTAGGAGAAAGTTATATCACTGAAAAGCTTCATGTAAAGTAACTTTATAAACACAAAATATTTTTAAATGATGAAAAGAAAAACTTTCTAGGAGTCCTTCAGAGAGGCTGATAATTATTAAATTATCAATTTTGTCATGGTAGATTTTTTGGTGTTACTTAAAGAAAAAAAAAAAGGCTAACTGGAAAGTAGTTGTTTTCTATCAATCTGGATGTTTATCATTGCTCTGCTGGCTTTCAGCATTTTGACCATTTCACTGTTAACTTTTATACCAGAGAGTAAAGAAAAAGAAATGACAGTTTGATTATCTGTGAGGAACTGGGATGAAAACTACAGTTCCAGACAGATCTACTCACAAGAGTTTTAGAATTATTTTAGGATTTTGTTTGTTCATGCCTTTCTTTCAAACCAAAGATAACCTTCACTCTCCTGTGGGTATAGTACAACTATTTTCCAAGTTGTCTCTCTCCTGACTAAATGGTTTTCATAAGAAGCCAATGTCTTATGTTATTTGTTTCGCATCTACAAGATGACTCCACACTTTGCTATTTCTTAGAACTGCTCTCTATTAATGCTCAGTATAATGACAAAGGCCCAAGCTGATCCAATCTGGATTCTGTGATGTTTCAGAAAATTCCTGGGAAAGGAGAAATAAATGAAAACCAAGCTCCTAAATTTATTCTAATTTTTTAAAGCATACAAATTAATTGGGAGGAGTGAGAAGTGGAAGATAGTAAGTGGGGAATGGAGACTGTTAAAAAATCTAATTGAAATAAGGCCTAAAGTCAGCAGAAGGAAAGAAATAATCAAAATCAGAGCAGACATAAATGAAATTGAAAACAAAAATAAACAATAGAAAAAATAAATACAACAAAGAGCTGCTTCTTTAAGAAGGTTAATAAAATTGAAAATCTCCTTGCTAGACTCACTAAAGAAAAAAGAGAAAGGACACAAATAAACAAAATCTGAGATCACAGAGGGGAAATTACGACTGACTTAGCAGAAATACAAAGGATCATGCAAGAAAACTATGAAAAGTATATAACACCAAATTTAATAACCTAGAAGAAATGGACCAGTACTTAGAAAAATACAATCTTCCTAGACTGAATCAAGAAGATCTGGAAAATCTAAATAGACCAATCAGCAGTATGGAAATTGAAACAATCATCAAAAACCTACCAAAAAGTAAAAGTCCAGGACCAGATGGCTTCATCAGTGAATTCTACCAAACATTCGAAGAAGTTTTGATACCTATTCTCCTCACTCTTCCAAAAAATCAAAGAGGAGACAATACTTCCCAACTCATTTTATGAGGCCAATATTACTCTGTTACCAAAACCTGGTAAAGATAACACATAAAAAAGAAAACTACAGACCAATATCTCTCATGAACACAGATGCAAAAATCCTAAATAAGATACTAGCGAACCGAATACAGCAACATATTAAAAAGATTATATACCACGATCAAGTAGACTTCATTCCAGGGGCACAGGGAAGGTTCAACATATGTAAATCAATGTGATACACCACATAAACAAATTAAAAAATAAGAATCATATGATCCTATCGATAGATGCAGAAAAAGCCTTCGACAAGATATAGTGTCCATTTATGATCAAAGCACTTAACAAAGCACTTGATATAGGAGGAAAGTACCTTAACATAATAAAGGCCATATATGACAAACCCTCAGACAACATTATATTCAATGGTGAAAAACTAAAAAACCTTCCCTCTAAGATCAGGAACAAGGCAAGGCTGTCTACTATCACCACTGCTATTCAACATAACATTGGACGTCCTAGCAAGTGTAATCAGGCAAGAGAAAGATGTAAAAGGCATCCAAATAGGAAACGAAGAAGTCAAACTGTCACTATTTGCGGATGACATGATTCTCTATATAGAAAAGCCTAAAGACTCCACAAGAACACTACTAGAAACAATAAGCAAATACAGTAAAGTCTCTGGATACAAAATCAACATTCAAAAATCAACAGCATTCTTATGTTCTAATAATAAAGTGTCAGAAAAAGAAGAGGAAAAAATAATTCCTTTTGCAATTGCACCAAAAAGAATAAAATACCTAGGAATAAATTTAATGCAACATGTGAAGGACCTATATAATGAAAACTATTAAAAGAAATAGAAATAGAAAAAGAAAAAGAAA
>NW_006438113.1:18783113-18796889 GCF_000325575.1 Pteropus alecto | reverse complement strand
TTCTCCCAAGAAGACATACAAATGGCCAATAAACATATGAAAAGATGCTCAACATCACTACCTCTTAGGCATATGCGAATGAAAACCACAATAAGATACCATCTCACACCTGTTAGAATAGCTGTTATCAACAGGACAAGTAATAACAAATGTTAGAAAGGATGCGGATGAAAAGGAACCCTCATACACTGCTGGTGGGACAGCAAATTGGTACAGCCACTGTGGAAAACTGTGGAGGTTCCTCAAAAACTAAGAATTGATGATCTACCATATGATCCAGCAATCTCTCTGCTGGGTATTTAAACCAAAGACTTGAAAATATATATCCAAAAAGGTATTTACACACAAATGTTCATAGCAGCATTATTCTTGGTGGCCAGGACTTGGAAGCAACTGAAGTGTCCTACGATAGGTGATTGGATAAGAAGATGCGGTTCTCATATACAATGGAATATTACTCAGCCATAAGAAAAGATGAAATACTTCCATTTGCGACAACATGGATGGGCCTTGAGATAATCATGCTAAGCAAAATAAGCCAGACTGAAAAAGTATAAAAACACATGATATCACTTATATGTGGGATATAAACCTAAAAGCAACAAATGAACAGGGCAAACAGACTCAGGGACATGGACAATGGACTAGTGGTTACCAGAGGGTGGAGGGTGGGGAGAGGAGGAGAGGAGAGGTAGACAGAGTAAAAGGGGTCGAATATAGGGAACTGGAGGAGGGTGAAGTGGATAAAGGGGATCAAATATATGGTAGCTGAAGGAAAGTGGACTTTGGGTGGTAAATACACAATAGAATATATAGATGTCAAATGATAATGTACACCTGAAAATTATATAATTGTATTAACCAGTTACTCCAATAAACTTAATAAAAAATAAAAAATTAAAAAAAGATCTAACTGATGACAGAGTAATGGATTCCAAAGGGGCTGGAATTCCTCTTCTGGGCAGAATGAACATATGAACAACTGCTGAAGTCTGTCGTTTTTAACTCTAAGCACTATATGGCTCTATTGATAATTCGACAGCATATATTATCTGTCTATCTAACTATCTAATCTAATCTATCTAAATGAAACATTCTCTTCTTTTTTAATCATTAGATTGTTGGTTCCTCTGGACGAGGAACATAGTGGATGCCTCACATTTTCAGCACTGCTGTAGTTTCACTGGATCTTCATTATGCGTCTGTACAGCAGGAAACTACGGATAAGACGTTCAGCGCATATTCCAAGATAAATCAGCCAATAAATGGCAAGTCAATAAGAACCTAGCTCCTGTGATATCTTGTCTCACATGCTTTACAGTCTTATATTAACTCTGTCATACTGGCTTAGTCTCCAGATGCCCTGTTCTGTTTTCATTTACCTGAACATGTCTTTAAAAGTTCCAGCATGTACCTTTTAGCACACCTAGCCCTACTGTTTTTATAACTTCTGTTTTCATTGGTATTGCAATGTTGTTTATATATCTTTTTTTTTCTGGTTTCCATTAGCTCTTTGGGCAAATTTAAGGTAGTTGACTTAAAATCTATGTCTAGTTAGTCTAATATCTGGGCTCCCTCAGGATAGTTCCTGTCAATTTTTTTCTCTATGAACAGGTCACACTTTCCTGTTTTTGTATATGTTTGTAACTTTTTCTTGAAAATTGGACATCTGAACATGATGTGGTAACTGGAAATCTGATTCTCCCACCATCTCAGGGTTTGCCGCTGTTGATTTTTTTGTGACTTTTCCAACTATTTTTGGAAACTATTTTTGCAAAGACTGTATTCTTTGTTAGGTGTGGTCACTGAAGTCTCTGTTTAGTTATTTCAATGGTCAGCCAGTGACCTGCCAGAGAGCCCTTGAAACACCAAAAATCAGCTGCTCTTTTCTTCATTAAGCAGTCCTCTAGTTGATCTAAGTCTTGGATTAGATTCCTGAGTTCTGAAAAAGTTGATTCTGTCAGTCTTTGCCAGTATATGGTTGTTGTTTTTCACTTTTAGTAACAGTGACTTTTATAGTGCTTACAAGATGCTTTTTTGTTTACTAATGACCTCAACCTAATTTACTTTGCTTAAAGGCTTAAGGGTTAGTTTGAAGGGGCAAGATTCAGTTTTAAAGTAGAACACATGTGAACTTCCATTCCACTTAACCCTTTCTTTGTTCAAGTTTGAGTCATTTACATTTCACTTCCTTGATGGACTATCTTATTCATACTTGCCTTAAGGATCAATTGTAATTGGAAATAGGTAATGTTAAGAAAATATAACTCTTGTGTTCATAGTAGGAAGGTTATTATATTGTTTCTGTAATTTCCCATATACATAACAACTTATGAGAACTTAAGAGTGTAAAGATTTTTGCCAAAGTCTAAGTCACATGAATGCAGAGAATTTACAACATTTACATTATGAACTCACTATGAATGACCAAACACAATCAATTAAGCTAATATTAAGGGCAAATTTATCACTAAAGATTTTATGTTAATTTTTAAAATTGTCGCTGTTTAAAATAAAGGCTGTTTAGACCTCAGAGTACTAGAGATGAGACAAAGTAAATACTGGAGGTCCTGGAGGTCAGCGTCTACCTGCTCTGTCTAGGGACACACAGGGATTTCACACCCTTAAGTCATTTTGCCAACAGGAGATTTTCAGTCTGCAATTCTAGAGTAATTAAAATATAAAGAGGGCTGTGGCTATGATACTTTTCCTCGCTCAGCCTGCTAAGATATTCATCTGGACACCCCTGCACAGACAGAGCAGAGTTCCTCCTGCTTCTTAAGCCTGGCTAAGTGCTTACTGGTGACAAAGCAAAGAACAGAATGTTGCTTCTTCCCTAGCACTGCTGGCCCGTCACGCAGTATCATTTGGTTGAATCAGTTTTTTGGTCAGTGTCTTGGGTTTACAAGGGCTTGCTATTTGTTTGGTTTTCAAAGCGTGGTCCCTGCACAGTAACATCAGCATCACCTGGGAACTTAGAAATGTAAAATTTCAGGTCCCTCTTCAGACTCACTGAATCAACTTCTGGGAACGGAGTCCAGCAGTTTCTGTTTTTTTTTTTTTTTTAATCAAGCCCTTCAGGAAATTCTCATGTATACTAAAACATGAGAAGTACTGACTTTAATTAGAGTATTAGAGTTCGGGATTATTTTAAGGGTCACCTGTCTTCTATTGGAAGTGTTGAAACTATCAATGAAAAGTTTTCAGGACCTCTAAGGACTAAATAAGTTATAAATAATAATGCATCTCAAATCCAAGTCAATATTGTGAACACAGTTCTTATTTCCTCTCAATTCTCTCTCAAAACCACATTACCACCCCTTGTTGAGCTGTAAAAAACACAACAGAGTGCAAAAAACAAACAAACAAACAAAGAAACCAAAAAGAAACCAAAAAACTGTGCTGCCATTATCACACCACATAATGGAAGGAAGGTAGAAATTCTTCTTATAGCTGGCAATTCTGTGCCAAAATATGCAGCAGAGAAGTTTTTTCTTGGAACAATCATTAACTTAGTGGCAGAGATCATAATAGAATCTGCCAGTTTAGGCCATACATCCTGCCTCAGTCTATTTACGTATAACATCTTTTTGTTGCAGGCGAAATGTGCTCTTTATAATCTAAGCAAAATTTCTAAAACATGTTTTCCTATGTACTTATGTGTATAATCATAATTGGAAGTAAAGAGTGCAACATAAGTGAACTTTCTGAAGTAGCCAGAGAAGACACATATAGAAACAGGCCAAAATATACATCTTTGTACAAAGAGCATAGTAAAAATTATGTTTTGTTTTCATCTATACTTTTGTTTTATAATTTTGTTTTCATCTATACTTTTGCAAATAAAAAAAAAAAAACCAACAACAACAACCCTGTTCTCGTGAAGTTTGCATTCCATTTGGGGGCAGGGGTTAAAAAGACAATAAACAAAGTTAATTATGAAACATGTCGGAAAGTTATGAGTGGAATGGAGCAAAATAAAATAGGGAAGATGACAGGCAGTTGGGGCGACACAATTTGCAGTTTTAAACTAGAGTGAAGACCTCACTAAGGTGACTTTTGAGCTAAGCCTTAAAGAATGAGAAGAAGCAAGTCTTACAGATATCTTAAAGGAAAAATAATTTCAGACAAAAGGATTATCGAGTACAGTGGCCCTGAGGTGGGAGCATGCTTCGTATGTGTGAAAACCACAGAGGGCAAAGTAGCAAGAGAAGTAAGGGAGAGAGCAATGGAAAGAAGGCAGTGAGGGGTGTGTGTGTGTGCATGTGTCCATGCAGATAGGATACAAGTACAGATTGTTTAGGGCCTTGTGAGGTTTCGAGCAGTGATCTGTGAACTAAACTTTTTAACAGGATCACTTTCCTTACTATTTTGAGAAAACACAGCTCTTTTCCCTCTCTGCCCAAGAAAGCAGAAGCAGCAGAGAGACATGCATGAGATTGCTCTGTAATAGTGACTGCACCTCAGCAGGAGAAGCACTGGAAGCAAAGGCGAGACTAAATTTTCACTGTGAACCCTCCTGTACTATTTGAATTTATTAAAAATCATATGAATGTATTATATTTTCAAAAGAAAATATTTGAAAGCAGTCTTTTCAATAAATAGTACCGGAACAACTAACTGTCCATGTTCAAAAAACTGGAACCTTGATCCATACTTTGTACTGCAACTAAAACTGAACCATAGACCTAAATGAAAGAATAAACGACTATAAAACTTCCAGAAGAAAATGTAAGAGAAAAGTCTTTGTAATCTTGGGTTAGACAAAAAATTTACAGACATTAACAATAAAAGTAGGATACATAAAAAAGCAATCGATCAATGAACTTCATCAAGATTTTAAAACTTCTGTTCTTTGCAAGTCACATTAAGAAAATGGAAGGACAAGCCAGAGAGTAGGAGGATATATCTGCAAAGCACGTAACAGATAGAGAGGGCTTATAAGTAGAGTAGATAAAGAACACTCAAAACTCAGTAAGAAAAAAACCCAATTATTAAAAAAATGGACAAAATATTTGAACATACATTTACTAAAACAGATAAACTATGGCAAATAAACACATGAAAATATGCGCAACATATTTAGTAAAGAAAATGTAAATTAAAACCACAATGAGACACCAATGCTTACTTACTCAAATGCTTAAACTGACAATAAGTAGAGGAAATATAACTCACATGTACTGCTTTGGAGAATGGCCTGGCAGTTTCATAATCTTACATTTATCATATGACCAGGCAATCTCACTACTTGGTATTTATCCAACTGAAATGAAAACCTACGTTCACACAAAATTCTGTACGTGAATGTTAATTGTGGCTTGCTTTATTACTGCCCTGAACTGAAAACAACCCAAATGTTCTTCAGTTGGTGAACAGATTAAAAAACTGGCATATTTATATAATGAACAACTACCCAGCAATAAAAAGGAAACAATCACTAATACACACGACATAAATGAAACTCAAATGTATTGTTGAATAAGAAAAGCTAAATTCAAAGGCTATATATTGTATGATTACAATTATATGATATTCTTATAAATGCATAACTACAGGGAAAGGAAAGAATTAAACGATTATAGGAATGTTAGATGGGAGAAGAGGTTATAAAAGGGGCAAGAGGGAATTTCTTAAGAGTGATGCAAGTGTTCTATATTTTAATTATGTTGTGACCTAACTATGTATTTGTCAAAAGTTACAGAACTGTATACAAAAAGGGTATACCATTTTACTAAATGCAAATCATACTTCAAAAAAAAAAACCCCCAAAAAAGAAAAACCAAAAAACCAAAACCAAACAAACAAACAAACAAAAAACAAAAAAAAAACCCACAAAAAACTGCACTGTCCAGTTCAACATTAAGAAAATGGGTACTGGATAAGTTGAATATGTAAGAATTTTCAAGGAAGACTGTTTTGTATTATCAGAGAATTACTCCTATTTACAGAAAGATTTACTGTACTATTTTCTTAAATAGGCTACTCCTTTGAGGGTATTTTACATTTAGATACAGATTAGTCTTCTGATAAGAGGCTATAAGGCAAAAAAAAAAGTACATGGAGGTGAATTGCAATTAACCTTGAATCATAAATGATCTAACATCTCTGAAATGATCATGTAAATCCATGGAAAAATAAAAAACAATTTAACATAAATATTAATTTATTAACACAATATTTTCCTCCAGGAAGTTATTAGAAAAAGTTATATGTTATTTTTTATTGTTTCTATTTTGCTCTCCTAATTGCAATTTGAGATCTAAGAATGATAAATCTAACCTTGAATTTGACATCTTAAAAGCTAAGCAACTATTATGACTTAAGGACTATATGTGCTATTATAATAGTGTCACAAATGCTTTTAGCATTTGGAAGTAACTGTATATATTGTTATATAAAATGTGGGAAACCTTCCTAGGTAAAAGTACACATACCAGATACTTTGCACACTTTGTTTCAACGAGGGCTAAATTGGTCTGTGTAGCTTCAGTCTACTTACAGGAATCCATTGTATGTTTAATCCAGTCCTTTATACCCACCATCTATTCTGTACCATTCTTCCAGGTGCCACACAGTTAAGCCACAGAAACAAAGATTAAGTTCAGTTTTTAAGTTTTGTGGATCGACAGCTAAAAATTAACATGCCACCTTTCTTTGGACATGTAATTGCTATGTCAGCAAACTAGAGACTCAAGGAGGATACACTTGAAAGCCCAAATTTTTAAATGGTCTAGCCCATAATTCATTATATTCATACTTGGCGCCTTAAAAGATATATGATCTCTAAGTCTTAATATTCCCCCTCCTACTGTTAAGTCTCAACTATTAAGAACTGAACATAGTACAGTGAATCCTCACTTAACAATGTCAGGTTCTGTGACTTTAAGTGAAACGTAAGTGAACTTTCCACTTATAATGACACCAATTTTTCCATAGGCTAATTGATATAAACAAAAGTTAAACTGCTATAGCAAAATGAAATATTATTCAAAGATCTGCTGTACCTTTTCCCCTAAAAAATTTTTAAAAATTAGATTTCAATCCATTAAATCAGAGACAATACAATAGAAATACAGCTGATGTTTAAACAATTTAAGCTCTCAAAGAATTTAATTATGTCAGATCTCTTCAAGCACTAAAAAGCTATTTTGGTGATTTCTTAATAAAGGCACACTGGTACAAGTTATTTTCTTATGTTTTCATTTATACTTATACTACTCAGAAGAATTTTTTTTAACCCAAAGCTGGAACAAGTTTTGCGTACCTGATGAAGTGCTCCTGCTGGTAAGACAACAGCATCACCAAGGAACTGAATAAGAGTGCAGGTTCTGACTCCATATTCCTCAAACAGCCTTTGGCGGAGCTTTTTGTTCACATACCAACTTTGGTCACGTATTGGATCATGTTCTGGTAGAACTTCAAGGCCTTGTTCTTTTGAAATCTGAAATATATGGATTAAAATTAAAATATACACCCCAAGTAAGGGAAATAGCAAATCCTGTATTTCAATTTTCTTTAATAAATAATAGTTGTTTGTTCTCAGAATCTTATGGAATGATACCTAAACTCAAGTTAAAGAAAATAATATTCCACAATTTAAAAAGCCAAAGGATATTAAAACAATACTGCACACTGATGAGCTATTAATAAAGTGAATCATATCCCCTTCTCATCTCTTCCTTCCACTTTACAATTGTTTCAAGAGTGTAACAGAGATGAGGAAAAGCTTAGTTTTCCAAGTCAGTTCATTCATATGTAGATTTCATAAACATGTATTGATCCTCTTTTTTAAGGTAGGTACAAAGATAAATACCTTTATACTCCTAGTCTTCTAACACTTGACAAATCAGTTTCAAGGGACCCTTATAACCAGTGAATAATCAGCTTTAAAAAGCATAATTTATAATATTTTTAATTAAAACACTGGTAAGGTAATCTGGGACAAAATAGTAGATATAGGGCTACAGTCATTTCACACTGGCCAGAGACAAACCTTAAGTCCCTTTAGAAGGAAGATTAATAATAATAAGAAAAGAAGCAATGGTCCTTTAAAAGAAATCCCTATCATTAGAAAATTTAGAAAATATCTGAGCAAAGGGTTTAAACCAGTGATTTCAGATAAATGTAACACTTTCATTTAGTGTCTTAACTAAATAGAAGGTAAATTTTTCAAAATTTCTGTCTTGAAGTAAATATCACAGAGCAATCAGATGTGATAAAGTAGAATTATTCCCTAGGTGAACAGCAAAAAATAAAAATAAAAATAAAAAAAAGATCCTACATTCTTTAGTCATTACTTTTCACCAAGGTTAATATCTGACTCATCAACAGATTAGTTCTTTACTATAAGGAGATGGGGGAACATCAGTAACTGAGAAGAAATAGCCATTCAAAACCCTCAACATGAAATGAGCTTTAAGAGGAGGAGGAGAAAGGAGCATTTGACTTTCAACAAGAAAAATCCCATTATTTACTCTTATGTTGCTGAATGCCAAATGAAGTTGAATTAAAAATTAGTAAGTCTTTGCTCAAGGTGAAGAGATAAACTATTTGCAACCTAAATTATACCTTTTGAAGAAATTCCCTTATCTTATCAACGTCTTTTCCAGCATAAATATGCCACAGAGCACCAGGTATTTCACTTGAGTCCTTCAATCGTTTTCTTAAAATGTCATCCAAATCTTCTTCCTCAAATTTCTTGAGTATTCCTGAAACACAAAAGAATATTTTCGAATTGGTCAGTAAAGAATACCAACAGAAAGCCAACTCTCTTAAAATTGATCAGAGGCAGCATAGCGCCTGACTAGATTGGGACTCTTAAAAAGAGGAGATGAACCCAGTTATATATCAACTGTAAGAACTATAAGAGCAGAGAACATTAACCCTGTGTAACTGGGGACACAAGTACCTTTCCTGGTTTGTTTTCTGCAAATCAAAGAACGAGATAAAAACTTAAGGGCTTCTACTCAAACTTAACCAACTTTCTTCCTGTCTCAAGGGAGTGGTCATAACAATGATTTGTACTCATATAGCATTTTATAACTTACAAAAGACTTTCATGACTACTATTAATCAGGTGGCCTCTGTAACCACTTAGTAAGGTAGATAAGGATCATGACCTCTATTTAATATCTGAGCAAACAGGTTCAATGAGATGAATTTGTTCATTACAATGACTAATGAAAGACAGAACGAAATGTCTTCTAATTTCTAGGTGATATCATAACTATTATCAGTTAATCTGTAATCATGTGCAAATGCCTCAGGTGCTTCAGTTTTGAGGAAACATCAGGTCATTCTAAATTGTTGACAAACAAATTATATATACACACACATCCACACAGGAAAAATGATTAACTGTGGTTATTTCTGAGTGAAATAAATATATGAAGGTCTTCGTTTTCAAACCCCTGATTTTACTATAGTGAACATTTTAAAAACATGTTCTTTTAAGAGAAAAAGAATCTACTGTCCACTACAATGAATATATCAGACATTTCCTAATTTGTGACAGTAAAAGCTTTTTTATCTTTACAATTGGCTGCAAGGGTTTTTTTCTTTCTCCTTCTTCTTCTTTTCTTTTTTTTGCTAGGATGTCCTAATTCAAACATTTATTGAGTGCTTACAATGTGCCAGACACTGTCCTAGAATGCTGGTAATTAGAGTTAAGAAAGACCTGGTCAAGAACCTCACAGAGTAAAGAAAGGCATCTGTAGGCAAATAAAAAAGAATATCACATAGTAAGTACAATCATGAGTAGAAAAGGTACACAAAGACTGGTTCAGTTCTCGAATGTTATTGTGTAATCTATGTTTAAAATGTTCTCTTTAAAAATGACAGCTGATAGTTTTAAAATGTGTTTTCTTAAAATTATAAGTTGGCAAACTTAAATAGGTTTTCCAATTTTTTTTTTCTTTAAATTTTATTGCTCTGTAAGTTATGAAGGAGGAGAGGAGGATGTATCATAAGGAAGAGAAAGTTTTTCTTTAAAGAAGATCTGCAGGGAGAGATGACAATCTAACTTAAACTCTGAAGGATGAATACAGGAATTTGCTGAGAAAGAGATAGGAAAAAGCCACTGTAGGTGGAGGAAAAAGCACATACTTTAAATAAGTAGGTCAGTATTTTTTGATGTGTTTTTAAGCATTATCATAACCCTAACACATTCCTTTTTTGTGATCATCTATAAAAATTGGCAAAAGCTTGAGTTAATGAAAGACTGTCAAAGAATTAAAATGTTAATGAATGTTTTCTCAAAAGACCAGGTATGTATTATGCTACAAATGAGGGACTGGAGGTGTGTAGGAACAAAGATGAGTAAGATAGTTCCAGCATGTAAGGACATGAATGAACAGTAGAGGAGAAAGGCAGGTGTAACCTCTGCATTTTAGACTAAGTGCTACAGGGGATGATTCGAACAAAGTACAGTGAGGTACAGAACAGATAATTAACCCTGTGGTATCACAGGCTTTGAAAGGATAAGTAATCCGAAACGCAGGTCACACATTTCTATGGCAGTCGAGGGTTACAACTCAAGTGTGCGTGACTTAAATTCTTGAGAGTGAGAGAGGAAAGGGGTTTTTTACCTATTATAATCAAGAGCGTCAGTTAAGGAAGCTGAGAAACATAAGTTTTTATAGTTTGGGGGAGTTTAGGTTGAGTATTACAGAAGCTGTCAAATATACAGAAAAGCTGAGTGAATATTATAATGAATTCCCATGTCCTCAGCACCTAGCCACTAAGCTGTAGATACCTTCTGGGCTCCAGATAAAGAATTGGTGATCTAAGTGATGGGTGGGAAGTCTTACATAGAATTTCACATAGGTAGAAAATAAAGTCTGTAACTCTAGAAAAGTCTTTGTTGTTAGTTCATAAGGTGTTAAGAACCAAGGAATAGTGTCACAGAGGCCAAGCCCAGTATATGAAGACAATATAGTGATTAAAAGTGCCATTTTATTACAGAGGTGGCAAGTAATAAAAGGACCAGAAGGAACCACTGAATTATCCAATTGTGAGAAAGTAATTTCAGTGGGGTAACAGACATAGGGGCCAACCTGCATTTAGTTTACATGTAAAAGGGAAGTGACAGATACAGAAACGAATTTGTTATGAGGGCAGGAACAATAGGATGGTGGCAAAGACATGATTTGCAGGAGGTTTTCTTTTGAAAAAGAAGGAACAGTCTTAGAGTCTGCTCTCACTCTGAAGAAAAGAAGCCACTGGAGAGGGAAAATTTAAAGGCCTACATCTATAAAGAAAGGAATAACAAAAAGGAGTAACAGATGAAACAAGGTTTTAGAAAGAAATCTAGAAGATGGAATCTGAAACTAATACACTGGATAGAAAGGTTACTTCTATTTAGAAGAAAAGGCCTCTTCTTTCTCTGACACTGGAGAATAAAAAAGGAGGAATCATGAGGCACAAACCATATCTTAACCATCTTCAGAGCCTTAAAACCTAGCTTCTATTATTCACTTAATGTTTATAAGTGACCTGAACTACTATAGAATATAATGATAGGAAAGGAGCAAATAAACAATATTCATTTTTAAAATTAAAATTCCCATTATAGCGAAAGACAGGTAAATACATAAATCACTCAAGTAATAAAGATCAGAATATCCCCGTATGTACTGCAATTCTTTTTGGAATCTTTGCTGTTAACTTTGAGGCCATATAATACTAGTCTAATACTAGATAAAACTAGTGTGTATGGTTATTCAATTGTTATTCCAAACACCACTATTCATTAAGTTTCTTTACCTGCTTTTGAGAGAATGCCATTTCCTTTTGCTATGCCAACATAGACTAGAATATTTACAACATCAGAAACTTCAACATGGAGATTTGTGGTTCCTATATCATGATCTTTAGCAGCAGCTACACCTGTGTATAAAAAAAAAATTTTACTTGACAGACTACTTTACATATTTTAAAAATCAGGTCTATGAGGAAAATTTGTTAATTGTAATTTGAGTATTTGTCTCCTTGTTCTAAAACCTGCCTCCAATCTATGACATGTCCCATAAAAATCAAATGAATAGAAAATGTAAATATTTTACAAAGAATCAGCAGGTACTTAACTATATATTGATTATACATTCCTAATATACATCTTGGTTTAGAAAAAGATTTTGATGAATTATTAAAAAAAAAAAAAACAGATTCAGTAGAATCTAAAAATAGATAATTTGTCCTTGGACAAAAGTTAGTTAAAATTCCATATAATTTGAAACTGACAGAAATGCAAATATATTCATTAACCAATATTACATAAAAATAAAAGAAAGAGATGCAAATATATACCTACCATAGGCACTGCACAACCTGGGCCCTAGATCGGGACGCACAAAAAATCCTGGCAAATGAGAAGCCAAATTGAATTTTCCTTCTGGATTGCAATATTCTGGCAATGGCAGGCTTTTTAAAAGATCTTCATATCTGAAAAATAACAACATTGACTTCTTTTGAATACAGACTTACATTTTTAAGTGCTTTCAAATATATTTTCAATAAATTTTCAAGCTGTTCAAAACACAAGACTACTTTCCCTTAAAGCCTCTGACAGGTAACACTTTCCTTGACTTCACAGTTTAATGCATAACACACGGGCAAATGCAGAACAGAAGTGATACTAAAACTGCAATTCTGCCTAATCATGGCAAATTAAAATCATGAAGAGAAGGTAAGTCCTAAACAGGGCCCCTTGCCTTTTGATATGAGAATTCTTTCCTTTACTGCCCTAATATAAAGACTTCTCCTCCTCTGCTGAGACTAGAGATTCAGTCGTTTTTGGTTACTAATTTTAACTGAGGAAGAAAATGCCTTAAGATCACATTTTTAGTTCCTTTTCTTACTCCTGGAGATAATATCAACTCAATTTTAAAAAGCTAAGAGTCAAAATAAGTTTCAAAAGATGTACCTTGCTGGCATCATAGTCTTGAAATCTTCTCCTGAAGGGCAGTCTTTCAATTTTAAAACAACTGTTTCTCCACTTTTCGTTTTTTGCCGTTCTATAAAGAATGCAGTTAATTACTAAAAAGGTAATGACTGCCTTTTTATTTTTATTAATGTTTGGAGAGGAAGAAATGTAAAATGAATGATTCAATTGTTGCATAACAGGTACCTAATGAATGCTTGTTTATTGGCTTTTATTTATGATGTACTTAGTAGTAAGACTTTTCCTTATGTAGATAGATATTTGTAATATTGCAAAATTTAAAACATTTCTAAATTATTAAAATCAGCCTTACATTTTAACTTTCAATTTTCAAAGTGTTTAACATAAATTATATGATTCAATTTTCAAAGGCTTATGGGGTTGCCAAACATATTCCCCATGTGATATAAGGAAAAACAGTATAAATGACTTGCTTATGGTCAAAGGGAATTAGGGGTAGGCCCAGGACTAGAACCTAGTCTCTTTGTTTCCAAGCACAGATAGTCCCCAATTTATGATAGTTTGATTTAGGATTTTTCAATGGTGCAAAAGCAACAGGCATTCAGCTGAAACTGTACTTCTGATTTTGATTTTTTCCTGGGCTAGCTATGTGGTGCAATACTGTTGTGATACAGGGCAGCTGCAGCTCCCAGTCAGCCACGCCATCATGAGGGGAACACCGATACTCTACAATATGTTCACTGTGTTGACTGTGCCCAACTGTAGGCTAATATAAGTATTTGCACACATTTAAGGTAGGCGAGGCTAAAGCTATGATGCTCTGTAGGTTAGTGAATTAAATGCATTTTTGACACGGTATTTTACTTTTATGG
>NW_006438113.1:18770694-18783096 GCF_000325575.1 Pteropus alecto | reverse complement strand
TAAATTGAAGAGCATCTGTACTTGTTTCTTTTTATTAGACAAGAAAGTAACATAGAAGTTTAAGTCGTATGTAATTTATTGTTTTGGGGGGCTATGTTTAACAAAACAGTACAGTAAACAAAAAACAACATACTTGAAACTTCTTCAAAACCATCCCAGAATTCCTTAACATTGGCATTTGAAATAATGCTGTCTTTGCAGTTCAGGAGATCAGTTTGGTGGTCTCCAAAATCAAGACTAATTGATTCCGCCTTCCACAAGCTAATGTTCATTTTCTTATGTACACCAGAAACCACTGCAGGCTTATAAATAAATACATAAATAAAAGTTAAAAGGTATATGGACACTTTCAAAATCTGATTTCATACACACATAACAAATGGATAAAATGTTAAGTTTAGGGACTAATGACAAATTGTGAGAATGAGAGGATATTAAAAATAGTCCCTGACCTGGAAAGATGTTCACAATAGCTGTCAAAGAGAAAAAGTGATGATAGAATGCCAGGTAGAATACATTACCGTCTTTGAAAAGAAAAATAAATGCACGTAGTAATTCTCAGGAAAGAAGTCTGAAAGCCTCTATTAAAAATTTCATTTCTAAATGGTTATAAATATGGATTTTTGGGATGTTTTATTTACAGATTAATTTTTATAGACAGAACATAACTTACTTATATATTTGTATGTATGTAATATATAGTATTTTTAAATAAAGTCCTTGACATTAAAACAATTTATATATATTCTGAGTCTATATCACTTAAAACATATGCATACATTCTTTACCTCCACAAGGATCATGATAAAAATATTAAACAACTAGGCATAACAACATTAAATTTTAAGCCTACTGACTGATTCCCTGAAAGTGAACCTTTCCTTTGAAATCATGTGAATTCAAATTCCTTCAAGGCTACTTTCTAAACTAAAAACCAACAATTGAAGATTTATAGCTTTTAAAACTCCAATGCTGATGTAAAAAAACCTCTTAGGCAATTTGATGTACTATTCTCAGGTTTTTGGTTTTTTTTTGTTTTTTTTTTTTTTAATTCCTTTATTATAAATGAAGTAAAAAGTCCGGGATATAGAGAACACAGAAAGTTGTGACTTAAGAGTCTCTTGTAAAAGGTATTAAGTACTCTTACTTTGAAAGATAATTAAATTTTGGTAACCTTAAGAGAATAACCTCCAGCTAGGGTTCTTATTCCAAAAGGTATCTCAAAAGAAAAAAAAAAAAAAAACAACAAAGGTTTTGGTGGAGTCGGGTTAACAATTTGGGTGACTACTTCATTAAACTACCTTTCAATGGGCTTAATGATATATCCAACTATTATTAAAACAGTTCAGCTATTAGATAATTAACTATTATTGGCAATTCACATATTAATTCCTGGCCCGTACTGTACCTATTAATAATATTCCCTATGCCACTCCTTCTTATGGTGGCTAGAAGCTTGAGAAAAGTAAACAGATTTTTAAAGAGATTATAGAGGCAAGTTAATTATAATATTAGAATATTCTGAAGCAGAATCCTTAGGAAACGATTATCATTATCTTCCTGAAATACCGAAAGCCTTCCTAATTTGACTCCTTGCCTCTGGTCTTACTCCCCTCTAATTCAATTCTCAATCTGCTTTGCTGTCATTTTAAAATGTCAATCTGATCACTTTGATACCTGAATTAAAACTATTATCCACAGGATAAAGTGCAAACTCTTTAGCCTGATATATAAAGGCCCTTCAAAATCGTAACCTCAACCACCTCGTTTATTCACCATTATCCTACAGAACTCTTATCTCTGTTCCAAACAAACAAAACTATTTAACAATTCCCTAAATACCTGATGCTTTTCTCTCCAACCCCTTATCCATCTAGAAAAATTTCACTTAATCCCTGAGGCATTAATTCACACTAGCCTTTTTAAATTAGTACTCTAGCTTAGTCATTCCCTCTTTTGGGTTTCCACAGTACCTTGAATAAATTTCTTAGACTATTTAACATGCTTAAAAAATATTTAGGTGACTATTCGAGTCCACGAAAAATTAGTGGCCTAAACTGTGACCCAGCAATGGCATTGGGGCTTGAAGAGCCAACCAAAAAAAATAAAAAAGCTAAACATTGTACAGTCAGCTTTCTGTTCCTATGGGTTCCAAATCCACAGATTCAATGAACCATGAGCAGAAAATATTAGAGGAAAAAAAGATGTTACACTGTTGCTGATGTGTACTTTGTAGGTAAGGTCTATGATGGTTGCATCTGTATTGAACACATACAATACTATTTTTTCTTGTCGTTATTCCCTAAACAATACCACAAACAACTATTTAAATAGCATGTATATTGTATAAGGTATCATAAGTAATTTAGATAATTTGAAAATAGGAGGATCCTGGAACCAATCTCCTGCATGTACCAAGGGACTACTGTATGTATAATGCATGGGTGTGTGTTTTTTCTGGGAAAAGAGAAAGCAAACTTTCATCAGATTTTGAAAAAGATTAGTAACCTAAAAAAAGATTGAGAACCATTGTACTAAAATGGCTCTTACTCATATTGTACTCATTTTTATATCTTTTAACAGCCAGCATAAAAGAAGAGATTTTATTTAAGTGCTCAGTAACTATCTGATAATGAATAAAGTACAACAAAATAGCAATGGTGTTTTTCAGAAAGCAAGAAAAAACTGAACATGATAAATACTAAGTCATAATACACATCTTAAATGTGTATTAATGTAGTAAATTATCATCTGAAATGTGTATCAAACATTATATAAACATTTTGATCTAACAGAACATCATTTTTATTTGCACAGAATTAAATGATGGAGTTTGTCATTCAAGATTTGATAAACTTCAAGATTTGATAAAAATATTCTAGGGATAAACATTAAAGGCAAAAAGCATCTACATCATTTGTCAGTTCAAGAAAATTGCTTCTGGTATTACACTTTAACAGCAGATGCAAATCTGTTAACTGGACTAAAATACAAATGTAAAAAAAAAAAAAAAAAAAAAAGGAGGTACCAAACTTGGTAAATACATGGTTTTATTAAAAGTCTGCTGACTGATAAATGAAAAAAATCAGTGCTTCCCTATTAATTCATATAAATCTGACCAAAAATAAGAATTCACCCTGGTAACCATTTTGGTGTTTTTGATATCTTCCATGCCATATGTGTTAAGTAGTATCTTTCCCTTTTCCTTCTATTCCTAAGGAGAGCCACTGTGCCTGTTCACACAACCAGCTTCAGTTCCACTAATAGTGTACTAAATCAGCTTAAAATACTCACTTGTCCATGCTTCCAACACTCTTTGAAAAGCTTCCAATTATTAATATTTTTATAATCCTTAAGCCAAAGAATATGCTTCTCACAGATCCAAGAATGTGGTATATCACTGTACAATTTATTGTTTTTATCCATGGCAGATTTTCCGCTTTCTTTAGGCTGTTCTTTAAGCTCTGGTTTTACATTTATCTTAGAGGCTTTACTTGGTGGAATTTTGTTTTCAACAACTGAGGCAATTATGTCATCAAGAATGTTTGGCATAGTCCTTCCACTTTTACTACTCTATTAGGAAAAAAAATATATTTTGAGAAGAAATATATACATTTTTACACTTTCACTTTGATTTACCACCAACATAGCAAACAATCAACACAAATAATATACCTGCCTTCAAGAATATGTAATCATATCAGTGGATATGGATCTCTAGCGCTTACATTGTTCATTGTTCATGATGATGAGAACCAGAACTTTAGTGGTCCTCATGTGAGGCCAGGTCTGCAGAAACCAGACAGACGTCTGATCTTCCTACCTTTCACATTCTAGGGCTAGGATGAGGAGAAGGGACGCTAAGTGGAATTTCCCACATGCTTTTAAAAGCCACTAAAAATTTATGCCTATTTATACAATTATTCTGCTATTACTTTTCTCTGGTGAATAAAACAAAAATTGATTTCTGAATATTTTAAGTAACAAAACAGTTACTTCCACATCTGCCCCCCTCCCCCTACTAGATAAATAGTTTTCAAATTCTGAAGGAGTATCTAAGGGCTCTTGTGAAATCAAAATGCCCCTCCCCCAATCTTTTTCACCTTGGAAAAAAACAAAATCTCGAGCTTTTAAGTTATGAGTTATCATGCAAATAGGAATATGCCCAGTAATCTGGTATGTTTAATTTCATCTGCATCTATTTATTGTGTAGTTCACAGGCAAATCTGTGAATCATCTAAACTTAAGGCCCATATAAAAGCCAAAAATCTGGCATCTCACTCACTGGGGTTCCCATAGAATATACTGGTGCAAAGGCAATGCCAGCATCTGTAGAACCCACACGTAGCTTGCCAGCTGTTGTGGTCAGTAAATCACGTAAAGTTGAGCCCTGTTCATTATTCTGGGAGACAGGAGGTGATGTTCTGCTGTTTGGAGAATCAGGATTATCTTGTTCTCTCTCTTCTTTAATTTGCTTTTCAAGGGCGAATTCTTTGTTTTCTGAAATAAAACATTTTACAAAATTCAAATAAGATTAAGCATGCTGCCAAAGTATAGACAAAACTGGTTCCCCGGCATTTTATATTGAAAGGTAAAACTGTAGCACTAGTGGTTTATTCACCACAACACACACCAAAGGATGGGTCAGATTCTTCAAAATGGAGTCAAACAGTTTGAATATGAAAAGAGCTTTCTCAATATCATAGAAAGGTAGCTGATTCTGTACCTGTCACAAATGAAAATACTACAGCTGATACAGGGACAAAATACAGGTATATAACAAATCTAGTGCCCTGGTGGCTTTACTGATATGCCCATCCACAAATGGTTCTGCAACTAAATTTAATGCAATCACAGGAAGGTGAGTTCCTAGTAAAAGACATGGTTTTACTGAAATTTAAGCCATAATGCAAGCAAAAGACATACATAAATTGTTTTAAGTGAACAGTACATTAATGTATAAGAGTACATTGTTGGTTATATTATAATACTGTATTACATAGTTCATGAACAATGCGGGGGGCGAGGGGGGGGCGTGGGTGGTTAGGGATACCGATCCTCCATGCAGTTGAAAAATTGTGTATAACTTTTGCCCACTCTCTGAAACTTGGTTGTCCCTCAATATCTGTGGGGGATTGGTTCCAAGACTCCCCTCTTCAACGATACTAAAAATCTGTGGATGCTTAAGTCATATAAAATGGTATATAGTTCAATGGCCTCCTGCATCTGTGGACTCTCAACCATGAATTGAAAACAGTACAGGTATCTATTTAAAAAATCCACACATAAGCGTATCCACGCAATACAAACTCATGTTGTTCAAGGGTCAACTGTATGCTTAGATAATAAATTATATTTACCTTTTTTTTCCTCTCTGGCTTTTTGCTCTGCAAGATCTGCTAACCAGTGCAGTGGTGACTGGGATTCTGGAGGAGTTGACTTGCTGTTGGTGCTTACATCGCTCCCTGGACTGCTGCTGCCATTGCTCTCAGACTTCTGAGGGGTATTTTGCTGCTGAGACTCAGGTATGCACAGAGAAATTTTATTACTGTGATTAAGAACATTCTGTAAAACCTATAAGAGTAGAACAATTGAATTTTTAAAATACTATCTTCAATTATTCAGTTAAAATTAGTAGTTATATTTATACAGTAAGATAGAAAACATAATACAAGTCCTAAACTGGATTTCAAATATCAAAGCTAATTTAACAATACGTTTTATTTGAATAATTAGAGATTTATACTCACTTGAGACACACCATTCATTGTAGGAAAATCACCAACTTGTATATTCTGTTTGTTAGTACAATGACAATGGGATTTAATACCGTATTTTTCTCTAAGAGTGTGCATCACATCTAGAAGATCTGTTAAAACTACAAAATATAATAGTGGTTAATAAAAAGGCTATAACTAGTTAAGATTTTGAATTTTTTTTCCAGTTTTTCTTTTCTTGTATCTTTTGACTTTTCTTCCATTTTTATCTTCATTCCATCTATTTCAGGTTTGATCATTAAACTAAGTTCATGTCCTCTATTCTTTTCTCTCTTACCTCTATTATTAAAAATTCAGTATGTTCAAAAAAAGTAGAATAACCTTTCATCATAAATCTAATAAAAACTTTCACTACACTCTAGTTTTCCCCTTCTCAAACCTTTCCTCTATGGCTTTCTTAGTCACTGGTCTGGGCTTGTCTTGCTAGCTTTATTACACAGATAATTCTAATGTAATAAACAGAATTTTTTAATATAAAAAAATGGAGCAAGAACAATTCAAGATTAGATAAACCTCTTCTTCATTCTATTACATTCCTACATACGCCCCAATACTCTGGAGCAACCAAGACCTGTTACATTATTAAATAAATAATGTGTATTTACACTTACCAGAACCAGGTATAATTTGAGTTGGCATTAAATGTTTGTGATCATGAGGCTGTCCCTTCACACACTTCATCCAAGCATATAGTTCTTTATCTGTAAGATCATATGTTCTTTTAAATCAGTCATGGTTTTATAATTATATAAAATTGATGGCTAGTACATAAAGAGCTTAATGATTATAGAAAATGTCAATGGTAGGCTTCAAATGTATGGTTCTTAAGACAATTCCACCATTCTAAGAATTTTATAAAAACAAGATACAAAATCGACATTAGCCTTTTCCAAAATGACCATTTTTTATTATCATTAATGTATTAGTTACTTCTATCTTCTCTGATTCTAGCTTCTGTGTAGCTAATCTTTGATTTCTTAGCTATTTTCTGTGCCAAACATGGCTTTTGCCTAACCTTAGTACATTAGATTAATAAAAGTTTGACGCTATTGCTAAGTCATTTTCCTTTTGTTTCAGACATGTAGAACTGTCATGAGACGTAAAAAAGTCACTGCTTTACAAGTGAAAGAAGAAAAATTCTGAGATGTCCTAAATTACAATATACCAGAAAGAGAAAGTGACGACAGTAGTTTAACTAGGTAATAATAGCTGTGGGCCAACTAACAGTAGACTGCTCATATTCCTGAATGTATGATGGAGCTTTGTAGTGATCACTGCAGCCTGCTTATGCATGAACTTACAGGACCGTTGCTCATAACGAATCAAAAGTAGTAAATATTTCTTCCTTACAGATTGTGCACCTATTCTAGAACTGACTCTGCTTCCACTTTTCCCATTCCCCTTACCTGCAGCCAATGTAAATTCTTTCAAATCAACTTAAATCTTTCTTCTCTAAAAAATAATCTATAAAAGAGCCCTTCTACTCCAGACTGTGGCCATGTTTGTCATTTTTATCTAGCCCAGCAGCTGTTTAATAATAATATTTAATTGCTACTATTGCCTTCAAACAAGGCTCTATACTTGGAGTTGCAAACCTATTAAGGCACAGTATGAGGCATATCATACACAGGAAAGCTATTAAACACCTTGATCTTAAGGAGATCTCCCTTATAAATTTCATGACAGAGAACTACTTATGATATGCCTTTAAGAGCTTCAATAAGTATCACAAAGGTCATTAAATTCAGCATAAAAAAATCTAGAACCATTATTTCATGAAGTGTCATGCTAAATAAAATTCAAATGTAGTCGAAAATTGTTTAAAAGCTTTCTGACTTTCCCCTCTGAAATCTACATAGTAACTTGTGAATGTTTTCTAACTCCCTATATTTTAGACACAATTGCCACTATATAAAGCTATAATCTAGTCAATGTGAGTTCATTACAATATTTAACAGTGAAATGAGATATGAAGATAACAAGACATAGATTATACTCACAAAGAAATAATATGGTGACCAACAAGACTCTGCTTTCAAAATTAATAGTACTATGGAAATTGACAGCAATACAACAGTTTGGGTTTATCATACATACCCTATTCTTTTTCGAAAAAGAATTCATGCTTATATATATGCATAAAATATAGCAAAATGTAAAATAAAATTTTAATTTAGCAAAGAGAAAACAAAATATAAAACAATATAAAATGCACGTCATGAAGTTTTATAGCACTGAAGCTATTTACATCAACTGAAACTGTCCAAATATATTTTTATGGTTTTGGAAATATTTAATTTCCTAAAATGCATTCTTTATTATGATTTCAGATTTTACTCATGTTTAATCTTTTGCACAACACAGAAACACTGAACAGTAGATGTTTGAACATGTTTTCCCACTTGCTCAGGGCTCTCTGATAAGTGCTGGGTGTATAAGAAAAGGGATTAGAAAGGGTGAGGCTTAGTAATCTTTTCATTAGAAAAGATACTGATGGCTAAAAATCATGGTTTGTCTATCATTAAACATGATTTTATTTCTAGTACTTCCACAACTTGAATTTTTCTTTTCACTGACTTTATATCAAACAAGTAACTCTGTACTTTCAAGGTTACCAGTTTTAGGTAGCTACTTCCAAAACTGCCTTGAATAAACTTTTCTAAAACCTTTTAGCATGAGAAAGGTGCATTTTAGTAATTTCCTTTTTAAACTTTGTTTCTCCAGCTGTATTAACACGGAAAGCACTGTTTTTGTATCATTTTATTTATCTAGAAGTTAGAGATAACAGTTTCAAAGGCTGTTTCCATATATAATAAAAATTTCTTCATTCTTTAAAACTAGAGAATAAGTGGTAAGTGCCATATTCTTCAACATTTTTATTTGAACTTTATGGACCAATATTTAGAAAAATCAAGTCACACTTTTAAGTATTCAATTGCGACTTATGTGCTTGAGTGTATAATTAACAGGTTCTGGAAGAGACTGCAGGCTCCTATACACTGGAATCATAAAGCTGCAAAGCTGAATATAATAAATTTGGACTACATTAAGAAATTATCTGCTTGAAATGACAGAGTGAGGGTGAATCTACTAATCAGGCTACAAAGATATAGATGAAGTATTATTTTAGAACATCTAGCCATTAATAAACTGTGGTTTATTTGGTCCTTTTTAAAAACAAACCACAAAACTTACTTAATGTTATATATCCATAATTAAGGTAGGAAAAGAACTCCACACATCTAATTTTCCAAATGAGTGAACCTAGAGTAAATGAACATTATAAAAATTTAAATTTATGTAAAGTTATAAACCAACCTCTAGAACTCTTCCTTTCCTTTGCCTTGTAACAATCTAAGCAGACCACAAATCCACATTTTTGGCAGACCCAATGAATGTTAAACAATGTTGCTTCACATGCATCGCACATCTCCCGGACGCCTCTGACTGCTCTTTTCCAGGCTATTTTAGCTAAAATACACAAAAACAAAAATGTCAAAGCAAATCAAGAACTCTGAAGGATATATAAGCTATAGAGCAACAGCAGATTTCTTGAAGTAATTAGTAATTCCCTTCAGAAAACATACTTGTATCTAATTGAAGGTTTCTAAATCTTGGCACTTTCGACATTTTTGACTAAAAAAAGTTCTACTGTGGGAGACTATCCTGTGCATTGCAGGATATTTAGTGGCATCTGTGGCCTTTACCCAGTAGATGATGCTACTACTCTACCCGCTACGCCTTTCAGTTCATGCAAACAAAAATGTCTCCAGTTATTGCCAAATGTCATCTGGGGGCAAATCACTGATTTAAGAGAAGGAAAAGAAGCTAACATTTAGAGCACTTAGTATGTTAGGTGCTTTGCATAAGTAAACAATTAACATGCCTACTTTCTAAAATCTGTGAGGTAGTTATCATTCCCATTTTACAGTCATACAGTTAAGCTAGGTGTCAAGTTGAGATTCAAATACAATCTCTCTAATTCGAACCACACCAGATTAAAAATTTATATAACTGGGATAGATTATGTCTACATGGCAAATACCGAAATTTCCCAATTTCACATCCAAAGGGTCTTTATCACGTTAAACAATGTCATAATGGCAGAAAGAGCAAAATGCTACTGTGATTTCGTGAACTGTTAATCCATTCAATTCAACCTCAATTGGAAAGTATCTATTACCCTAAGTACATATTAGGTGTATTCGTACATAAAGTGTCATCAAAATTAAAAGTAATAAGTCTAGGTAAGATTAGGGACTTCTCCCAAAGACTAAACATTATTTTGAAGAAAAATTCTTAAAATGAAATTGATACAATTCCATGTTTTAAGTATTTAATATTTAACTTCCTTACCATCCTTTTTCACCCAGGACAAAGCTGTTTTTTCAGATGTTACTAATTGACAGAACTTATCACCTATTATATCCAAGATGTATTTTGAAGTTTCTATGTCTAATTCATCATCTTCATAATTTTCATGTGTCCATAAACTCATAGCTTCATCATCATATTGGTCAGGAGAAGAGAAACCATCTATTCTAACCACTCCGTTTTTACTAAATGACAATCTGAAACATTAAAATACACAAGCATTAGATACCTCTTGGTATCTGTCTTTAGAAGTCCAGTTATTTTTTAAAGTTGTAAATTTATAATTAATTCATATTAAATATATATTTTACATCTACAATTAAAAAACAAGAAATGGTACTCTATATACACACTTTATTAAATTTAACCAACTCAGATGACTCCCATGGTGTTACACAAATGGCAATGATAAACAGCACCAATTTTAGGTTATTTCAAGTAAGAGTTCCTCTATCACTTACACTTAGTTCAATCAAATGAAAACTATGTCCCACTGTTTGATGTGGACAAGATTTAAAATGTGAGCCAAATGCTGCCCAGAGCAATGCTGTTATGTTATACATAATCTAAATCAGGAACCTCTAAAGTTGAAAATGCCCTAAATCACCTTAAGACTTTCACTGGGAGCATACATATTTTTCATTAAAATGATACTTTATTAATGTGATTTAGAAGAATAAAGATAAGTTTATTAGGAACCCAATTAATGTAACTATTCAATTCAGAGAAGTTTAGGGTAAGTGGAAAGCAAAATTGCCATTCCCTTACTTGCTGGCTTGGTTATTCTTAAATATCTTTGTAATTCTCAATCTGAGAATATTGGAAGTTCACTACAAGTCATTCTGTATTTTTCAAATGGATGCCACCATCATTCCTTTCACTCCCTTTTCTAATACTTTTACTTTACCCTTTTCCCTCATTTTTTTTAAAACCAAATTTCTCCCTTTGTTATAACCCATCGTATTTCAGCTTTATGTTATTATCTCTACCTGAATATTTCTTTCTTTCAAGCTTTTCTAAGGTTTTCTCTCTCTTCACTCCTTTTTCATCATTCTGCACTTCCATGTGTACTACCTTGTATAATTAGTTTGGGGGATTAGTGGCTAGAAAGACCATGAAGAAGAAATATAGAATGTGTCCTCCTAAAAATACCTACTTTTGGGGTCTCTGCTGGGCCACTAGTATAGTATATTTGCCAGAGCAAAGCATCTCCTAACTTCTTAGAAAGAAGATAATGATGACTAGGAAAATAACTGCAGTTAACATTTACAGAGCATTTCATATGTGCTTGGTACTACACTAAGGACTTTCTGAACTTCCTATCATTTAATCTTCGTGAAACCTCTCTGAATTAGGTTATCACTATCATTCATATTAGGCAGGTGAGTAGATGAGTCAGGCTTAGCTGTAGTCCTACTACAGTTAATAAAGTCATATAGGAACTAAGGGATGGAGCTGGGACTAAAATCCAGAAATGGCTGATTCTAGAATGAGACACGAGTCTCTACTGGCTGAGTTACTCAACCATTCTTTAGTTGAACTCTCATAAGTCTATAAGTTTTTAGTATTACAGTATTATTTAGTAATATTATTATAGTAGTATATAGATTTATCAGTTGTTTTTATATATACTACAAAATCTGTGAAACTGATATAGTACTAACAAATCTTTGTCCTAACTCATATTTTATAGCTACATGTTTAACAAGATAAAAGTATGGGTATTCCAATGTAATGCTCTGACTTTATTTTGATGCCTACATTGTTTACTTAGATTTACAGACTATTTGTAATAATAGTAAGCTAATACAGATATAAATGTGACATTGTTTTAGCCAATGTAACGTTTAAAAAATCTTTATATCTAACAAACTGCCATTTCCTATCATTTCCAGAAAAAAATACTAAAATTTTCTCATCAAGAATAACCCTGATTGAGAAATATTATTAACACACGTAGCAATGTAAATATGAATTTACCCAATAGTTAGCTATTGTAAAATTCAGCACTAAAATAGTTTAATATTTTTTAATAATGTTTCAGAAACAAGGAAGCTTAAACACTCATTCCTGCCTCCAGAAGGGAACCTCAGAATGATAGTATAATTTCCAATATCCAATAAACATACTTTCCTCCAATTACCTATTTTCACTTACCGTCTAAAGTAGTAAAATCTACAAAATACTGGTGAGTGAGTTGGTTCTTCTCCTTTTTTACTCCGAATAAGTCTACATTCTCGGCATTTTTGCA
>NW_006438113.1:18658088-18770632 GCF_000325575.1 Pteropus alecto | reverse complement strand
TGCTTCAGCTTCTTTACTTTACGCCAATCTTTTAATACTGAACGAGGGATGCCAGCTGTAAAACCAGTAGGGAGGTATTAGCAAGATTATATCTTTTTAGAAAAGTATACTCCTTGAGATAAAATTCAAGTCACTTATATGTTGTGACAATATATTAAGATTGTACAAAAGCAGCAAAGAGATTATAATTCCAGGTACTCATTAATAACTAAGAAGTTCACAGCAGCACTTTTATTTACTTATTATCCTACTAACCAAATGAACTCATGTCTAATGGAAATGTAGAGATGAATAAATCTTCTAGTTGAATGAAATCTTTACAAATAAAATATCTATGTAATAGCAAACATGAGAATAACTCATTTTCTATGTAAATCTATAGGTAAAAATACAGCCCTTCTACACAAAAATTTGGCACATTTAAGAGGAAGTCCTTTCAAGATCCACAGGAAGAACCTAAAGACCAAAAGTTAATACTTATTTTAGAAATAACAGGTTAGTTTCAACATACTTATGTTTTGAAATACTTAATCTGATTCTCTGAGGTAAGTGTGGCTCATTAAAACAAGAGATGATTTATAATACCAATATTTGGTAGAAGAGAAGCTAACATATTTATTCTAATCTCTCTTATTATAATGCCCTCCATTTGATATCAACATATTGATGAAAGCAGTATCTTTTAGAAAAATAAAAAGGTTCTGAAGGAAGGAAAAAAGCCAACATTATTGGCTGTCTTTTTCGATGACAGAAAGAAAAAAAGGGCATCAGAAGTCTAAAGAAGAACTTTGCAGAAAAAAATTATATATTTATATTAATTATATTATAGTTTACACTGTTGCTCCATAACTTTTATTAACTTGAACTTAATTGTTGTAATAACACTGGCTCAAGTAATCAGTCATCTATAGAGCAGGTAGAACTCAAAACAAGAAAATTCTTTAAAGTTTGCTAATTACATTTTCACAAATATATTAATTTAAAAGCAAACTATGTTGGGACAAGCAAGTATCTGTTGCCTCTTAATTGTATTTACACTGCCCACATTGATGTATCCATACATCAAACATGAGATTTTTATCATTTGCTATTTCTGTCATGTTGAAAGAATACTCTGTATTTCCTATCCTTTTGTTTTCTAAGCATGCCCATTTTGTGGATATGAGGAAATACAATGATTCTGAGACTACATACCTCTTGCAGAAACTTGTAGCAGAACTCTTGTCCTGAGCTCCCACTATCACTTACCTGTTGATAGTATATGCAGTTCAATTACACATCTTAAAATAGAAGTATTATGTTTAAACTCCAGGGTGGCCCATTTAAAATCAGCTCCAGTTATTATGCACTTCTAGGATTGCTGCTGGGTTCTTTACAATTGCTAGTTCACCCCTCTTCTGTCTCTAATTTAGGGCAAGGAGCCATTTGGCTTAATCCAACTAGAGAAACACATATGCATGTACACACACCACTTAATGGAATAAAAATGTTCTCGGGCTTGTGTAAAAAGTTTATTTCCTCTATTGTGTAAGACAGTATCCTCCTATGGACTGTATAAAAAAATCAGAGCTTTCAGGATAGAATGAACAATATAAATGATATACTGCTGATAAATTTTTATTTGGCACACTTGCTTCCAATTACTTGTTTACTTTTTAAATTTATTACACTAAACTAAATGCAATCTATTTCTATTTTGACTAGAAAACTATTAATATGCTTTTACATTCCAAATAATGGAATAGCTCAAAGAGTATGGATAACGATACCATTGTGAACAATTTCAGCAATATTATAAAAAACTAGACATTTCAAAGCAAATCTCAATTTTGTGACATAGACACTGAGAGCTTTTCTTTTTATAAATAATAAATGAATTACAAAGACACGAAAGCCTAGTAATCTGACTAGGCCATATAAGACTGTAGCTAACTCCTTTTATAAATTTTACTATAAGTGTTTGTACAATAAACAAAACTTCATCTTTCATTTCTATGTATCTTATTGGCAACATCCTTATACCTTAAGATCTTTTCAACCTTAGTTCTCAATTTATTAGCAAACCCTCAAACAGCTGTTCTAGCAACAGAAAACTAGGAAGGAAAAAATGAGACAAATACATATTAACCTTTAATTTCTGATATGCCATCACCATAAAAAAAATATTTTTTGAGATATAGAAGTTAACTCTGATTACAGTTAAACAATTCGTTTTGTCTATCATGGGACTTATATTTTTAAATTTCATGGGCCATTTCATTTCATAAAATAAAATTATATAAAAAACTAGCCATGGAAAAGCAGCCAACTTTTAATTATCAGTAACAAAAAGCAGCAGATATGAAGACATTCCAAAACAGCAGAGAAAGCAAAACCTATCACACCTGGCTTTAGAATGTACTAAGAAACACACTATTATATGTATATTTGTTCATATAATTATGTGTACAATAGTGTAGGTAATCACATAGCATTTTCTAAGTGCAGACTTAACTTACTCTTTTTGATTTACTATGACTGATGACAACCACAATGAACATCAGAAGGGTAAAGGTCATATTTAATTCATGAAGTAGATCATCTACTCAGGTTTAGAAATTAGATTTATTAACTCCCAATTTAGAGAAGTTTCCTAGATAGTACAGAACAGTACTGGCAAGTCAATTCTGCCAATAATTAATAGATGGCATTTAACAGTCACTTAATATTATTTTGGACTTGGGAATAAATGGGACTTAACATAGCCTTTAAGATGCTAGTACTTAGTAGGGGAGATCGGACGAAGCATAACAAATTGGGGTGGGGGTGCCGATTCCAGTTTTTGTCTTAGAACTTATATGGGAACATGTACATTCAATCTCAAAATGAAAACAGACTATGTACTTCATTAAAAATTAATTTTATAAATTTAACTTCATAAGAGTTTTCTAAGTGTTAAAAACTGGAAGGTTCCTATCTTTGTTTTCTGAAAGTTTAACTCAAGTATTTAGTATTTAAATACCCAACCAAAAGAAATGCATGTGAAAGTCAAGAGAATCAATTCTTGACCACAGTAAGCCTCTTAATTCATTGAGAAAGTAGAACAAGTGAGAAAGAAAAAGCAACACTGTATACAGTTCAATACTCAAATAAATGGCATGTATTCTTCGTTGTCAATCTCCCTCTCTTTCTTCTGACTATATTTGCATTTCAGTCTCTCAGCCTCTCTGTATCTAGTTGAGCTTGTTTTCCTTCGTTCTTTCACTTTCTGACTGTCTTTTTCTATGATTCCATCCTCCTGTTTTTCTTTCCTTCACTTTGCCTCTGGTTTTCACACAGGCATGTGGGAAAACCTCATTCAGTGAAAAGACCCAAATAAGAGCCTTCAAAGCATCCAAATGCTTGTGAAAGTACTTCTTGAATGTCCACATTGTCACAGATATTTCACATATTCTATGTGGATGAATAAACGGATATAGTGAAACTATTAAGTGCTTTCTGCACTGTGCAACATACCTAAAAAGAAATAAGCAAACTGAGAAAATCTACTTCTAGAGTAAAAGCATATAGAAACACTTCATAGTGAATATTACTGGCAAATATCACTTATTTGCCTTGCTCTAGCCACAAATGAAATATAATTATCAGTTTTGAAACTTTTACTTATCATGGATGTTCTTCTTGAATATAGACATGAATATACAAAACCATGACCACCCCCGCCCTCGCTTTTATTTAACTTTTTACTCATTGTTAAGGACTGCTTGAATGAGTAACATTATTAAATAGAAGATAATTCCAATAAGCTTTTAATTTTGTCATGAGATAAGAGGATGAGATATAGGCCATATCCACACTACTTGGAAGTAATTCTCTGCTAAATATGTGGCTTAAAGAAGTATATGTATTCTTTTTCAACCATATCTTGTCATAGAAATCCACTTTTGGTGTGACAGCTCTAACTGCATTTTTGACATGTTTCAGAAATGGTCAAAAATCTGAGTAACTACTTAACTACACATTGGGTTTTTCCCAATATGAGTGCTAGGTAAAGATATTTCTAGACGTCTCTTAAAAAGAGAGAGATCTTCTCTCATTTCCTCTTATGGAGTACTTGTGAAATACAGAAATGAGGTAAATGAGCACATACATTATGCTGAGGCATACAAATAAACTCAAAAGCTGCCTTTAAGGTCACTAATCTTTAGAAAACCACATCATTATTGCAACATACAGCCTATTTTACCTGAGATAAAAAAAGTAATACATTTACTTACCACTATTACTGTTGCTCTGCAACTTCAATTTACTTTTTTCTTTGGCGCTCCTACTGAGAACCCCATTGGGTTTTAAATCTTCTTCTATTTCACCTTTTCTCCTCTGCAAGTCATTTTGCTTCTTTTTATAAGTTGGCTTAGGTTGCCTTTTAGTCCTTTGCTCTGACTTGCTTTCACTTTCATCTGAGTCTCCACTTTCAGAGCCAGATTCGTAAGTTCTTTTGGCTTTTCTCCTATTAACTTTATCATCTTTTACATATTTATCAACTATGATCTTACTATCTACATTATTTTGTATATCATTAGATGTAGAGGCTATTAAATTGACAGAACATGGCTTAATAATTTCTGAAACAGAATTCCCTGAATTTTCCATTTTATTAGTATTTTTATCTTCTTCTGAATGTCTAGTAAGCCAGGCTTTTTTCAGTTTAGTATGGTAGTTTGGTTGACTTGTCTGGGATGCTTGCCCATTTCCTACAGTGTTCGCTTTGTTTATTGTACTACAGACGACAGTGCTATCCAAGAGAAGGGAGGCTGAAGATGTCTGATTTTTCACAGTATTAGGCTCAATCTCACTAACATTACTGCTTTTATATTGAGCTGCAGCCAATGCTGCCTTGTGCTTTTTTAAATGAATAAAATCAGTTGTGCCTGAGAACCCAGAGCTGGGCTGAACAGCACTTCCTGTTGTACTACTGGCTGGTGTAACTGGAGCTGTGCTGCTGACCCTGCATTCTTGTGTTTGCGCTACTGAATGACTGACACTTTTTGAAGAGGTACAGTCTAAGGATTTAGAGGCCAAAATGGTATTTGGTAAAGAGTAAATTATTTCGGAACCACCCCAGCTGGAAACACTGGTGGTAGTGGCAGCAGATGTGAATATATCCATTTTGGTATTACACAATGTATTTACAGCAGACACAACTGAACTGGGAACACTGCCCTGTGAAACCGTCTGAAAGTTTTTTTCAGATTTTATGTGAACACTGTCTGAATTCACACTTGGCAGAATGATTCTTCCAGTCTCTCCAGCTTCTGCTGGTTTGAGGCAATCTGTTTGATTTGCTCCAGTTGAAGATCTTTCGCTAACTCGATCTTTGGAAGCTAACTGCATTGCTGGCACACTATCAAGTTTTGTACTAGAAAGTGGACGTACAATGACAGATGCCATAGCAGCCTGTGACTTTCCGCTGCTTTTCTCTACATGCCATTCAGCTTTCTCTTTGCTGAAGTTATTATTAGATTTCCACATTTCTGTCAAACTTTGTTTAGAAGAACTCTTAAAATTTGCCTGAGAGTCTTTTGGCTCAGGAATTAGAGTTGGAGGCTTTTGTGATTCTTGAACTTTCCCACCAGCATTTACAGGCATCACTGGAGTTAAAGTTGGAGGGGAAAGGCTACTATAGCTGCTTTCCTTTCTTTCCAGGCTGTGATGAATTGGTGGGTGAAATACTGGCGCTCTATGTAAAGCAGGCATACTCCGGAGGGTATTTGTAGAAGAAACTGTCAAATGAGTAGGACTCCTACAATCATTTCTGAACGTTGTTACTGGGTGAGAAGCAATTTGATGGGGAAGATGTTCTGGTATTTTGCTTACTAAAACTTCACTTTCTGGTTGGTGTTTAATCAGAGGTGGAGGCTTTGAAAGAGATGATATAAATGAAGTCAGAGTTTGAGAATTAGCTGCTGCTGCAAGGGTACTATTCTGTTTCTCTGTGTAAATATTGGAAACTTCTTTGGAAGGATATGACCTTGGTGGTTCATTGACCACACTGTTAGACAATGTAGTGAAATAGTTACTTTGGGGCAAACTCTGAGGAACTGAGTGCTTTATTTTATAAAGGTCTGATACTGAGCATTCTACATCTTTGTCTTGTTTGAGGACATGGCTTTTAGGGCTAGAAGATGACAAGGCTACTCTGGAATAATTATCTCTCTCACCCTCAAGACCCTTGATTTTAGTTGTAAATGGAGCAACATCAATACTTTCTTGAAGGATTCGACGGTGTTCCTCCTTATATTTGTTTAATCTCTCTCCGCTCTCCTGAGGTGGTCTCTGTAATTGATTCATCATAGGATCAACGAAATGCCTATGCAAGTGACCATCTTTTCCAGTCTGTGACCTATTCAGATCCAGGTCATTTTTTGCCGATGTGGATGCAATAGAACGTACTGGTTCAATAAAAACTTTCCTTTCCAATTCTCTGTAAAGAAAATACACAAAGGTTTCTGTAACTACTTTTTCTTACAGGATACAAAGATAGCTTCTATGCAATACTGTTCTATCATGAAAGTAAAATACAACTTTGCATGTGCTCTAATATTATTGAGTAAATCAGAAAGTCTATTAAAACAAAAAATAGTACTTATTCAAAGCCTAGTTTTAAGATATTTAACTTAAAATTATCTGCTCAGAAAGTGAATTTGAAAAGTATATAAAAGAGAAAGTATCTGTAAATTTTCAGCACTGGTGAACTTACTCTTTATGGTGATCTACTAAACTTTTTGTCAATGGTGGACTGGAATGCGCTGTAATTTTAAGAGGCCGATGAGGCTCTGCACTGGAAGGTCTGACAGGAATGTGACTAAGTAACCCAATACCATCTGCTGAGGTCACAGGGGTGGGCTGATGTAACCAAGGACTGGGAGAATTCTATTTAAAAAAGAAAATCAGACTTCAGTTACTAGAAAAAGCTAATCAACATCACAGTAGGACTTTAATAGTAGTATATTTATGAAGCATGTAACTTTTTCTAAATGTATCTTATGAGAAATAGACAAATAAGTAACCAACATAATTATATGGATATTTCCATATGATGTCAAAAATTAATCAGCATTAAATTAATAATTTCAGGAATTATTTTACTAAATACAGATCTTGAGATCATTGCCTTTAATGTCTAAATAATTACAGAGAACGTAACTATCTAATTTTGAGATTCTATCAAAAGAATGTATATTGCTAATAGGAAAAAACACAATTTGTTATTCCTAAAATACATTTCACCAGAAAAAGAAATTATAATCAAGTTCAATTGCCAATTTTTATCATCAAAAATAAAAAACTTTTTCAATGCAAGTTTAATGGCGCCATCAAGAATGGGAATGGGAAGCTTATAATCAATGCAAGCACAATTCTTCTAGAACTGATATCCTGCCAACATCAAATGTGGGGATGCTGGTGAAGAATTGTGGAGTTCACTGGAGACTTCGCAAAAGAAGGCCAAAGCTCATATGATAGTGGAGCCAAAAGGAGTTGATGTCTGTCATGGGAATAAGCCTCAGAAATACCCTTCAAAGTTGTTGCAACTCTGTCTTGCACTACTAACCTTGATGCCCCTTACCACAGAGGTCAACGATCACAACCTGAGAATCAAGTAAAGATTCACAACCACAGTCTATGTCATCATTGCCACCCAGAATATAACAGCTCCTCTGACAAACTTTGGCGTGAGGAACACAAGCCTTGCATTTATTGGCACTAACATAGCTCTATGGAAGAGTATTATCCCTGAAGTAAATGAGAAGGTCACTAGTATTGTCTTCCAAATTGCTTCCTCCAACATATCTACTGTGGATTGTACCCAGCTTGAGAAAGGCATCGAAAATACCCATGTTCATTGCAGCATAGTCACAATAGCCAAGGGGTGGATATAACCCAAAAGTCCATGAATAAATAATGTCTAAAGAAAATGTGGTATATACATACAATGGAATATTAACAGAGCTTAAAAAAAAAAAAAGGAAATCCTGTTACATGTTATAAAACAGATGAACTTTGAGGCATGAAAAAAATCACAAAAAGGACAAATGAAGTATCTAAAGCAGTGGGAAACTAGAAACAGAAAGCTGAAACATGGTTGCCAAGGTCTGGGGGAAGAGGGCAGGAAATTAGTGTTTAAAGAAAATAAAGTTTCAGTTCTGCAAGATGAAAAAGTTCTAGCAATCTGTTGCAAAATAATGTGAATATCTTTAATAGTACTATACATTTAAAAATGGCTAGGATGGTAAATTTAATGGCTTTTTTTTTTTTTTTAAAACCAAAATAGAAATAGGTAAGTAGGTGGATTCTGGGGGATTCTTGAAGAGCATCCTGGGCTACCCCAAGAACTAAGTAGTCACATGAAGTTTAACAGGGATATCCATTCTCCCATTTTTTATATTAGGGTTGGTAATGCCTTCAACAACAATTTCTTAGTATGCAATGTGGCTAGAAAAATCACACAACCCATGAAGGAATAAGAGCTCTACATCACCACATTTGACAATACTGTTAGGTAAAGAGAATCTAAGCCCCAACTTTATTCCTAAATATCAAACCCTCCAATCTTAGCACCCTTAAGAGAATAATGGGAATCAGAGTAATAGCTTGTAATATACCATTAATACAATGTACCAAGCTGGGGAATATAACAATGTCTTTTAAAGAATAACTTGATGATATATATTAAAAGCCTTATAATTTTATATAAATTTTAATCCAGAAACTTCACTTCTAGGAATTTAGCTGAGCAAAACAATTATGGATATATACTATAGTTAGTTATGAACATATTCATTCTTCATAATGGGTGTATCAGAAACAATCTAAAAGTTTTACTTATTTAAATTGGCTTTTTAAAATAAATAGGCTTTTCTGAGATTTTAGCTTCCAGGGCTCATAAGTTACTAAGCATTAAAAGTTTCATTATAATTGGAAAAAAATAAGTGACAAATTCTAACATTTTATACATAGAAATCTAAAAAGTTTACAGGATATTAAACCACAGTGTAACTTACCCTCCTTAATGAAGATTCAGCATTAACTGCATTTTCTGGGTGAACCCATTTAGAAGAAGGTAGACCAAGTCCTGAGTACGCATGTGTTCCATTTGGATATTGCCAAATAATTGGATAAAGACCGAGCTGATTATACGAAGCAGAAGGATGGGCTTGTCCAAGAAGATGTGGTGTCTGATGCTGTAATAACTGTTGCTGTTGCTGGTGCGCTAGCGCTAAGTGGCTTAAGCTGCTGGCATGAGCAGTCTCTAGTCGTGGGTGGCCACCAAGTAAGGAGGCAGCAGGCACTCCAGGTAACACAGTAGGAAGTAAATGAGGGTGATGAACAGAATGGTGTGGACCACTAGTGAGGGGGTGAGTATTAATGGTAGGCAATGGAGTCTGACTAGATGATCCAGCCAATAAATGGGGTGCAGGAGTTAAGGCAGGGTGATGGGTACCTGGATTTAAACAAGTTCTATGGGATGAAGAATGAAGAGGAAAATGATGCTGGTTTAAGAAAGGTGAAATGTGATTAGCTCCTGTTTCTGATCCAATGAGTGCAGGATCTCTATAAACTGTGAAATGCTCATTTTTATCAATGATAAGAGGGCTCTTTGTAGTTTCCAATGTACTGCTTCTAGGAGGAGGAACTGAATGAAAACTGCATCTTGATAATTCATGTTCTATCTTATTTGCCAGTCTTCTTTCACCAGCAGTTTGGCTGTTCATGTAAGTGGCCTTAGACTTTATAGAATCAGGAGAATGGGTAATTTTAGGTTTAACAACTTCAGGTGAGGGATTGGATTTTGTCTTGTAAGCATCTACTGAAGTATTAAGTTTAGGTTTTATAGCTTCTGGGGGTGGACTTCGCTTACACAGCTTATCTTCAGTCACAGAAACCACACTTAAAGAAGACGCGTAAGAGACGTACTGATTTTTTTCTTTTTCCATATTAAGATGATCATTTCCCAAAGAAGCATTCCTAACATGTGATTGGGTTAAATCTACTTTAACTACATCACTGACCCAGGTCTGATCAGAATCTTGTTTTGCTGTTTCCAAATATTTTGCATTTGCAATTGAATGTTTTGAATCATTAACATTAGGATCCATGTTTTGAAGTGTCTGAAGGCCAAAAGTACTTGAGCTTTCCTTAGCCACCTTTTCAGAATTAGTGTCATTTGTAATATCAATAACACATTTTGGTGTGGGTGGTCTGGACACAAACTTCTCTTTCGGTAATAATTCCACTGTATGTGTTTTTTCCATATTGCATTCCTTAAGAAGTAAATCATTAGGATTATGATTATGAAGTGTGGCCTGTTCTGATGAATGGATAATCATTTTTTCTTGAAGCTGAGAGTCAACAGACTTCTGCTTCTCTGCTTCTTCATGTTTTTTATCTCCCTGTGTTTGATCCCAAGGAGGCTGGCTATCTATTAGTTTCTCCTCTCCTGCCTTCTCATTATTCTGGGATTTTCCTCCTTCTCCATTTATCTTTGAAGTGTTTTTATTTTTCAATTCATTCTCTAGCTTCTGCTCTGAGGAATTATTTATTATTTTCTTATTTGAATTTTCTGAGTCACTGCTCTCAGAAAAGTCTGAAGCATTGTCGGTTCGTAGTCTTTTCATATTTAGTTTCTTTTCATCCTCCTCAGGTTTCCTTCTTTTGTTCATTAACTGTTTGTTTTTACCTTTAGGATTTTCTGTAAGATTTAAAAAAATGTTTTTTAATATTAATATTAAATAAGTATATTTTAAATGTATTTTTATTTGTTCTCATTCCCATAAAAAGAAAAGAAAGCAGGTCCTACCTCCTCGTGCTATATAATCATATTTTTCCTCCTTCATCTTCTCTTCATCTGGTATACTGCTCTCTGAGCCCTTCCTCTTATTTGGACGAGTATTTCTTTGTTGCTGTTGCTGGTGTGTATTCTGTTTTGGTACAGCAGCTTGGGAGTTCATTGCTGGTCTGGGACTATTTGCTTGGGCACGTGTATAATGACCCTAAAAATAACCGATTAACAAGGATTTGTTTAACTGATCCTAAGTAATCTAAGAGAAAAAAATTGACTATAATCTAGAACTAACAACATACATACGTGAACAGCGTTGCTATTTTGACTGGCACGAGACCTTCGCCGTGATGTAATGCCAGTATTTTCACCTTTTAACAAAGAGTGAACAACATCATCTAGAAAGGTCATTTGAACCATAGAAGGATCGACATTCTGTGGTTCTAGTACCTAATAAATGACACAAAACAAGAACAAAAATGAAATCCAATCAGCTAGCCAATGTGATATTAGGTACATATTCTTTACTTGAGTAGAAATATCTAGAAATCACTTTGGGAACCTTAATTTATAACATACTACCATACTTAAATCAATTTTAATCAATAAAGATAAATTTACCTTTTTAATCTTCTGAAACTCACTGTTTCATCTGCTAACCAAAAATTAAAAAGCAAATATAAATTAATTCAAGTACAGCTTGAAAAATAAGGATGAGGAGAATAATGCCAGGTCATAACATGCATTTTAAAAATAAAAAAGTAATTTTCAAAAAACGGCTATAAAATAAAACTAAGAAGGTAGAGCTTAGGTAGAGAAGGTAGAGAAAAGGACGAAAAATGTGTAAATAACACTGATAATAATTTTTAAAAACAGCTTAAAGAACATTTTAAAAACTAAAGGCAAATTTGTGCTTCACTTAAAGGTGAAAATTTGTCACCTTGACTACAATTTTAACCAGAGTATTTGAATTGTTTATAAAGGAGCTTTCATTTATTCAGATTCCATCTACAATATACATAGATAGGAGGGTGTAAATACCTATTTTTTTTTTCCAGGAAAACAAACTACAGCTTTAAAAAATTTGCAATCCAGACTTTCAGACTGTTATTTAAAATTCTGTATGAAATTTGTATCCTTAATACTCACCATAAAACTTAAGGTAGCATACAAACTCTGAAATTTTATGTAAAAAGAACTACAGTGTACATTAAAGTTTTCATTAGTAAAAACAATTTGGAAAATATTTTTATTCCTGGAGAGAGAAAAGTAAAGTTGACTTTAATAAAAAATTTTAGCTGACCTAAAGATTTAAAAAAAGATCTAATCAATTAAAAAAGTATTATGTCTCTATTTCAGGGACTAATTTTATTAGTCTTAAAATAAATTTGGCATCATTATCTGCCTGTGACTTAAAAGATCTCAATGTAACATCAATATATTTAAACTTATTAGGTTTATATGACTAAAAAAACAGATTACAATTACTTAGTGTCAACCTGTTGATCCATTTTTAGGGGGAACATGGAATATTGGAATTGTAAATATCTCTTTTAAAAAATAATAGATGGACTATTTATTTACCTGATCATTCATAACGATCATGGTGCGAGTGAAGAGATCATGATGAGTAATTATGCCAGTAAACCACTGGGTGGCAGAGTCTTGTCTATACACTCTCACTCTGTAACCATTTAAGGAATAAGGACCTTAAAAAAATCACACACACAAGAAAGAGACATCTTAAATGGAGACATTTTCATTTAAAAACTACCTTTTAGGAGAAACATAAGCTCTATGTTACAGAAGAGTAATATACTTGAATATCAGTTTTCAAAAAAATATATTAGAGAACAAATGAACACACATTAGAGCCAGATCACTGAAGTTATTAAACACACTCTACTAGACAGAAATACTTCCTAACTCATTGGAAATAAAATACTTTAAGGTGGAAAAATAGAAAATAGAAAAGGATTAAATAATAAAAGATATATTCAAATGTGCCTATTAAAATAAAAGTCACTCCATAGAAGAGTATAATGGAGATAAAAATCACTTCAATTTGTGGGTACTAAAACGATATCAAATACTTGAAAGGATAACACAAACTGTATGTGGGGTATGGGGGAGTTGTACTACTAGTGCATCTTAATTACAGTATTATACAGCAACAATTTAGAAAGTGCTTTCAAAATTTACAAACAAGTGCTTATTTTAATTTTCTTGAACTCTTCGGTATTGTTTTTCCCTTATATAAAAATTAAGAATGTGAGGTTAATAGGTTAAATGAATTTTTAAGTGAAAGAAGAACTGAATTTTTTTTCTGATTCCTAGGTTTTCTTCTACAGTTATAAGATATTTAACATACTGATTAATGGTTTAATATTTGCCATTAAAATTATGCCAATATCAGCCTATAAATCAACTAACACATCTCTAGAAAGCATCTCATATGTCCTGGAATTAAATATATTCATAGCCATAATTGATTATACAAGCTCTAGTTTTTTCTCCTAAAGATTGAGACTCCTAATTATTTTTTTTTTTCTGAATATAGAAAAGGCTTACAGAATAACTCCAAATAATGACCAATTTTCAATTCCCATTAGCACACCATCTTAACTGCCTTTTTCCCATAACCAAACACAATTTGGAGTTAGCTTCATGTAATTCTGCATAAAATGGATGAGAACTATACTGTTTTAATATTTTCATCTTTTAAGAATATGATAAGGAAACAAAGAGTTTCTAAAAATATTAGCCTGGTTTCTTCAATAAATAAATTTCAAGAAAAAAAGGTAGGGGGCGAGAGATAATACAGGGCACATTAACCAATTAGATTGTGGGCATTTTTTGGATCTCCTGGTTTATTAATCAATCAATTCTGTTAAAAATCATTTAAGATACTTATGAGACAAATGGAAATTTGAGCCTGAACATCTAGTGTTTGATATTAAGAAACTAACAATTTTTTTGGGGGGGTGCGGAGAGGGGGAGCTAATATTGGTATAATGGCTTTAAAAATGGATAGAATGCAGTGATGTCTAAAATTTGATAAAAATAAATGGGAGTATGGATGTGGCAGAAACTGCCAAGGTTTTATGCTTGTATGGAGAGATAGGCACCTGGAAGTTTGAGGAAATATTCTATTTCCGTGTTATGCTTCAAATTCTCCATGTTAAAAGTTCAAAAAATATTTAGCCTAAGAATTTAATAAGTAGATGATGAACTGCTATAAATATTCACATACAAAGCAAAACAAGACACAACTTTGGGATTATCTCCATTAATGCTTAAGTAGATGAAGTTGACGGGTGAAATAAATACGGGAATTTAACAAAAATTTTTTTATACACATTCAACATAATATCAATATTTCATGCCATACTGTCCCAGTTTCAATTCAATTTCACAAAAAGCTTAATTACATTTACATAATGATTTCACTGACAGAAAACATGATCACTAAGAATTATAGAACCTCACTGGTTTTAGTCATTACATTGTAGACAAACTTGTAACTTACTAAAAAAAGAAAAAAAACTAAGACTAGCATTATGGTCATGGCTGAAGAAGGCAAACTGAAATAGGCCACTTTTATCAGATACCAACAGCATTCTTCAAAGGAAATCAATTGTGGCTTTGGGCAACCCTCTACTACAAACAATGCTTCCTTTTCCAGGAAGGACACACCTAAAGCATTCTGTAAATATGGAAAATTTCCTATCAAGAAAACATCTGTGTGGTTATAATTTCATGCCAGGCAGTTTGCTCAAATTGGTTAATAAACTAGTGAAGTTATCAACTTTCTATTGAAATTATTAAAATTTTGCTATTATTTTCCCTGGACTGTATAACTCAAAATATTAGACTGGGCTTTCTATTTATTTGCTCCTAACTGAACAACTGAAACCAAACATGTGAAGTTGTCCAGTTCCAAAAAATAATCAATAATAATGCATAACTTCAAAATAGTTACCTTGCATAAAAATCTCCTGAACCTTTTGTTCCTTTACCCAGACTTTGACTTCTTCCTGAAGTTGCGGGTTGTCCCTGAGAACTGGGTTTAGGCTTTCTATGTCGTCCTAGAATTACAGATTAAAAGAAAAAGTCCATGTTATGGTGTCCTAACATTATTACCGATTTTCCCTCCTATATGTTCTAAGGACTGAAGAAAATTCCTTGATCTAAATGTATGCAAAAACACAAATTTACAAGTTATAGTTCATTAGCAATTATGGAACAACAGAGCACAAGAAATTAATCCATGGTAAAATTTGATCCTTGACAACAAGTCCTAAAGGCAAAATTTGAAAATTTACTCATGTGTTTTCTAACTTCAAGTATGGCCTTATATACAAGTCACCTTTTTTAAGAGTTTCACTGTCAGAAGCAATATACAAACCAAATAGCATCAGATCGGCTAAGGTTGGTAGCAAAAGAATCAAGATGAATATTTTATTGACAATACAAATACACAGATGAGTTACCCTCTTCCCATAATGTCTAAAACATTAGTTTTGAATGACAAAAGTCATTATTCCACTATTTTGATTTAAATGTCATTAGTGCTGTTGTACTCAAACTCATCTGACCAGTAACTTCCCTGCTAAAAGTTTTATTTTTTCAAGTGTCAAAGCATCCAGGCAGTTAAAATTACATTATTGATGGTATTATCCTCATAACAGGGTGGAACTAGACACAGAAACAACCGGTTCTCTCCTTGGAGATGTGAATCACACAGTCACATGGTTTCCCACAATCTGTTGGTCCCCCGCTGGACTCTTTGACATTCTGTTCTCTCTCTCTCAAAGCACCTCTGCTGCTCCTGCATTTGAGATCAGCGGCAGGAGCCCTAGAGTAGAGCTGGGAAGAACAACAAAGCAGCACTGTCAATTGGCGGCCCTTTTAAAAGTGGACTGGCAGATCATGGAAACCAGTGAATAGAAAGGAGCTAAGTGAAGGAAATTATATGTGGTAAATCAAAATAATTTGGCAATTTAAAAAAAGCCAAAAGTGGCTGAAAAGCACAAAGAAGGATCCCTAATCAAGCAGGTCACACTTCATTCTTCAACTGTAAAGTTTACCTAAGTAAAGCTTTTCTTTTTCATCTCATCATTGCTTTTAGGGACTATTTTGTATTTTTAGAACAACATGGTGGTAAATACTCTGGTATTTCATTTGTATCTAGCAAACGCAAACAGGTGAAGTAAAGGCCTTTATATTTATCAACTATGTTCCATAGAAAAGATATGGAAATGCTACTTTATGCAGATGGAAATACTAGAGTGAAAAAGTGTCATTTTGGGAAAAAAATGCCCATGACATGTCTTCCTTTTTGTAAAGAAACTTTCTAGCAATCCATTTTCTGCACCCTATGCCCCCCTTTAACAATATATTGCACACTTAGTTATAACCTCATCATTTTAGGAATAAAAAATACCATGGAAGGTTCAGACGCTAACCTTCTTGATGCACGCCAGGTGACAGTCTAGTCTATGATAGACAAAACACAGGAAACTCTATTTTCCAAGGAAAATGATTACCATTTCCAGACAGCTCTGACAGCTATCAAGTTCTTCAAAATATTTCTTATTTTAAAACTTCCATACACATATCCAAGTTTAACTCCTTGGAGTCAAACACTAGCCTAACTGCTTTCCTACCTGATAGTTCTTCAAAACATCTAAATTCTGGTTTCTGTAGACCTGAGTCTTATCTGGTCTAAACACCCACCTTTATTACAACTGCTCTTCTCACTGTTATTCTAGACATTTAACTGGCAACAAGAAGATGGGTACTCGTCTAGAAAACCACATGATCACATGAGTGTCACTGCTCACTTATATCAAGTTTACTATGGTCTATTACTCCCAAACCAATCTACTTACCTAACTACCTACCTACCAATCTTCCTTTCTTCCTTCCCTCCCCCCCCTCCTTTTTTTGGGGTGGGGGGGCGGGATGAGGTATAAACTGCTATTAAAGCATCATGGCAGGGTGGCTCCATAGTGTTGTGTAGTGGTTTGTATGTCTGCTTTACATGAAGAAGGTACTGAGTTCGCACCCCAGGTGGAGCCACAGACCACCGTACCCCAGGTGCACCAAGCATGTGGGAGGAGACGCCCCGCCTTCAGAGATCTTAAGGGGAAACGGCAACATCCATAGGTTAGGGGTGCAAGTAGGGAGGAGGTGAAATAAAGGGGGTGGGGGGGAAGCAGCATGGCATATACTTCGTAGGTAGGTACAGGTATGATTATAAAACCAGTCCTTGTATTAAAATTAAAACTATTGGAAAATAAAATTTATTTGTTTGACATTTATATTTTATTTATTCAACAAGTTCAAATAATGCGCTGTATTTCCAAGATTACTAAAATATAACCAGTATCTTAACAATGACCTATTCAATTTCTAATAAAAAAACATACCATTTAAAACTGATAATTTGAGTCTATTTACTGAAATGACCTTATGAAAGTTCCAATTTCTGTGTATCAATTTCCTCATCTATAAAGCAGAGTTACTAATATCTGCCTCTTTCCATCTTAACATGTTTTTTTAAGATTTTTAAAAAAAATTACCAAAACAAGTTTCTTAAAACTTCCAATTCTGAATTATTCATGCTATTGAAGGACATGAATTACTAAATTAATACCTATGAGAATTATCCCAAAACAACGCCTGGTTATTAAAGTCACATTGTTGCTGAAGTTCTCCTTTGTATATAGTGCTCTGAAAGTTACAGGTATTTCTATTAAGTTGTAGTCATCATTCCCACTGTGAGCCTTTATTTATCATTTATCACAAAAGGACAAATGATCAGATCTTCTAAGAGTTGCCAGCAGGCAGCCAAATGAAGTGTTCCCCTCCCCCGCTCCATATTTACTGATATAATTGTGAAAGTGCTAAAAATCAAATATAAAGCTATAAGGATCTGTAGTTTAAAAATAGCTATAAATATTCACTATCTTTCATAGAATGCAAATGACTAATAAAGAACTTTAGCTGTGCCTCAGAGTTTGAGATAAAAAAACCAACTGCATAGGACTATACTTTTCACTAACTACAGTAGTTACTTACACAAATAATTTTTACATTGAATTTATTTCCCCCAAATAAATCATCTGGATAGCAAATGAATAGCATTCTCTGTGAATATCCTCTCCTCTATACACTGTGTCCAATGTATTATACTGCTAGTTAAACCTTCAGTAATGGGAGGCTATAATTGTAAACAACTAATGGAGAAAATATCGGTATCAGATCTGTTTTACTAGAAACTCATACGGAAAACATGGAAAAATTCTAAACAATGCCTTGAATAATAATATGGGCTATACTGTTTACTTGTGTGCTTTCTTTCTTTGGCAAAAAGAGGTTTAGCTCTAGTTGTAAATTAGTGGGGCACCTTCATATAAATAATAACAAAGAAAAATAGCTAACATGATTGTGCATTTACTATGGCAGATACCATGCTGGGTGGTTTCCATGCATATTAACTTTTGCAACAATTTTGTGAGGCTGAAATTATTATTCCCTATTTATATGTTATACCTAGAGAGGTTCATGGTTATAGTCAGGATATGATGGAGACTATTTGAATCTAGTTCTGTGACTCTAGATCTCAGGCTCTTTTCATTTACACTTTCTTTCTTTAACTAGTACAACAAAAAAGAATAAATAATAAGTTGTTTACTGTCACTTCCTTTCAAAATTTTACACATTACATTATATATGTAAGAGGCAAAAGGTTAATTCATTAAGTCACAATGGGTCTAATACAAAGAATCAAAACAATATCAGGTAGAAGTTATCTTTCTGTAATCTTACATTGGTTATGTGAAATTCCATATGTAGCAACAGTCTAACATTCACCATGCAGTCTTATAATCAGAAAGCATAAAAGATAATCGCTTTGGCAAAGTAACTTATTTGTGACCTCCAAATTCCTAAATGCTGTATTTCCAGATCAACACTGCCCTGAATTACTGTTTGTGATGACCGAATAACAGATTTTTTTAATGATGGAATTGAAAGGAAAAAAAAAAGCATTCTTCAAAATATAAGTTATAATCAGGTTGGAATCTTTACTTTGACAGTGGGACTACTGTACCAACCTAATTTTTCAAGTGATTATCTACTTCATCCTCATTCAAAGGAAAAACATTAACAATTACAAATAGTATTTTTTTAAAGAGCACTAAGATATTCAGATGTGCCTCAAAAAAAAAAAATAGTTTTTTTTCTCTCTCTCACTAGGTTTGATAACAGCAATATTATGACAGTGTTCAAAATACATGTAACACATTTTCTAGGATAATAAGGGAGTTACTTGTCTTACCATAACAAAATCTCCTTACTAGTTCAACAATTATTTTATGTTACACGTAGTCTGGATTTAACTATGGACAGAAGAGCCAGCAGATGCATGAATTAGGTAATAATGTACCAGTTGTTAGTTTCTATCTGGATGATTGAGCTAATTGGCTTAATAATTCTAAGGGATTTGCTGTAAAGTCCTAACTGATGTCTAGATTAGCACTTTTATTATAGGATAGAAGAAATATCACAAAACTAATAGAGAATGACCTAATGCTTACTTTCAAACTGATACTGATGGCTTCGTAATGGAATGATTTTTGCCCCCTGCTATAAAATCTTTGATCTTTGTGGTGACATTTTAAATCCCACTATACAAATTCCTCCATAAACATCATACGTGATTGTATTTTATAAGAGTTATTTAAAAACTATCAGTATCTTGAATGTCAGGGTAGGTGACTGAACATGCTTTGCTACACCATTTTGCCACAGTTGTAATTTAAGTTCATGCTTCAGCAAAACTACAAATGACTGCTTGTCCTTTGATCCCTAGTGTTGCTAGCTAACAGTTAAAAACATGAATGTAAGTCTATGTAGGTCAAGAGTGACACCAAATGCTATCGTACCAATTTCTGTATGTATTAAGAAAGAATATATGTTAGTAATAAGGATTTACTGCGACAGGGAACCTACCTAATTTGAAAGCTACTACAGAGGTCTTCAAGAAACACAACTGTGTAAATCATCTGCAGTTTAAATGCAGCTATCACTGAGGGCTTCTATATATTTTCATGATTTTAATGCAAGAGTTCACAAACTTATCCTATAAAGGGCTAGAGTAAGTAAGTTAGGCTTTATAGGTCATACCATCTCCGTTACAACTGCTCAACTCTGCTACTGTAGCACCAAAAGCAGTCAAACAATACCATAAACAATACGTAAACAAATGAATATGGCTGTGTTCCAATAAACTTTATTTACTGGCATTATATAAAATTTGAATTTCATAGGATGTTCAGGTGCCATGTCATATTATTCTTTTGGGTTTTCTTCAATTGTTTAAAAATTAAGTCTTTATAAAGAACGTGAGGCAGGATGGATTTGATCTGTGGTTATAGTTTGCCCATCCATGATTTAAAACAAGAACATTTAACTACTGGTACAAAGCAAGATTAAATCAATGCAATGTAATACAATTTGATAGCTAATTACTACAAACTTCATTTCCATAAATGGTTGAATTATATATATTCATGAGCATAGAAAATGAAACCAATTACCAAATCCTTTTTATTTAATAATTAAAGAAAAAAATAATTTAAGATACATCATTTTTTAAGGCTTCCACAAGTAAATTGAGTTTTCCCAATACATTCCTATACCATTTTAACCTTCCAAATATAATAATGTACTTGACTGTAGCATGGAAAAATTTGAAAGATAAGATTTACTCCCCTAAGGTCAATGAGAATTATGTTCATTTTATACAGAGGTTAAACCATTTACTTCTCTGGACTCCATAGAAGAGTACAAATAGGTACATGCATCGAAAAAGAAGAAACTTTCTAAAGATACTGCTCCAAAATTAATTGTATGTTTTACATATCTGATTTATTAAGAACACTAGAGATTAAGTTTTAAACTTCTCTACATATATAATCTTTTAAAGACAAACATATTTAAAATTTTTACATAAAAAATGGCGACATAAGTTCTGTATATACGCAATTTCATAATTCCTGGTGGATTTTGGTGAATTTAGAAGCCAGAAATTTAAACTATGATTTAACCAAAGCAATAGAATTCTTTTTTCATTCATGTAATGAAGCTAGAGAATGTGATACATGCTTATTCTGTCTAAATTATATACATTTTGAAACCACACGAGAAAAATGTAATTTCTTAATAGAAATAATGTAAATAAGTCAATACTATGAAATACTATTAATGGAAATAGTTCTAGAAAATGGGAGTGAAAAGGCCCAGAAAATTTTAATTATGTTTAGGTCTATTTTTATTGGTTAAAAAATGATTCAGTTGTACAAGGGAAAATGGCAAAGTCCAACGTTTCAATTTTTTGTAATTATATTAAATACATGCTTTCAAATAATATTCTCAGCATTAGAATTTTATTTAGAAACACAAATAGAAAAAAGTAAAGTGGTGAATGACACTGACCCCATGTGAATCTAAACAAAGCAATTTTCACTCAATGGTTTAAAAAAAATCAGAAATATTTTTGGTGTATTATATTTTCCCTAAAAATAATATTGCCTTAAGTATCTTCATCAGACATTGTGGTCTAAAGGCAGTTGATACCTTTATGATACCTTTAAGTGTTATAAGACAATACCTAGCAAGTCAATGAGCATGTCATTTTAAATTTGTCCATGCATAAAATAAAATCACCATAGTCTCCCCACATTTTTCATGTTTCCAATACCATCCAATTTCATAGTATCAACACTTAATCATAAGAACAGAAAAACATTAATTAAATTATCTAATATCAATAAGGCTCTACAAACAGGTTTCTAGAGATATTTTGTCCTTTTCATAAAATAAGAACTGTAAATACAGTTGGAGCTTTGAGTTAATGCATAGTGCTAGTTTATAGGATTATGTGTGTGTGTGTATACGTATGGTATACATAAACTCTCTGGTTAGAAGTTATGATAGAAAACAGTACTTTCTCCACATAAAGCTAATTTAACTATCTCTGTTATGGGAAGATAAAAATTAATGATCTCATTTATACTGTCTCCTAAGGAATACAGATATTAAAAACAACAACAAAAACAAACAAAAGAAAACAGTACAGGGAAAGATGCAAACAAGGAGACAAATATAGAGTGATTGTATCACATCCTGAAAAAGAAAACAATCAGAGTTGAAGAGAAAGAAAATGTCAACACCATCTCCTGCCTAAAAATTGTCTCCAAATACTACTGGGAGAAATGATCAATAGTTTTCAAATTATTTTACCTAATATTTTCTAGTACATAGCTATGTTATTTCTAAAATGTTTCTAACATAATTCTGAATCTATATTGTCAATTTTAGTGACTTGATTCTTCACAGTACATAATAAAACCTAAAATTTTCCAATGTATATCACTGCTAAAATTTTAAGTTTTAGGCAGAATTTTAAATTATTATACTTATTTAGGAATTACTTGATTCCCCGTATAAAAACCAAACATCAGTATTTTAGGGTCAAGAGAGTTGGAGATTTTATGTATCCACACTAAAAACCAAAAAACTACGCAAAACTTGTAATGAACATGAATCAGAAGTAAGCTGGTATACAGGATTCACTCACAACCTTGTGACTTTTTTTTTTTTAGAGAACAAAACTAACTTCAATGGCAGTTAGCTTTATTTTTTAAAAAGAGCAAGATTTAGAACCAATGACCTGTTACAAATTAGTCTGGGTGGCTTTAGGAAGTTCTTTGGAAACACAATCAAAGGCACTGACTGGTTGCAGAAATCAGCAAGCAAGCCTGAGGTCAGCAACGAATCTAGAGGTGGGGCCCTATGCTGTGGATTACAGAGCATACATAGAACAAAGAGAGACTACATTTACTTATATATTATACTTATATATATTTATTTATATTAAGGACTTAACTTTTATACTGCTTCTTCTAAGGTCTTTTTGCCATAATCTTTAACAACCATCTGGTCAATATATATATTAACTATAAAATGAAGGCATCAACCTTCAAGAATATCTCCTTTCTGATGCTGTCCTAATTAAAATAACCTACCAACCTTTCTATATTGTTTTATTTACCACATCTCATGGTTCCTAGTTTCAGAAAATCAATTTTATGAAGCACATATTAAAAAAAATAAATAAAACAACTGTATTTGGTCCTTTGAAATAAACTGGCCATTATATAGCCATCTAAGTATTTAAGGAATCTCTCCTTGAAACTTCCATTTGGTATTACTTGCCATTATTTATATCATAAATAACTAAAATGGAAATGGTTAAGATTAATTTAAGAGAGGTGTATCATGGAAAATTATGAAAGCAGTGAAAGTTTTCTAAAATTTTAAAAAAAGTCTCAAGATTTTAAATTTCATGAATAGTTACAGTTCTGTGAGGTCTCTCTGGACTCCTGACTTCTCATATTTATACAAACTGAAATATAAGATGAAACCACATCCCTATATTATTTGCATTATATACACATTCGTTGTTGGATGAATTTCAAAGCTCATTTTCTTTGGAAAAAAAAAAAATTCCTCTGTTCAAATATTTGGCCATCCTTAATTATTGAGAACTTAAACGTTATTGTAAATGTCATATGAAGTGAGAAAGGTTCTAACTACAATGATGTTTACTTCCATTGAATATTTTAAGTTATTCTCTCTCCTAGCTAATTTTGACAACATTCTGATTTGGAAAAGTGACTATGGCCTGAAGGCTTTCACCAAAAGTTATCAATACAAAAGAAAAAACAAAACCAAAACTGTATAGTTAATTTAATCCGAACTCAGTAATGATTACCATAATTTTAGTTAATTATCTATAGCTAAAAATATGTCCAATTAATATATATAAATTAAAATATGCTCAATGGAACATTACTTTTCAAACACTTCTCAGCATATTAATAATCTGTATTATTTTGCAAATTGGTCTGATCTGTAATGAATTTTCCATCCATCTATGAATGTCTAACTCATTGTTTAAGACTTAAGCCAATTTTAAATATTCATGCATTTTGTTGCAGTAATCTTACAAAAATTTATTCTAAGGAAATGCAAAATGCAGACAAAATTAACATAAATATTTACCACAGCACTTGAAATAGGGGAAAAGATCAAACACCTAAATGCCAGACATTAGGCAATAGATAAAAGATGGTACTTCTATCTTGGGAATTAGTATAGTGTCATCAACATGATTTTTAGTAACATGCAAAAAAAGCTGATGTAAAGTTAAGCTCCCAAAACAAAATCATCTAAGTGAGAGAGCAATACATTTTTTATGTAATGAGATGGAGAGTAAATATTTTAGGGCTTTAAAGGCAATATTCCATTACCCAAGTCTATCATTTTAGCATAAAAAGGAACCATAGATAAACACATGCATATGGATTTACTCTGATAAAACTTTATTTGTGGACTTTAATTCATATAATTTTAACATGCCACGAAATATTATTCTTTTGATATTTTGGCTCAACAGCTTAGAAATGTACCACTCTAAGTTTGCAAGCAGTACAAATCAGGCAATAGGTCAGATTTGGCCTGTGGGCTATAGTTTGCTGACGACAGATTTAAATGATCATTAAATATATTAAAAAAAAACAATTCCACACATACACAAAAAGCCTGGAAGGAAATTTGTCAAAATTTTTAATGGTAGTTTTCTCTTGGTAATAGAGTCCTGGGTAAATATTATGCTTCTTCTTCTAATTTTTCTGTATTTTTATAAAGACCATATGTTAATAAAATAAGAAAAAATAATCCAAAAATCAAGGGAAAAAAGACAAATTCTTAACTAAATCTTTTCTAAAAGATGAACTTTGGACAATTATTTGCTATATCGTCTGTGTTTTCTGTCTTGAAGATACTCCTATCTTCACATCCCATTGTATTACAATTTTCCTTGACTTTACCAAGCATTTTGAAGTGCTTAATTCTAATTTGTCTTTTTATTTCAATTGTCTAGAATTTATTAACCAGGTAATCAATAAGTCAAAAAAATTTCACTGGTTGAATCGAGTGATTTCACAAGGGTATTATTCAAAAGTACTTTCTTAAAAAAACAAAAATAAAATTAGATAGTTCCAAACTGGAAAAAATACTGTAATTATCATAATAAGTATTGTCCTTCAAATGTAAAAAGCTTACACATTATAAGGAATACCACCCAAATATACATAAGGGTTATGACAAAAAGGTATGTCACAAAAAAATGAGAAAAACTGGAAAAAAAAGTCCTATTTCACCATTATTAAAGAACCACAAAAGTTAAATGTATTACAGTTTTTTTGGTTAATCAAAGTGGGAAACTTAAAAATTTATACCAGTGTTGGCGTGGCAAAAATTAAGGCATACTCAAACACTATTGGAAGAAGAAAAACTTTCCTGCAAGGCAGTTTGACCATACATGAAAAAATGTGGTTTCTATAATTCAAATTATCTTATAAGGACATAGAGAAAAATAAGTGAATGACATCAGTAAAACAAGGAAGTAATGTTGGTTCATTTATTTTTTTTGTGTTACTCGTATGAGTAGCTGAATTCTAAATATACAAATAAACCTTAACACAGTAGACACAATACCCAAACATTCCACTTTGTTCTTAGTTTAATGTAACTGCATGCTGACTCAGAAGTTCATGTGGATTAGATTGCCTCAATCTTATTTTGCTTTTGATTCCTTAATTCAATAATCTCAATTCTTCTGTAACTATTAATAACAAATAACCTTCACCTTTTTCTTAAAGGTAAAGCAATATATTTATCTAACTTTATTTAATAGAAATACAACATGTCTTCTTAAAGTCTACTAGTATTTTATAGGATTATTGTTTAACAAGAGTACATTAGTACTCTTGTTAAAAATTTGCATAAGCTTTGAATAATGTACTCTAACATTTTTCTCAAAATCTTTGTCATTGTAGCGTGAAATTTTGTAGAATATGAGGTTTTTTCATGTATAGCTACGTTTGTATCTTAAATACATACTCTTTCACCCACAAACTAACTTTCAAGAATCTAAGGTAATAAATGGAAAACCAAAACAAATAATGTATGTACAATAATGGTTTCCATGTGTTTTAAAACAGAGAAAAGGTTTTTTTGAGTTGCTCATATGCCCACCAATAGGATACAATAGAGCCAGTAAAAATGTTATGTAGATACATGTTTGCTAATGACAGACAAAGAGAAAAAAATTACAGAAGAGTGATGTGTTTCATACTATTTTCCTTAGTTATACATTAAAGTCCATCTGAAGAAACTTAGTTTCAATAACAAGAACAGTACAAATCTCATAGTTAAGTATAATGAACAACTTAGCTAGTTTAGAAATTTTGTTGATACTGATAAGCTTGAAAATACTTTTTACATTCTCTTAATATCCTTATTTATATCAACTTCTTGCATAATTTTACAAAAATCACCAAAAAATGAAAATAACATGTTGCTACTTAAGTTTTTAGTTAATAAAAACAGTTAAAAGAATGTTACTTAATGTAATTCTATTAATATGTCATTGATTATACCAAGTATGATTCAACTAAATGAATGTCCTATTAAAAAAAAGAGCTCTATTTTTAAAAATAAAAATCTTTAATTCTATCAAACATTGCTTGATAAACATTAGGTCATAAAACTCACATTTCACTGACCTAGAAGAAATACTTTTTTTTATTAAGAGATTGTGGTACAAAGAAACACTTTACTATGCATTTGATGGTGAACTTTTGAGGAAAAAAATAACACACGTAAGCAATTGGATTATTAGAAAAGATCATTTAGAAAGCACTATGCAAACAAAATAGATCATATTTTATAATCCCTTAAAAAACTTGATGCAGCATTTCAGATATTGTACTTGAGGATTAAATGCCTATTTTTCTAAGTATTTTTTGCCAATAGAGCAATTTAAGAAAACCAGTGTGGTGAACACAAAACCAAACTTCACCAGTTCCCAATTATTCACAGAGAAAATAATTATCCTTGACCAGCTGCCCCTTCACTGTTACAAAGTTCATCTCTATATTGTGACCCCTGAAAAAAACACATTTAATATTCAGGCTTTGTAACTTAACTCAAATGAAGCTAGTATGATGAAAGTCATATCTTCCAGCCCACAAAACAATACAAAACCAAAACCAAAATCTGAAGACTCTAGATTGCTGACATTACTACTCTTTAATCATCCTAGATGAGGAGTAGTTATTCTTAGGTTTCGACATAGCTTAAATATATCCTAAATTAACTGTATGATTTATGGAACGAATCTTTTTTCAGCCTTTAAAAAATATCTATTCAAGAGTAAGCATATTACTTTAGTGTAAACAATAATATTTTTTAATTGACAGAAGAGAAGCAAAGCACTTTTGCATATATTAACTTCATTTAATCCTAACAACTCCCTTTGCTAGTTTGATATTATTCTCTCCACTTTACAGATGAAGAAACACTCAAAGATTAGGTAATTTACCCTCAATCACATGGCTGGAAGGCAAATTAGCAAGGATCTGCCTAATGTCAAAGCCCTTCTCACATACCTTTTACCAATCCTTGCACTTAATCAAAATTTTGAATACTCTTTGCTGGGAATTCAGTAATTTTCTTGTATTAGTAACATGATCACATAAAGTGAAAGGAAACCCAATTGACCAAATGATTTTATTTTAAAATACAGAAAACAATGTTTGCTAAATTAAAATAGGTGCACAGAATATGGTACTCCAAGATTTGGAATGGATATCAGAAAACACCAGATTCCGTAATTTATCAGATCAAATCATCAAAAAGTATTTTGGAACAGGATATACATGCCCTATTACATAAATCATAGGAGATGGACTATGTATCTTGCTATGTATCTTTTATTCGTTGTTATATCAAGGTTAAATAAAAAGCTAACTAGATTATTTTTATTATATTAATTAAAAATAATTACCATTTGGGTTTCTTTACTAATCTTCCAACTGAAATCAACCTTTCCAAAAAAAAAAAAAAAATACTCTCATGAATAAACTTTATGCAGACCAACAATATTTCTGCATTTTTAATATACAACTTGCTAAGAGTCATTGGTATACGACTCTCTCTTCTCAACTACCACAGAGCAAAAATCAAAACAATTAACTAAAACTTTTAAAACCACTTGAAGGAAAATGTGTTTCCTTCTCAAGCCACATGTCAATATTCTTTGTGATACCCTTAATAATAGTTTTGAACTTTTTATGGCAGTTCAAAAGTCTGGAAGGCAATTTTTCTTTCAAGCTATTTATCGGCATGGTTTTTACACAGTTGAGTCATCATGAGTTCAACCTACTGAGTCACCTGCTTACAGCATCTGCCAACCACAATTTACTAACTGCAGCTTCCTCAAACTTACAACTGAACAAACTTAGGAAGGCCCGGGAACTGCTTAATGTTTTCTAAAGTAGCAACTCAAAATATTCTTTCAGAACAGCCAAAGTTTAAAAAAATAAAACAAAAAAATAACTCCCTTGCCCTGGATGAGCACTCCACCTGTGGCAGTCTTGCCCTATGCTGTTCCCCCACTGCTAAGGGGAGAGGGAGAGAGTTCAACCTAAGAAGGAAATAAAATTATATGCTTACTTATTTTTTTGGAAAGTATTCTAAAAATAATTCCTAGGTAAAAACATATACTGAGCAATTGTGTCAGTAATTATCCTGATTATAGAGTTAACGTTTATTTTTAAAAATATTTTAAAAATATAAAATGCAAAGGATATAATTTTAAAATTAATATCAGCCCACATATTTTGGGGGCTGATTTCATTATTTTTGGTATATTAATTATCATAACCTGGTAAACTTGAAGTATTGTATCAACACGATCTAGTGCAAACGGAAAAAATCAACAAGTACTATAACCTGAAAAACTTGGATCTGCCAGGTGATTTAGTCTTTTTTATGACTCTTATTTAAGTCTCTCTGGTTCTATTCACTGAAATGTATGTATAGCAGATGCAAATAGATAAGGAATGGATTTAGTTATTCAGAAAAACGGAGTGAGTTAAAATCACAACTCTAAAGTATCGTAATCCAAGAACATCTTAATTACCTAGTACTGTTAAGATAATATGCACAATATACTTCATAATGATTTTCAATCATTGTTTTGCTATCCTTAAAAATATAAGTTTAACTTATCTAGAACATCTAATTTGAAAAAAAGGGAAGAGAACATAAACTGAATGAGGTATATTAAATGCTTATTATAGTTTGTCTACAAAAAAAGGAGTGTTTTAAAGATGACTGATTTATAGAAATAAAATTTATCAAAATCCTACTAATTCTAAATGAAAATATTTCTAGAGTTCCTTCATTAAATAACATACTAAACACAATTTTAGCTTTTCATCAAAACTCATGGTTATCATCATTAAATTTGATTACTATATTATGGTACAATCATAAATATTGATCTATGTAAAGTTCCTGCTTCTATACCAAACTGTCCCAGAAACACAAAGTTTGATTTATAACTTTGTGCTGTCAAGCTCCCAATCTACCATCATCATATTTTAAAAAAATTCTCCTTTTGGCTTCTCATATGCTATGGTAGAAGAAAACAGATTAGACAGCTTGTTGGAATTATGTTTGAAATAGTCTTTGAGTGTGGGGCTAAGAGGCTCTCTGATGAGTAAAATATACATTTCATTCAACAAGATTTTGAACACCAGATGTCAATTACTGTGTCAAGAGACTGGCAATACATGAGTTTCTGCCCTTGAGGATCTCAGCCTTTTGGAACAGAGACTAACACACAAATCAATGCAACACAGATTAAACAGAGTTTTAATCGGATACTCCTTCTCAAAGTTGTCTACCGTGACCACCCTATTTAATAGGCTAACCTGACTCTCCCCTCTCTCCATTCCTAATTGTACTAACTTTGCTTTACTATTCCCTTTTGTCCTAGCAGTAATTAAACTGTCTACTATACTGTACCACTTACTCATTATTATGTTTATTATCTACTGTGCCTGCTCTAGAATTTAAACTTCAAGAGGGCTGGAAATATTGTCTGAACAGTGCCTGGCACACAGAAGATGCTAAATAAACAGTTGTTAAATGAATAACAGTATGGCAAGGAAGTCTGGACTAGAGTTATAGATTCGAAAGATAGAGTTTTAAATGAAGTGAAAGCACTAGAAATATGACACTGCTTAGGGTGACTAGTGAATGAAATGAGAAGATACCAAAAAGGAAGAATTGTGGAAAAAGCACCCAACATTAAAACTAGACAGAAATAACAGTCAGCAAAGAGAATTAATAGAGTAGAAAAGCCTGAATAGAGATGTCATATAAGCAATAAGAATAAAGAATTTCCAAGACAGGGATCTACTGTGTTAAATGCAAAGGTTCAGTAGGATAGAAATGGAGACTGGAATAATATACTTGATAAGTGATTCTTAGTGATCTTATCATCAGTTTTGTGGAAGTTAAGGCAGAAGCCAGGCTGCAACAATTAAAGATTGGAAGGCAAGAAAATATAGATATAAAAGGTCAGATTATATTTCTAATAAATCTGTCTATGAAGGTAAGAAGTGAAGAAAGGCAGTAACTAGAATGGGCATGATGGAGAACCTTTTTATTTTAGAACGCAGATAATCGAGTTTATTTACAATGATTTTATGTATGGTAAATGAATTCCAGAGCACAAGGACAGGGATAAACTTTTTAAAATAGAAGGCAGAGAGAGGAACAATTCCAAAACTATTAAACACAAAAACTGAATGAGTATATCCCACTAGGGATACATACTAAAGATAAAAACTGTAACAAAAAAAATATTTTAGACTGTTTTCAGCAATTATACTGTTGGTGCTAATGTTATCGTTATTCTGATAGTTGCACAATGTAGGACAAAGCAAATTAGTAAACGTAATATTCTAATTCTTTTATTCCTGATGTTGCTGAGAACTTGTAACTTTTGAGAGCATGAGTACTGTAAATAATTAGAACTGACTAAATGTGTAAATACTTTTAAAATGTATGCACGTGTATACACAAACATAACGAGAAACGTTTAGAGATGAAATAATATGGTATGTGAATACTAGCCATGCATTGTGAAAGCTGGATGATAGGTACACGGGAATTCATTTTACTATTCTGTGTCTGTATGTTTTAAATTACATGGTGGGTGGGTGGGGGTAGTTTTATCACATTACTCTTCTGCTCAAAACCCTCCAAAGGCTTCCATTCAAATCTTAATCATAACAACAACAACAACAACAAAAAGTCTATTATAATAGTCTATAAAGCCCTGCTTATTTACCTTTATTTCCTTTTTAACTTCATTTTCTAGTAATCTCCACATAGCTGTTTCCTTGCTATTCTTTAAATGCTTTCATTTGAGGGCTTTTCCATTTTTCTGTTTCAACTAACATTTTCAACCCGATTTTATTTTTCTCTGTAGCACTTATGGTCTAATATACTACAATAGTTACTTTTTGTCTCTCTCTTCTCACTAGAAGGTAAACTATATGAAGGCAGGGAATTTTTTCTTTTGTTTTGTTCATGGCTATACCTTGAGTACTTAGAAATTGTGCCCAGGACATAGCAAGTGCCCAATAAATATTTGTAAAATTGTATTAGTCATAGAAAAAAAGGGACACATCTCTGAGACAAGAAAAAAGGTGATAAAGGTACAAAAATAGGTATAAGGACAGGAAGTTAAGGGGGTTCCTGCTTGTAACCTCAATTTCCTCTGTGCTGCAGTGGAAAGGCTGTCTACTAAGAGTAAAAGAGGAAATTGAGTAGTGAGAATTTGGAATAACTGCTTTAGGAAATGGAAGCTCAAAAGAAGCATAGAAAAGGATGACAACTGGTACTAAACTAAAGGCTCCGCAGAGATTGGAGACAATACAATGACACCGAAATACATTAATGTAATTTTTTCCTGCTGTGTTAGGCATTTAGGGCAAGGCTTTCCAAAAGAATTTTCTGCATAATGGAAATGTTATATATATCTGCACTATCCCACACGTTTATCTGAGTATTTGAAATGTGGCTGGTATGACTGAGTAACTAAAATTTAAAACTGTACCTAACTTAAATTTAAATAGCCATGTGACTAGTGGCTACCAATAATGTGCAGTGCATTTTTAGGGTATAAAAAGAGAGAAGCTGCAAGACTGTTCAAAGATAAGAACTTAAAAAGGTAAATATGACAGAAAGACACACACAATGGACTTAAGGTGCTGGTAAGAATGGTTGAAATAACATACCACAGAAAAGGCATCTTGACTGGGAAAAAATACACAATGGAAAGAAAACCAGAAAAGTGTAGGAAATTTACCAATTATGTGACCCACTAGTGAGGTGGTAAATCTGTGAATGGCATCTATTTTATCTGCTCAAGGTCTACAAAACAACTACTTCTAATGGACTTCTTGGAAGCACACGTATCATGAACTGAGACTTATCTACCCAACTAGATCTATTTATTTTCTGAATTCCTACCATATTCATTCTCTTTATCACAAAAATTTTATAGGGCACAAACCTCTTTCATATATATTATCTCAGACAATGGCAACACTATCGTGAGGCAGGTATTACATACCCAATTTTATAGATGAAAAAATAAAACAATTGTTAAGTGGTTATATGCCATATCCGAAACTTCAGACTATAAGCAGTAGGGCAGGACTCGGCATCTGAGTAGAAGATGGTTTGTTGTTTTACTATCATATTCTGATACCTTTAATAGATGTAAACTTTTGCCTACCCCAAAATTCCCTAAGAAGATACATTTTATATATCTGCATGAATGGATATGATTAGATACCTTAAAAGAGAATCTCAAAACGTGGCAACTTATTCTTTAACGGTTGGGTGCTGATTTTGGTTCTTCTCTCCATATTTTAAAATTAGATTAGTTTGTAAACTATTTGATTTTAATAATATTAACACTAAATCAGACACTCTAAAGTCCTTGGAGTTCTGGGGCTAAAGGCAGAGGTACTCAAGTTGTGCCATTATCCAATTTGAATTTATAAAAAATTAAGTACAAATATGTATATTTATACCTATTTGTGGAACAAGGCAGAATGCGCAAGAGATACTTTGGAAGTAATCAAGCCCAATAAAAACAAATCAGTAGTTCAGACCTCTCTTTAACAGTACTGGTAGTGAACATCATTAAATATACACTTTTGGCCAGAGCAAAGCCTCAAAGTCCTTCAAAACACTAACATGCCAGTCAGATGATACCACCTGAAACAAGTTTGCTCGACTGATATAACATACATGCAATAAACACTAAGAAAAATTCTCAACAACAGGCTTTGTTAAGCACTAGCAGGAATTATTAGTATGAGATGGAACTTAATTCCTTGAAAATGGGAGTGGATGTGGGAGAAACAGAATAAAAACCATCCTTTTGAGGTGCTTCACATACACATTGTGTTATAAAAGTTCACATACTGAATAATGTCTTAAAGATGTACATGAGCAGATCTTATACATCCAGATTTATTTGTCCCTATTATACAGAATTTTCTACTTCCAAAAATGTTTATTACATAAATGAAAGATGGAAGTTATTAATTGGGAACAAGAACACATTCTTTCCATGTAAAATATCTGACTCTCAGGCAAAGAACATCTAGAAAAGCATTGGAATTTTTAAAAAGTCCTTTATACCACTTACAGATGTTAGACATATAGGTATCCCAATTTTAGAGCAAATATGATAGAAACATATTACTCCATCACAATTAAATAACCTTTATCAAATAACTAGGTCTAAAGATCTCAGAGAATGTGAATGATAGAAAAACTTGATCTGGAATTAGAACGGATTGGTAGGGGATCATGGGTAGCCAGGAGAAAACATCACAGTATTGAGACTCAAGAGGAAGCAGAACTATGGCAACATTCAGAAAGGAATGACAGATACTTTCTCTCATGTAGGGTGCTGGAAGCACCTGGTAGGCCACTGTGTGCTGACCACTTCTGAGCAGATTTAACAGGACTGTTTTAAAGGCTTTCACTTTTTCAGTTGTCTTAATCTACAGTCCAATAGCTCTAAATAAAGTGGGGTGCATTGGAAATGTGTGGGGATGTTTTTTCTATTAACATAATGCCTGGGAAGAGGGCTATAGGCATTTAACTGTGCCAAAGCCAAAGATGCCTACCAACCTACAAAGCAAAGAACGAGTATCAATAGTACCTGTGACTGTTAATTTTGTGTGTTAATTTTGCTAGTCTATGGTACTCAAGTTTGGTCAAACACCAGTTTACATGTTGCTGTGAAAATATTTTTCAGATGTGATTAACATTTCAATCAACAGACTTCGAGTAAAACAGATTACTCTCCTTTATGTGCCTGGGCTTCATCCAATCAGTTGAAGGACTTAAGAAAAAAGAATGAGACCCTCCAATGAGGCAAGAATTCTGTCTGCAGACAGCCTTCAGACTCACCAGAATTTCCAGATTGCTGCCCTGCCCTGTGAATTTCACATCTGTCAGCATCCCAAATTGCATGAGTCAATTCCTTAGAATACCTCCCCCACACATCACCACCACTACTATCCCTTTCAACACTAATGCGTGCATGCGCATGCACGTGCACACACACACCTTACCGGTTTTGTTTCTTGGAAGAATCCTAATATATCACTGAGAAACACTATTAGCTTTCCTAATCTTTTTATCATCTTCCAAACCCTTGTCTTTTGAGAAAATATAAAACCAAGAAAACCAGACAAATATCCAGTATTATTGCATAAGGTGATTCCCAAGTGCACAAAACTATGAATATACCTCTATTTTAGAACTTTTGGCATGTTGCTATAATTATATTTATGTCTGTCCCCTGAGCTGAAAGAGAATCAAGTATTTTATCTGTCCTTACATTCTCAATATCTAACAAAGTGACTGGCACATAGCAATAAATAAATGACTATATTATAGTTAAACAATCACTGGATCTTTTTTCCTTAAAAACATACCTTCTCTAAAAGGCAGGCAGGTGCCTGCCTAATAATTTACATGACAGGAGTTACATTCCAAAGACTGGCCAAGTGCTTCAGAAAATTTCAACAATTAGGCAGAACAGTATACTTTAATATGATTTATGTTTAGAGTTAACACTCATTTGGACAAATTATGTAGTTGTAGAAATGTGAGATAAAATGGTATTCCAAGTAATTAAAACAGTGTCGTGCCAGCATAAGGACAGACATATAGACAAGGAGAATAGAGAGCCCAGAAATAAATTCTAGTATAAATTGTCAAGTGATTTTCAACAAGGGTACCAAGACTATTCAGTGGGGAAAATACAAGACTTTTTAACAAATGGTGTTAGAAACTTGGATATCCACATAAAAAGTAATTAAGATAGAGCCTTACCTTATATATACCATTATAGTAAAAATTAACTAAAAGTGGGTCAGAAGCTTAAACATAAGATCTAAAACTATAAAACTCTTAGGGGAAATTTTTTATGACTTTGAAGTTGGTAATAATTTCTCAGTTATGATAGCAAAAGCATAGGCAACAAAAGGTAAAATAGGTAAATTGGACTTGATCAAAATTTAAAACCATAAAAAAAAAACTATTAAAAAAAAATCCAAAATGGGAGAAAATATTTGCAAAACATTTATCTGATAAGGGATTGATAAAATTCCTAAACTCAACAACAAAAAACAATCCACCCAACTCAAAATGGGCAAGTGACTTTATATCCATTAGGATGGATATTATTAAGGAAATGGAAAATAACAAATATTCTCAGATATGGAGGAACTGGAATATTGTTGGTGGAAATGTAAAATGGTGAAGACGCTATAGAAAAGAGTTTGGCTGTTCCTCAGAAAGTAAAACACAAATTTCCATATGCTCCAGCAATTCCATTCTCAGGTATATTACCCATAAGAATTGAAAAGCAAGACTCAAACAGACATTTGTATATCAATGTTCATAGCAGTCTTGTTTACAATAGCTGAGAGGTGGAAACAAACCAAATGTCCCTCAATGGATGGATAAACAAAATGTGGTATATACATAAAAAGGAATATTATTCAGCCATAAAAAGCAATGAAATTCTGATACAACATGGATTAAATTTAAAGACATTATATTAAGTAAAATAAGTGAGTCCAAAAATAAAAGGGGGGAGGGGAAATATTGTATAATTCTATTTATATGAGATATCTCGAATACACAAAGAAAGTTTAGATCAAGAAAATACCACAGAGCCTACTAGGGGCTGGTGAGAGGAGGGTATTGAGAAACAGGGAGGTATTGTTTATGAACACAGAGTTTCTGTTTGGGATGATGAAAAAGTTCTGAACATGGATCGTGGTATTGGCTGTACAACATTATAAATGTAATTAATGCTACTGAATTGATACTTAAATGGTTAAAGTGAGTTTTACTGTTTGCTTTTTTTAAATATTCCCTATTCCATGAGGTCGAGGTCACTAAGGTGCCTGACCCAACTAAAAATGGTTAAAAAGCCTCCTTGTCATCACCATTCCACCTTCACAGGAAAGGTATTCAACACACATTCTACTTATTCCTCTGAGTTCATGTACTTAACCAGCCCTGCTGTCCTAGTGGGTTAGCTAATTTATTCCTTCTACGACAATTCAGGAGTCACCCATTCTAAGACTAAAGGTATACTCGCTGTATCTCTCCCACAACCAGGGTGGATTCTTTATACCTCCCCGATGCCTTCTACTTGACTACATTTTGCCTATATTTACATTTATATTTTTTTATTTGAGTTTCCTCCATGAGCTTATCAGCTCTATGAAGGCAGGGTATTTGTCATCCTGAATAAAACACAACAGACCCTCAAATAATTGAATAAACAGCCCCCAATCATTATTATTTATTGGTTAAGGACTAATGCTGTTTTGCCTTTAGCCTGAAGTCTAGGAAGACTTAGAATTCAGAGACAATCCTTTTGGCAAGAGGCCAAAAGAATTTCATTTTCAAGTAATTATTTTTCAATTTTAACTCTGAGAAAATTTAGGACTTCAAGATACATATATGCACGACAGAAAAAAAAAAAAAAAAAAAAACCCAAAACTAGGCATCCGAGAAAATAGGGAGACTGCAAAACATCTTCATCTGTTTGGATTCTCTGCCTAAGGAACAAATAAATCTGAAAATGACACACAGATTTGGAGTACAGCTTGCTGCCAGTGTTTGAAACGTCTAGGGAAATTGTGCAGCCAATAAAATTAAGGGGAAAAAAAATTAATCTTATATTGAGGAAAGTGTCAACTCTAAGAAAAATAAAGTGCCAAACAAAAGCAAATAAGAGATGCTTCCCATTTGATGGCTCACAAAGGAAGGGTGGTATAATAGAAATAATCTAAATAATCTTAAAATCTAAAGTTTCTGGTTCAAGTTCTGTTTAGGCTACCACTAATTGTGTGAACTTAAATGCCAAGTCACAACTTTCTTAAACCTTACTTTCTTTGACTATAGAAGTTGCTATATTTTCTCCCTATCTCATATTTCTTCTCCTTTCAGCCTTCCATTCCCCTATACTCTCTACACCTCTAATTATACTATGAAACACAAATATTAGACCTAAGAGGTCTTGTAAGGGGGCTGGGGGAGCAGGTGGGCGAATCAACAATGACACATGAAAGTCACATGGAAACTAATATTATGAGAAGCAAAACTTATGAGTAAGCAGAAGAAACCTGTCTGCAGAAAGGAGATTGAGGAAGGAGAAAGAAGGAATGTGTGACTTAAGTTTCTGACTTTCTAGTTTCTAATTCCATTCCAAATGAGGTTCAGTTGTAATTTTCCTGCTAAGCATGTCCATGACATTGACTGTTAAACCTTTAGAATAACCCACACCTTTTTTATTTAATCTGTTTTGTGGGTTTCTATTTCTGCTACCTATTCATTTGTAAATTAGACTTCTCAAAGACTTGTGGATTAAATAAATTAATATATCCTGAAGCATTACATAAAATTAAGAAAGTAAAATCAGTTTTCCTCATAAGGCTAACATAAGAATTAACTAAATAATGCACATGTGTTCTAGAAGTTGAACTTTACAAATGTAAAATAGTAACACACTGAGAAATAAAATTTTAACTGAGATTTTAAATATGGCGGTGCTTAAGTAAGAATTAGCACTTGGGCAAAAGGAATAAATAAATAATATCAACCTATTTTGATTGGCAGAAACTAGAAAATCTTTCTCAATGGTAACTAGTGATGGCTTAGAATTTTTGGAATCTTGTTGTCTACAAGTATAATTTCACATACTTTAAATTCATAACAGCAGGCACAAAAAATTGAAAAGAGACTGGCAGATTTTTCAGCATATGATCATAGCAGATTTGGGACCAGTAGGAACTATTGCAGACTGTGACTTATAAATGTTTTTAATCTGAATATTGCAGAACAGCTCATACTTGGGCCAAATTTCAGTCAAAATAACATGTTCCTGGACTCCATGGATATATTTTCAATATACCAAGTTTTGCAACCAATTTTTACAAATGATGAACTCTTTTTTTAATGGCAGCAGATATACATACCTGGTTTATGAAAACTTAATAAACATGTTTCATAACTAATTTTAAAATTATAGTGATATAAAACCAGGCACATGGGAGATAAAAGAAGTACTTAAACAGAATGCAAGGCAAAATTATCAAATATTAAAATGTGATGTACAAACTTAAAAAAACAAAAATACCCTACTTTTAAATAAGGAAGTACAATGACTGTTTTAGCTACTGGTTCCCCTTTTCTTATAGTCCATCTTACTTTTTAGGCTTCAGCTTGGCTCCACTATTGCAAGCTGTCACTTTTGACTAGAAATGGAATAAAGCCAAGTACTACACAATAGCAGTTTCCTGCTCTGGCCTCATCTCCTAGACCACCGCCAGGCCAATGCCTGCCCACAGATGCTGATCCTACCAAGCCAAAAATCCACTAGCAGTCAGTTCATAGCTATAGTTATGATCCTGTTATTTTTTACACTCATGGCATAGCGTATATCTTACAACTTCACAGTTCTCATAATTAATGACTTTATAGCAATAAAGCACCTCTAAATTTCAATCAAATGCTAATATGTAGGGAGAGTGACATGGAAAAGGGAGATGCATACAAAAAATCAGGAACTGAGAATGTGCTCAACTTCTGTCAAAATATAAATCAGAAATTGATATAGAAAAATACAGAATATAAAGCTCTCATTAAGTACTACTAATCCAAACAACCCCGTTATTCCAATTTTGCATAATTATAATTTGCATCTGGCACTGCCTAACTCAAGAGTTCTCTCTTTTGAGATAAACCTAGATTTATGTTGAATGTCTCTTATTCCTGAGACTAAAATAATTAGTCAGGGATTAATCTGATTAGGTAGGTTAATGTTGATCAGAAATGGTTGTACACCTTGAGCAAGTTCACAGAATTACGGCTCTAAGTGCTGGGAAGGAACTTCAAAGGTCACTTAGTCCGACTCTTATTCAATGCTTAGAGGACTTCTAAACCTGTAGCACTCACTCATTCACATGGCCTTTGCCCAAAGCCAAACAAAGAAAAACAATTTTGTAACTTGCTGAATATCATTTACACTTTTGGAAATAAAAGTTAACTATCAGCAGCAAACAGAGCTTATGAGTATCCCTGTGGGAAAAAAGGTGTGATTGTAAGAGAATAATACCACAATAGTGTTCTGCATCTTTTCTGATATCATTTTCTTAATAGTTTAAGAAGTCACCATGGAATCTTATCTAAATACACTTCATGAAAAGGGGGAGAGAAGATACACTTCTATAAAGCCATGTTCTGTTTTACACTGACCATAGCTTGTACCAACAGTGATAAAGTTTATCTAGCACCAGAAGCAAAAAAGAACGGTAAGAGCTCCAGAAGACAAATAAGACAGACTGTTAAAAGAAAGAGGCACAGGTGGTGGTAGAGAATGTCCAATGGTTGCATATGGCAGGAAAAGAGTTTAAATATATACCAAAAAGGTTTAAGATACCAACTACAAAAAGGAAAATTTAGAACATGTCTAAATAGCTTCCTTCTATTGAGCACAATTTCTATGTAGTAAGCTCTTTAATATCTCATTTTATTTATTCTTCCTAACAATTCTAAGGTAGACAGTATTATCTTATGGGTGAGGAAACCATTTATTTAGAATGCTTTAGGCTTTGTCAATGCCACACAGCTAACAAATAGCAAAACTAGGATTTGGAACCATCTCTGCACGAACTGACTTCAAAATTGATGCTCTTAAAAATTATGCTAGGCTGATTCCCTAAGACAAAAGACTTCAGTAAAGACACAATCAGTTAGCTGCTTCTGATATATTACAATAATCTGATGCCACCTGCTGTATAGAAAATTTTGTTACTCTTGCTTCAAAGTGTCTAATGAGTCACATGGCCTACAAGATCAAAGCCATTTAGTAACGTATTTAGCAATCTTTTTTCTTTTATCTGACCCCACAATATTTATTTATCTAGTATGATGTTTACTGTTCAAAATCAAACTCTCTTCTCTAGCTAGGCTGATATTCCACTGTCCCCTAAATCTACCTCCTCTCATCACCAATCCTGCTGTCCCTTCTTGCCAAATGTCTACCTTAGTCTCCCCCTATCTTCTACTTCCATCTCCATTCAAACGAATCTCATTCAAGTTATCTCTCTCCTTCAGAAGACTTCTTTCTTTGAATTCCTGAAGTCTTTACTATGCATTTTTTGACTCCTTCAATCAAGATATTTCAAAGAAATTGTTTTTCTTATATATACAAGTTCATGGCATGGATTAGAAACTCCTTTGAAAAAAAAAAAAAGGACTATGACTTATGCTTTTATTTACTTTTGAAAACCATTAAGTACCTAGCAGGATGATGTGAATGGGGAAACCACAGAATTTAAATAACTGTTAAATGAATGAAGTCAGTTGGGATGTTTCCAAGGCAAGACATTAAAATTTTTTAAGAGTAAGTTAAAGGGAAGTAGAGTCTAAGCATAAAATTTCCATTTAAAGTCTTCTTTCTGGGGGAAAATCAAGTGAGTCAACAGTCAGTGGAACACTAAGAGCTCTAAGCCCCTTCTTCTCTGCTCTAGGACTGTTTTTCCTATCACAAAATTGCATTTTTGGGGGTGCAGATGTGTTCCACTCCCACTTCCTAAGAGGAGATGTGCATCCAGTGTTTCATATAAATTTCTGTAAAACAGCTCTCTTAAGTTTAATCATCATTGCAAAGACAAAAACACAACAAAACAAAACAAAAAACCCTAACTTTTATCTTAAAAAAAAAACAACAGTTTGCTGGACAGTTTTGGGAAGTCAATTTATTTCCTTTTAGTAAAATTAATGGGGAAACAGTAATTTGATACAAGCAAGAAATCAAATCTGAGAAGAATTCTGGGACAGAAACAGTTACTTAACTATATTAATAAATTATGAACCAGGTCAAATTCCCATTTCCTCTATAGAAACGTTAGTTTAAAAATGCAGTGATATATCTGTTACTATATAAACTGAATAAGAGTAAATAAAGTCTTATCTCTACTAACCAAAACAATACTAACATTAAATTCTGTGTATTTTATTCTGTAAACTATTAGCAATATCATCATAGTACCTTGGGGAATAAATCTGCTTATAAACTGAATTACTACAAACAAGATTTTAAAACTTTTTGTCCATGGTTCACTTATGTCAAATGTTTAATTCAACAAAATATAATATTTGGCTGGTAACAACCAACCAACCAACTACAGTTAATTGTCCACCTGGCTGACAAAATTTCACCTCCCTCTCATTAACTCATCCTGGTTGTGAGGCAATTCCAAACTCCATAGGACAATAACAAAAATTTAGAAGGAAAAAATACATGGCTCTGTTACACTCCATTTCACTAAACTACTAGTAACTTATCCTAGGCAATCAATTGAGCTATTTTAATAAACCAGATGTGTTGAGCAGGAATAATCTTAGGGGGATTCTGAAACCACAGCCAATAAATTTATATAATCAACGATGGAAAAACTGTGGATCGAAATGGACTTGAAGTGGAAAAAGAACTTTCTCACTAAAGGACTACAAAAATGATAGATATACATATCTGACACAGTCCAGACACGACAATTACCTAAATAATGTGACTCTACTGTTCAATTCTTTTAGTCCAAGTACTAACAAAACACTCAAGTTTGCTCCACCCATTTCTTTTCCTTCAACCAGCAATTCACAGCACCACAGTATTATATCTAGTATTCAGTAAAGTAGTTCAATGTCTATATTCTGATGATAAACACTGTATTATTAATAGTCTTATCTCTAAACCTTTAACAGTTTTTTATGACCCAGAACTTCAAACAGAATCATTCCCTCAGGTCTGGGATGATTCTATTTTATTCTAGGAAAAATGTCTTACTACAATGAATTTTTAAAATAAATAAGATAAACAAAGTTTAATTTTGAACAAGCACATTCTGCTTCAAATCTCTAATGGTTTTAAACTAGTAGTATCCTTTGTATTATTCCTTAATTATCTTTAAAAGCAAAGAGGATTGTGACCCCTGGAAAATAGTGGACTAATAAGGTAGACCAAGCCAGGTGAATTTATTATTCATATATAATTTTCAGATAAAAATTAATTTCTTCTATATCCTCTATGAAGCAACCAACCTGAAAACTGCAGGTGTGCATGCCCAGCATACAAAATGCTTGACAAAATTTCAAAATCATGTTAAAAATTCAATGTTCATTTAATTATCAAACTGTTTTTATATAATCAGATCGAAACTTCAAATTTTAATTGGAAACTTTTTTTTATAACTTCTGTAATCACCCTCCAAAGGAAAGTAACAATACTAAAACAAATCACAACTCAAACAACAAAACACCCTTAAAACTATAAAAATCAGTTATTAGTTTTTTCCTTCTTCTTCCCAGCCAGCTAAAGTAGAATCTGCAGAGTTCCCTCCTACTTCTTCTCTCTTTTCCCCTCCCCCTTTACTTCAAAGAAAGTTAACTACAGCCAGGCTAGGATCAGGAAATCTAAAAGGAGGAAGCAGAAACTCATTTGTGTGCATAAGGAAGGAAAAAATAGAATTAACAATCCCATGATATGCTGCTTCAGTTACCTAATTAATATGCATTTATTATATTGTCTATAACATGTTGGTTTAATTCCTCTGTTCATTCAACTTTTGTTCAAAATATTGAAAGCTACAATCTATGATGGTTGCACCACAATCTCCCAACTAAATGTCACCTAAAAAACTGACTAGGTCAACTAACTTAATACATGCCATCTGGTAGTCAATGCATTGAAATCATTCAGAGAGATAAATGTAGGATTCAAACCAGTGACCTAAAAGTAAAAAGATCTGTATTAATCTTCGGTCATCTGTTTCCTAACCATTACCTTACAATATGTTATTCTGATATATTAAAAATAGGGCTGTGCAACTAGAAAAGAAATTAAAGGAAGCATATACTACTACAGAATAAAATGCTGAGAACTCAGGGAGAAAGATGATGGACGGGAATTCCCACTACAAAAACATTTAATTAGATTTGTGGCAAAGCATCATTTGTGAGGATCTTTAAAACAAAATTTATGTGTAGTCATCACTCTATACACAATGGCCATTTCCAAAGAAGGCGTTTTCCCATCTCACTTAAGAAGTCTAAAAAGAATAATTAACACCCAGTTTCAAACAAAATTGCCTCATTAAATTTAAAGAAGTGAGGAAAAAACAGGGACTATTTAAAAAACTTGTTCAATTTTTCCCCAAACCCCTCTGACTTGTATAGGGTTACCCTAAGGTTAAGATAAGTCAAGGGACTATTTACAAGATCTATGCCAGGAACAGCTGCCATGTTTAAGATGCCAAGGAATTTAATGTACTGTTTGGACAACTGGTTAGAGAAAAGCATTCTGGGATAAAGCTACTCTAATTACATGAACTCTAAAATTGTCTCTTTTACCTAGAATGTACCAGGAGCCTATCCTTCACATATATTTTTAATTCAGATTTGAATAAAACTAAATATAAAAATTAAAATACATACAAAAAGCTCTATTTGTGAACAGTCTATTACTTCTAAAATTCATAAGAAATTCTAAAGGTTTGTTGGGTCCTAAATCAAGTAATCTTAGTGTAATTCCTTCTGATTTCTTGTAACTGCAAATTTATGTTATCTGTGAAACACAAAATGTCAAGTGAGTCACTTTACCTCTGGAAGATATAGTATCCTTGTAGGTCAGAGGTCAATTTATCTATACTAGCAGAGCAATGTAAATAGCTTACTAACAAAGATAATCTTACAATTCACCAAATCAGATAAGACTTCAGCTCTTGTGCATTTATATTTAATAAAATAACATCAGAATCTAAAAGTTTAAGAATTAAAAAAAAGAAGCCTATAAAATGTTAGCACATTCTTTCAATCATTATAATTTTAATAAATGTGTTATAGAATATTAGGCCACCTGGCAAACGGGTATATTTTAAAAGTAATTTCTACATGATGATTTCACTTCTCTTAATCAAATCCAAGTTGCAACTTTCACAGTGCTGGCTAATCTGCAACTACAGATTTAAAACATTAAGAATTGGAAAGTTCCTTTGGTTTTTACCTAGATTCACCTAGCCTAATTCTCACTAAAAGACTGTTAGAAATGAAACAAATTATAGTAAGGCATATAGTAGGCTAAGTGACACTCACAGTTAAAAACAAAACAAAATAATACCCAAAGGAAAAGCTCTAATATCTCCACTATTAATTAGGACTTGCTATAAATTTTTTTAGCTACAAAGAGAAAAAGCTAACACTACAAAAATGAGGCAATTTAATGAAATAAGAAAAATAATGTGAAAAGACAAAAGCACATCTATGTAGACTTCAAAATAGGAAGGAAGTGACATCTAAGTGAGGGAACTATCTCATTTTAGTGGATCTAACAGAAGAGGCAAATAACTAATTCCCTAAGTGTTATAACTCCATACACAACAAATCACTACTAATTAACTCAAGCTCCTGATCTTTCCATAGATACGATGCTCTACATTTTATTTTTTAAAAACAGTAACTATTCTGAAATGAATCAGTACTACTGTTGGCTCCATTAAAAAAAAGTCAAACTAGTTCACTCATCCTTTCTTTTGATGCAATTACTATATTTTTTTAAGCAGTTACGTAAAAAGAAACCTATAAAATATACAAATTTATTTAAAAATTTAGCTACTTTTGATATGAGTTTCTTCACATTATTTAAATCTAAAAGCCTACTAGAAAATGTTTTTCCAATTAAGTATGTTTGTATTTTAATTTCAAGAACTAGGAACAATTTCAAGAACTCAGAAACTGAACTATTCAATTAATGACAATCTAAATGAATGTGCTAACTTAAAAAGAAAATGAATTACGATTATGCTAAATTGATATGTATGAATATAGTAAACATTACCCTCATTACATTAATTCACCCAATTTTTAACCGTTAGAGCTGAAGACAAAGATAATTTATACTAATATCTAACCAGTTATTTTGTAACAATCAACATAATTAAGAATGGCAGGGACTTTATTTTGCTTCTTATGTATTCCCAATGACAGAATGCTTGACTCATAGTAATGCTCATCAATATATAATGGCTGAATAAGTGAATCATTTACCCTATAATCTAAATTTATTGAATGCACTGGGTTCCTTGCACACCTATATGTTAGCCAGGATCAAATTATTTAAAAGAATATCTGAATATCAGTAAAGTTTAATGAATAGTTAACTTTTAAGAACAATCTAAAATTTCTTACCTGGTAGGGCTGAAAGGCACTATCTTCAGTTAAAAAATCCAGTTGTTTATCTACAAGGAATTCTACCGCAGTGATTGAACTGGGTATACTTTTTTCAACCAGGGGTTTGAAAGTCTGGTAAAAGAGAGAAAAAAATTTCTAATGGTTATTTTCTGGATTTTATCCTCAAAATGTGAAGGGGTATGTATAAATACAATATATTACTGTCATTATCATAATGGCTTTAGAATACCATTTAATATTAGTTTTCATATTAAAACCTAGGGTAATGCTTTTATCCATACAATATGTTTTCTATTTATTAAAAAGGAATGAAATATATTGATAAAGGATAAAAAAATTCTAATATATCAGTTGTTTGTTTAAAAAAATATAATCAAGTATACATGTGTATAAAATTTTCTGCCAAGATTCAAAAAGGAGAAATTGCTTCTGAAAAAGTAAACTGGGTAGAACATATTTACCCTAACTCTTATATTAAAAAAACTATAAGTATTATTCTTTATAAAATAGAGAAGTTACAGTTTACATGTATAGTTTTTTCCTAGCTCATTCACATCAAGGATTTTAAATGATCAGGATGCATCTGGTCTTTTAACTCCACCCCGTGTACAACCCACCCCCGCCCTGTCCCTGCCCCAAGCACAAATAAAAATCCAGCTGCTTCGGTAAGTGCGGCATGGGGGAGGGGAACAGGAAAAGAAGAGGGAAATTAAGAATATTACACAAAACCCACCTAGCGGTATGGTCTTTGCAGATCTCTACTACTCAAAAAAAAAAAAAAAGCGAGGGGGGTGGTGTTTAAATCCATGTTCATTTGATTATTTTAAAGACATATCTTTTATTTTACTTAAAGGATTTTACTCATACCCTGAAGTGGGGGAAGGAGCGAGGTAGGCAGGATAGGAAGAGGAAGGAAATAATGGTATTATGTATGCATTTTTAAAATGACTATCACACTCACTTTCAAAGTAAAAGCAGCTTGACTATAAACCAAGTGTCTCACATCTATGGTAGTTATAAAACTTAAAAATTAAAACTAAATTCCACCATCTTAAAAATATAGTGGCTTTGCTATAAAAAAATCTAATTTTGGAAAACAGAATTAACAACCAACTCAGTTTCTAAATTACTTGTATCACATGGAGAAATCTTTCTTGCTACAAGGAACTTGTGTGACGGTTTGGATGTAAACCAAAGCTTTTGGCATAGACAGTAAAAATCCCCAGGAGATCCAAAAGCCATTGTGTTTTCCCTTTTCTTATTATGTCTTAAATCTAACATCTTGCTAATCATAATAAACACTTTGAGGAAAAACTTCTCAAGATCTTTAGTTTAGAGTGACTCTTATGCAGTTAATTTCTATATTTATGAAAGTCCTTGTAAAGTTTTCAATTTGTTCACTGAGGAGTCTATAACAAATATGTAAAATTCAAAACATAAAATAATAAGCATTTTAAGCATGCCTTATTTCTATACTATCCACACTGTGAACTTATAAATCAGTAATATCCTCTATCCCAAATTAAAACATGAAAAAAATTCTTACATTCCTACTTATTTTCAGTATTTATGATTAGAAAATCAAATCACCGTTAAGATCTTCCCTCCCATGTCCTAGGGCTAACTTTTACGTTAACTGTACTACTAAGTATCAGAAGAATTTGAAAGGAGGGAGGATTAGAAATTACATTTTTAAAACAGATGTTTCCCTATTATATAGCTATCTCCTGCTACTGTTGCCAGCTAGCATTCTCATTTACCAAGACTAAATTCCTAAAATTATAATTTCATAAAATCTGATTCATAATTTCACCTAAGAAATGACTAAAGTTTGTAACCCAAGAGCATTTACTTTATTTAGACTCTAAAATGTCTACCAGTATGTGATCGATTGACATGAAATATGTAACATTTCCATATTTATATCTTTGTTTAGTTTTTAGTCAACAAGAAAACACTGGCACCTTCTGGAGAACTTTAAATCCTTGAATTTTATTAAATGCTCTATATTTATTTTCAAACAGTATCATGTCAGGTCAACTCCTGAAGGTTAACAAAAAAGTCCACAAAAGGTTATTATTTAAATAACTAAAGATACAATTCAATTAAGTAGGATTTTTTAAAAAAGTAAACTTCTCCATCTGAGTGCTTCTTTCTTACGCAAATAATACAGGTGGTTTGCATTTCCTATGAGACCTAGTCATTTTATAATATGAAAAACATTCTTGTGAAGAGAATCTTACAGAACTGTTTTTAAGGCAGGTCAGTTTCTAAGGGTAATTTCAATTCGCCAACTTATAATTTAAATTACTGAGTTAAGGAAAAAAAGTTTAGTTTCTAGGTTAAAATAAAAAAGAATTTCTTATTTTAAGATACCTAATTGAAAGTCATTGGTAGAATTCAGCTACTAGAAATGTTAAAAGCCTAGTTTTATAATGTTCTATTTCTGATACATGAATACTTACAATCACGTACAAATGGAGGTCAAAAGTATGCCATGCTTCTTAAATAGCAAATAGGGCCACAACTTGCAAATTTTAAATGCACGATTATATTCAAACTACAAATATTTTCCCACTAAGGGCTGATATTTTTAAATATATATTGTTAAAGAAATATTTCAATACATAGTAAATGAGCAACCCTGAAAATGTGACTATTCCTACTTTATGAAAAAATTAAAGACAATATAAAGTTAAGTAGTTAAAATACTGATTTTTTTTACAGTGGCAAATCAAAGATGTAAGTTATTAATTTTTGTATCCGTCAGACACATTTCAAAAACATTATTAGCTTAAAAACAAAACAAATATTTAGATAAAAGCAAATGGATCCTACAGCTTTTAAGATGAATCTGTAAATATTTCATGGGCCTGGGTGCACTGGAATGTAAAGAAACTAGAACTCATGCATAACTAAGTAATTCAAGACTCTAAAGATATACCATTCTATGAGGAACTTCCACAGCCTGAGGGGAAGCAAGGAGCTACCAATCTGAAAGTCACAGTAGAATATGGCCTTAATCACAAAGACTATTATTCCAATTCTGAAAACCGCCTCTGAAAATCCAAATGTAAACTATTAATTTAAAATTGAATATTCGAAGTTGAAACAACACTTTTTCAATTTTATTGATGAATTAAGAGTTCTTCGAGTTTCTTTTGTCTGTTAGCCATACTTTAAAAATAATCTAAAGCTGAAATAAGCAACTTAGCTGAGAGCCTGCATTTCTAGTAGGGCCTACCACGCTATAGGAAGAATGCTTAGAACAACTGTATCCTGTTTGGGGCTCCATGCTGCACCACATTCCATTCACATGAGGAAGAGGCGAACAGATGAGCCCTCCTCAGAAAAACATTTTTAAAATAAATCAGCTACAGCTCTCAAACATAACTCAGCTGCTCAAACAAACCATGTTAAAGCTCACCATTAAACTGAAACTTCATGAAGTTTACGTCTGCAGTGTGAGTTTCTAACAATCTCTGGTTAACATTTAACAATTTCTTTTCCCAGAAAAAAAATCAGGCTTATTAATTACAAAAATCTGATATAAATCTCACAAAGGAAAATACTGAAGCAGAAAACAATCTATGCAACATTTTCGAAGTCAAGGTTTATAGTCTACCCTTCCCTTCCCCCAAAAGGACTGGAGTGACTTGAAAGAACAAAGTCCAAATTCCCACCCAAGCAGGTCTATTGAAAAACACGATACTGTTAGAAAACAAGTTGGGGGTGGGGATGGGAATATACCACACACACACAAAAAAACTCAGAAAACAAATACCCCACTCACTTAAAACATTATATTCTAAAAACCCTAATCTGAAACATTCCTACTGTAATACTTTAAACAAACTTTGGCTTTTAAATTTATTTGTTAGTGTTATGAAATTACCACACAATAAACCTTTCTAAACAAAATTGTTAAAAATTCTTAAAACTAAGAACACTAAAGCTAGATCTATAAAAGGCAGTGACCTTAATTCCTAAGACTGAGAAGCAAAACCAAATGTAAATTAAGACAAAAGAAAAAGGAAGCAGAAAAATACAAACCGTACTTTGTTCTTGAGAATTTTAAAGTATCTTTAAATCTCAGAAATCCACGATTGGGCTTTAAAGGTCAAGAAGTATAGCTGACATTTCCATTTTGTTCTTGAGCACTATTTTTTATCTAACCTAAATACTATTTTAGTCTTCAAAAAAATCACAGTCAAATGGCTCTCAAACCAAGCATTTTTGAGATCACTTGCAGCGTCGTCATTGTATCGGAAGAAAAGCCAAGACCACAGAACGAAGCTGAGGCTGTAACCTAACAAGTCTCCGATGAGCAAATGACGATTTTCTGTCTGCTCCGGCTCAACCCTGGCAGTGATGAGGATTACAACTCGCTCTTTGTCATCAGCAGTGTGGTGTTAACGACTAAGAAATCCTGCAGCTGAAGCACTACTGCATCCTCCGATCTGGGTCAGGATCATTTCTCCCGAGGTCGCTTACATAACCAGTAAGATACTCCAAATAGAGGGAACAGCCATCCATCAGCTGGAGAAAGCCTTTCACACTGTACTCTGTCTGTGTGGAAACACACTGCAGTAGCTTCCAACAGTGCAGACACCCAAATGAGAACGACTACTTGGCTTAGGGCACACTGAGAGAAGGGAAGAGGCGGTGCTCTGTAAACTGTAACTAATCCCCGTCACAGGTGCTGATGGAGTCACTTCCAGCACGAGTCACATTACTGGTGATTACTCATTTGGCTGCGGCCATAGAGACTGGCTCATAATTTTAACAACAGACAAAGACAGACTAGTGGCGAGACTGAGAGCTCAAGTTTACTGTCTCCTTCATAAAGCAAATTCAAATACAAAGTTTTTGCTTTCCAGATATACCAAGGTGAGAAAGTATGGAAAAAAAATAATATACAAATATCTTTCAAGTTGGCAAAAATGAAGCATAACTTTAAACCATCAAAAATACTTTCAGTGTGTTTTCAAGTAAAGGATTTACATTCAGTATTATCATTTCTCCTTAAAAATATACTGACAGAAACCACCTCAGGAAAAGAAGTTTAAGACATTTTTGTGAGCAACAGTCTAAGTGAAATCAAATGACATAACCAACAATCTCAGAGGCACTTTACTCAAAAGAAAAAAGCAAAGTGGTAATATTATTTCTAGCAGACTTTAAAAAATACTCCTGAAACATTTTTATTCTTTATAAAAACAATATATTGTTCGCAGTTATAAAAGCTGATAATTTAAAAGGATAAAATATATTTTTCTGATGTGTTAATTAATATGTGCTCTTAATTTCTTTTAAACTGGAGTTCTTGTCCAGTATGGTAGCCACTAGCCACACATGGCTACTGAGCACCTAAAATGTGATTAATCTGAATTGAGATGTATGCTATATATACAATACACAATGAATATGAAAAAAAGATTGTCATACCTGCAGGTGCAAGAAAACATTCACCTAACTTTTAAACGATGTATGTGAATGATTTTGTTATTATAAATTAGCTCAATGTAGATATCGCAATTTCAAGAAATCCAAAGCTTCACATTGAATTTTTTATACCACATATACAACCAATTCATCAAATCATGTTAATAAAAAAACCTGCAGCCAGCAGCGAACACCCTGTATATTTATATCTATTCCAGATATATCAGTTTCATTTCAAAGAAATATCAGATTAACTATTTGAAAGAAAATATTTTGAATTTAGTATAATGGACTTGCACTAAGAAATATCTCAATCGATTCCTTTTTTGCTTTGTTTTAAAAATGAAAGATATGGGTAATGATTATCCTAAGAATGTTAGTAATATATAATTTTAGAACACTAATAGTGCTAAATTACAGAACTTCAGAACAAAGTATTTTTTAAATAATGAGTCAAGTAAATATTAAATCATACACAACCCAACAAGTCATTCATAATTAAATCATTTAAGACATGACTATAAAACATACGTAAAAATAAAAGAGTTTATAATGTCATATAAGTTGCCAAAAAAACAACTGGATAAATATGGCAGCCTTGTTCTGAGCCCCACACAAAGAAATATCAAGTACCTGATGCAGGTTATTATTTTATGAACGATCAAATTTTAAATACATTTCATAGTACCTTTCTATAATTTGTTCTACATTAGAGAATGAGTTTAATATTTAACAGGACTCATATTACAATCTCACATAAATTTAGGTTTGACAATATGATATAAACTTAAAAACAGCTGTTTTTGTTCCTCAAGTATTATCAGTCCCCTACAGAATCAAAAAGCACACAGAATTACACTTAGCTAACCATCTAATTGCCACAATATTTATACAATTCCAGTAACATGGAATGCGGTCATTTTTATAAAATCAAAATTAACATCAATACTGAAAAACCATTCATTTTAATTTCATTATGGTTGAATTAAAATGAGATGATTCTCTATTACTATATATTCAATTCTTCACACTAATGAGGGCATACAGAGGTGCAACTACTTGAAAACCATAAATATCTTTTTAATATTTAAGTTGAGCATGATATATTTTTATAAATATATAAATGTGTATTTGTCGTTGTACTCTAGAAAATTTCTAACACAAACAAAAATAGTGAACTAACAGAGAACCCACTTAGTAGCAAGCATTAAGTTGCTCAGCTTTTACATCTTAATTCTCTCCTGTTCCTTACAACTCATTAGGGATGGCAGATACCACCTTTCAGACAATGAAAAACACCAATTTGAGGAGAGCAGCATTTCAGTCCACTAAGCTGATTGTTCTTATGGCTTATATATACCTTCCTTAATAGATTAAGGAAGGAAGTTGAAGAGCTACTGTTAATTTTTCTTTTCTTTTCTTTTTTATGGTTGGGGGAAGGGGGCAGGCGGTCTTTTCTGGCAGCTAAACCAGGCTAGAGGAAGAGGAAACCACTCTAGTTACTGCCCAGAAATACACATCTCTGACTTCCTTCCTTTTTAGCTGGTTTCTAGGTTACAAGCTTAATAAATCAACAGAGGTGAGAAAGCAAACAGAGGCTAAATAGGAAGGCAACACTATATGACTATCTGAAGTAAATCTGTTCCTTCCAATAATACAAGAAGCTTAAACACACAATTAAGAGTTAAAATAAATGAGCATTTTGGTTTCATTTATCTTAGGCCATGAAAGAAATCCCTAATCTTTATAGATCATAAGCCTAAACAAACAAGGGGATTTCTCCAAATATACAGACTTTACAAAAACAAAACAAAACAAAACAAAAACAAAAAACCTCGAAGTTCGACAGCCTAGCATTGTAAATATATATTTTTTTAGACATAAGGGTAGGAAAAGAAGATGAACAATAGTAGTTAAGAGAATTTCAACTAGACATGGCCTTAAAGGAAGACTAACTAGATTCAGGAAAATACTTTTCAATGTGTTCTATTATCCTAGAAATCTATGAAAATATATAATCAAATGTGGAACTCCTGATAATATCCAAAGGATTAACTTTTTCACATTAATGAATCCAAGAAGATACAGGCACAAGCAGTTTCATACCTTCCATGGACTGAATTGTATAAAGATTTCCAAATGACATGAACCTAACCTTACTGATTTTTTAAACCTTTCCACCCTATAATGCAGCATATTCATTTGACCACTATATATAGGATGTCATTTATGTGCAAAGCACTGTGCTTGGCCCTGGGGACCCAATAATGAGGAAAAGACAACCAAATCTCTACCCTAGCACATTCTGCAGACTTTTAGAAGGAAAAAGACATTAATAGAAAAATCATAGAAATACAAATTTACAATCCTATTAAGTATTCAATAACTGGAGAATTAATGTTCCTTTCCCTTTCTTTACTATATCCTTGGTAACTGTCCCAGTCATCAGGAGTGTAACAGAATGTGTCCATTTTTTAATTTTGCAGATGTCATGTCATTGAGTTTAATGACATATAATTAGGCTTAAAAAGAAAATCCCTGTTGAGAATACTAAAAACACTTTACACAAATAGTCTCTATATTTTTCAATAAGCATATGGCCGAATTATTCTTTTTTTTCATTCTAGACTTTCTGTATACTAGTAAGGCACATATTCTTGCTCCTGAATAGTTCTATGACTTCTCTTTCTGAATCTCCCTGGTTAGTCCTCTTTCCTCCCAGTATAATGAGGTTTCACTTACTTTTCTTTTGCTACAACTTTGCAGGTGTGAGCCATTAAGATAATCAAGTTTTCTTTCCATAAATAAATTAATAGTTCAAAACTTTTAGACCCTAAATTTCACCTTCTTCTAACCTGTATTTTATGCTGTTACTAGGATGTAGTCATATTTATATCCTATCACCACACAAAGCCAAATATCAGTAGAATTAAATGGTTAGTCTTTATTAAATTTACACTTCTTTTAAAATCACTGGAAGTACCGTCACTACTTCTGAAGTAGATACCTCGAAATTCATTAGTACAATGATCATACTTGATTTTTACTGTTTCTCTTGCTCTCTATATACAGATTCTGAATACTTGATATCTTTCCTTTAAACCTCTATCAGTAATAAATATGTAATTTTTCTATAAATTATTCCACAACTTTATACACCTTTAAAAAAATTCCAATAAGATTTTGGAACTAGACAAATCAATTTTATGGAAAAGCAAATATAATCAGGAATATTCAAGGAAGGAAGGAAAGAAGGAAAAAATAGGGAACTAGCCCTAAAAAACATTACAACATATTTCAATGCTCCAATTACTACAACAGTGTGAAAGTGGATTATGAATTAACAGTCATCAATGGATAGTTTAAAGTCTCAAGATAGCATAATATAAACATGGGAATTTACTGTTAAGATAAAGAAAGACTGTTAAATCAGAGGAGGGGAAAAAAGGAGAAAAATGAATAAAAGAAAAATAGGCTATTAAAAATGGAAATGGAATTTTAGAGATTAATAGTCTCATTTTTACAGATGACGATAAGGACACTCAGAAAGATTGTGACTTTACTTGTCGAAAACTTGTTTATAGAAGCCTGGTACTAGAACCTGGATTTCCTAATTTATAGCTGAATGCCTTTTACACTGTAAAACAGTGTGAAGGAACTGTATTGTTTTCATGCTTATTGGCATGAGGTGGCAAAGAGGAAAGTGTTTTGCATCTGTTGAATAAAACTTTAAACTTAAAATAGAGGAAAATGAAACCAGTTCAGAAGAAAATGCAAAATCAAATACTATGAAGGAAAAGAGATTGATTGAGCATAGTAAATTTATATATTTTTAATATGCTTTACTGACACATCACCTTTCAGAAAGAAGAAATAAGCAGGATTAAGAAAACAACTCAATATAAAAGGGTTTTTAAAGCTACGTTCAGAAAAAGAATACTTGGGAAGATCATAAAACACTAATAGTTAAAAGGAAAGTTTAGTTTAATTTCTTTTGTTACTGTTCTGTTGAGAAAAAAATATTTTTAATACAGAAACTGTAAAGATTAAAAATAAACTAAACCATAAAGAACAGGTACAGGATCCTTTTTGTTTTAAGAAATGAAATTACTTTTCCTTATAAATAATATCATTATATTAGAGATGATTTGGAAAACAAATGACTGAAAAGGATCCCATAGTTTTAACCTTGAGCTCAACCACTTAACTATGTAATTGCACTTTCAGCCTTTTCTCACAAGTATAGTTGTTACCAAATTTCAAGATACACCCAATTTATAAGTTACTGATTTTACTCTTTTCATGTTATTACTCTACCACAATTTTAAACAGCTACCAAATAAATACTTGAGTAAACGTACATTGTTTTATTACATATTTTCTTAAACATTTAAGGTCTTTTTCACTTTTTTCTATTACAAAAAGTAACAGGAACATCTTTATGCTTTTATTAAACAACTAAAAATTAATCCAAGTTTAGATGGGTTCAAATAAGTTATATGTTAGAATATTAAATTATTAAATTGATAAATATAAACAGAGCCATTACTGGTAGTCTTTGAAAAAATGCATGGCATTAATAAGATATTAGAGATAGGCATCTATTAATATTTGTAAAGGAGGAAAGGGGCAATTTTGAAACAAATTACATGCTAGTAAACTAGAATTCCAACAAAAACTCCAAGATGGATGATCAGAATCATGGAAAAAACAAACAAACAAAAAAACAGTAATTACTAAGAACCAAATATATTTGTTGAGGGTAATTTGTCTTTTAACAAAAATAAAAATTATTTGTATCAAGACAACTTGCAATAGGTACGTCAATGAAATATGGGCTGAATGACAGTTCTTGATGCATTTGTAGCTGGTTAAAGAGAAGTGAATAATACTACTGTTTTTAACCTATATCATACTATCTTTTCATCTTTGTTCTTACATACTATGACTTGAAAGCAATTTTTATTCGTAAATTAACAAATGACATAATGATTCAAAACTATATCTCACAAAAAATATAATTAAGACCTAGATTTTAAAATGATCAAGAAAAGCTAGAATAAGGATTAATCCTCAAACTTAATAACGAAAAACCTATTTTTAGGTTTAAAAAATCAACTATATAAGTAGTATCAGAGGGAGAGCTAGCTTCCTAGAAATTCATATGAAAGAACCTTGGAGGATTTCAATATAGTAAACCAATACAAATTATATATTTTAAAAAGTGTGAGTGTCAAATTTTGACACAAAGTACCCGGACCAAGGTAGGTAACAGTCCCTTGAGATTTTGCTTTGTTCATACCATCTCTGAATATCTTGTTCAATTTATGACATCCAAATATAAGAGAAGCAGTTACAAACTATGATGTGTCAAAGACATTTAAAAATCATGGATTACTGGGATCATTTGAAGACGTGGAGAATGTCTTGCCTGGAGAAAAGAATAAGGACAAACAATAATTATGTACTATTATTTAAAGAGTTAGGAAATTTGGAAAGGAAGAATCTTTTAAGTAAAATTTCCAGAAAGGCCAATTCTAGCTCTGCACAAAGAATGAACAAAACTTCTAATAATTAAACATTACCAAACCAAAGCAGACTTACTTATGAAGCAGTGAGCTTTCAGCCTGCAATAACTAGAAACAATTAAGAAGAATCTGGATGAAAACTTGACAAGTCTGTCATTGAAGGATTCCATTTCTGGCTTTGGCAAGGGGTGGTTTATAAAATATTAAAAGATTCTTTCCAATTCTAAGACTCTACTACTGTCTTCTTTTAAGCCATTTAATGTTTAAGAGCAAAGTGAAGATAAGCAAGATTAAAATAAACTTTTCATAAACAATCCTACTACTTTTCCAAATATGAAAGCATAAAAAGAGGACTGCTGAATGTTCGTGTTATTCACATAAGGTGGCAGAATTAAAGGTAAAACATAACATCTCCCATTTCATAATAAGTTAACCAAGGCTTCTTCCACTTGGCAGAAATAAAACTACACGGGAGACTTCTGTGGCACGAATTTCTATAATCCACAGATTCTTTCTCTTTTTTGATGAAAAAGCAAATGTAATTTGAGAATAAGAAATATTACAAAATCAAATCAACTCAACTATAAATGAAAAGCATGTGTTAAAATGCTAATAATCACAAAATCTCAGAAGAATTTCAAAATTAAGCTAAAATAAAATGTCTTATAGTCTTGTGTCCTGTCAAGCATACAATCCTTAGAGAACAGAGTATATACTTTTGTTTCCTGACCTTTTTTATTCTAAAACTAATTTTAAAATAAATGTATTTTACAATTTTTCTTAATAATTTCACTGTTTGTACTACTGAAAAGTTGAATAGGATACCTATTTCTTTACTGGTTTTGTTCATTTCCATCTTGCAAACATCTGTTTCTTATGCAGCACAAGTCAACAAGGCGCTACAATTAATTCCCCATTACCTCCCTGTTTGTCAAAAACTCTGATGATGTCAGCCAACAGTCTTGGAAGCTGAATTTTTCAGCTAATAAGGAGGATTCACAATTTCAATTAGTATGATACAGTAGCTATTTTGGTTACCTTAAAAATTAATATATTTTAAGTGATAATAATTACATATACTAAGTAGTATTTAGATTCAAAATATGGTAAGGTAATACCAAAGTTAACAAAGTTTCAGAAATATTTAAGTAATGATAATTTATGCCATCAATTTTGATGGCCATGAAATACCAAAGTACTGCTGTGCCAAGTAAAAAGACTACAAAAGAAGAAAGAACTTTACATAAAGACTTTGGCACTAGAGTGTTTTACTTCAATTACAAATTATTATTCATTTAAAATAAAGCTTCCTTCCCTTCTAATATGTTGTAAAAAAAAGTTATATTGCAAAAAAGTACAGAGAAACTGAATACACATAATTTAATTTCAGGTCAATCACGACTAATATAATTTTAATATACTTCTTTTAAACAAAGGCCTTCCCTTCTAAAGCTCTAGGCTTTAATTCAGGCCAGTTCCTGTTTCACTTAGGACAACTCCCTTTACAGGGATGAGGCAACAAAAGTCCCAGGGCTAACTGGGAAAGGAAAAAGCTGAAGCCCATTAATGATGCCCAGAAGCCTTACTTAGGTTTATCTCTTTAGACAGAGGAGTTTCACAATTAGACTCTTCATGGATAATAAAGATTGCTTCCAGGGTCTTAGTTCCCTTCAAAGTTTCAGACAGCCTGTAAGCAGTCTGGGCAAATAAACTTCTTTGGGACTCCTGTGGATTTACTAGTGTTTTACAGCTTTTGAAACAGTTGCTTTTTCTTTGGGGTTCTAAAAGCTTTCCTGCATTGACCACTTGACCACCTGCTTTAGGAGCTTTATAAAATAGAACAAGTTTTCCTAATTTCAGGGATCTTTAGAATTATCTTTTTTGATTCCCGTCACATTTAGGTTAAACTATAATTTATGTTTTAACTGTGAGCTGTTTTCTACTTGGCCTTGGAGAATACTGTTACTTGAAGAGTTACACTGTAATTAGGTAAAAAATAATAATAATAAAAAAAACTATTAAAAGTAGTCATGGAACTATGCTACTCTCTGATACAAAGAAATGTTACACACAGAAGCAACAGTTTAAAAAACAGGTTTATCAATTGGTCAATTAAGAATGCCTCTGTACTTTCCACTGCCATTTCTTTTGCCAGGAAAGAAGTTTTCTTTACTATTCTCTTATAGCGGTAAACTAGTTTTAGCTTTGTTATGCTTTATTATATTTATTACTATATTAATTGGTGAAGAATCCTGAAAGGTAATAGTTTGCTTCTAGAGCTTGATGCTGAAGGCACAAAGTAGTGTTAGCCAAGTCCTAGAACAGTAGTTCTCAAAGGTTGCCCTCTGTCCAACAGCAGCAACAATACCAAGGAACAACTTAAAAATGCAAATTGTCAGGCTTCACCCCAGACTACTTGAGGGAGAAATTCTGGAGGTGGGGCCCAGCAATCTTTGTTTTAACAAGTCCTTGGGTAATTCTGAAGCACTGTAAAGTTTGAGAACTAGTGGCTTTTTAGTAAGGATTCTTATTCTTAACCTTTTTGGGGTCAAGGAACTATCAGAGTCAGACAAAAGCTATACCTCCCCAGAAACATGGCACTCAATTTTGTGCCACAATTTCAGGGGTCTTCAAGATCATTTGGAGAAAACCTTCTAATAATATACATTTCTAAGCTTTAAACCTGAAGATATACTGCTGAATCAAAAACTCTTAAGACCGGGGGCACTGTATTATAAATATTTTTAAAACTTCACTAAAAAACAGTATGTTCCTGCTGTCTTAACATCCCCACAAACTGGCTCTAAGCAGCCTGCACAGATGACCAGGTGAAGGTTGGCCCTTGCCACAAGTTCTCCTTTCTGCCCTCTCCTGACCATGACTTAGTAACATTTAAATGCACCAATGAAATCCCCTTCTTCCCTTTCTTGTGTATTCCAACCTGACCCCCAACAAAAGGCACTAGCCCACAGGTCCTTGTGCAATCTTGGCTCCCCACCTGCTTGGCTGAATCCGCTTCCTTGTGCAGTGACTTTATTTCTCCTGGACCTAAGAGTGTAATAAATTGTTTTCACATGCCTCTCCTGTGTTTCCTCTTGTGGCTGCACCCAACTGACCATCACATAAAAAAAGAGAACAGGCCCAGGAATACTTAGCTTTAAAGTGATACCTGAGTTAAGTATGAGGTTCTGTCAGCTTTGGGAACCATGAATCTTGGTTGAGAATGAATGACCTAGAGTGACTATATCTTAGAACACAGTGCCCCAGTCCAGGTCTTAAAATATTCTCTCAACAGATCAGTCTCCTTGTCACTTTGATAACTCAACCTCCTAGTTTCTCAGGAAGCACAGAACCTTTAAATAGCTTACCAATAGCATACATTAGAAAGCTGCTCGTTCTCAATGTGGGGATATGTGAACCATGTAGAGACTGATTTCACACACCAGGTTTTCAAATTCAAATAACTTAGAGCTAGCAGAGATAAGTTCTTTGCTATTATGCATAGAGACAGCTATTTAAAAATGCCTTGGCTTCCTCGTTAAAGCAGCAGACACAGAAAGTGGAAATGCTGCTGCCCTAGATTACATGGAAATAGAACACAGAGCAAATAGTGAACAATATAATGGCAAAGGCAGTTTCCCCTTTATGCCTAAAAAAGATGAGGATTCCAATTATGTTGTTCCCTACTTTCTACTCATCATAAGAGAAACAAGAGGAAGTTCCTCAGGAGAAGACAGGAAGAGCCAGAGGTGTGGTTAATCATTCAACAAAAAGTTTCAAAGCTGATTAAAACTGCCTGTGAAGCAGCAAAATATTTCCCAGGTTACATGAACTGTGAACCCAGAATGAGTTGGTTCAAGATTGTGACCAAAGGATGTGAAGGCCCAAAATTACACACCACAGACTTTTCTATCAGGTATGATCAACTGTAGCAATTGTGCCGGGGCGGGGGGGGCGGGGGGTAGGTGTAGGGAGGGGTGGAAGGTGGAGAAGGAGAACTAAGCTTAGGTGTCTACCTTGACATCTAGAAAGTATACATAAAGTTATAATTTAAAGTGCTCATCTTTAGAAAAAAATATATTCAACTCACTCACTGAAATATAAAGTATAAAACATTCACTAGTAGTGAATCAAGCTCTCAAAGTACATACTTTACTAAGTACACGGTCATAGCTAACAATCGTTCATTTAGTTCGCAAACATTTGTGAAGCACTTACCCACTGTGCATGGTATTATATAAAGGAAAGTAATAATTATCAATATTTTGTTTTCCCTGGTATCTCTCTAGATAACAAAGGAAATAACTGCTCTTGTACAATGAAATTTAACAAGAGTAAATGTTAAATATTCAGTTCAGGTTCCAAAAAGCCACTACTTAAGTATGGTGCAACACTCCCACCCTATCCCTCACAGGCACACATTACTATAATATGTGGTAAAACTTGTCCAGCAGCTTTTGATGCAAAAAGGTTTAGGAAGTTTTATTCATTCTACAAATATTCACTGGAACATCTACAATATGTTAAATATTGTCCTAGAGATTTTGGATGATGGAAAGATGAAGTTAAACAGAAACTTGGTATGAGGCAAGAATGTACTGTGGTGTGAATGCTAAAACTGCTATTATAGAGTGTTCCAAATATGTGAAGTACCAGTCCCAATATATTGAAATCACATCAAATGAAAATTAAAGGCATCACATTCAGAAAGTCATAGACCTTAGAATACAAACAAAAGTAGGTGATCTGGATAGTGAAGGTTTGCCTATAAACAAGTCATGTTAGGACTGGTTAGAGAAACTGGGAATGTTTAGCCTAAGGTCTTTATGACACTTTAATATATAGGAAAAACTTGATATATCTTGTTATAGAGCAGAGGATCTCAATCTGGGTTAAACAAACAAACAAAAAACACCCCTTCAAAGAGTCTGGAAAGTTCTTGAAATTATTTGTAAAAATTTATGAATATAAGCATTTTTTCCTCTGGAAAAGGAGCTTATTGATTGCTTCTATCAGATTTTCAAAGGAGTCCCTGATTTAAGAAATAGTGACTAGAAAATAAACTAAGTCCAGTATATGAAAGTTATGTATAGCCAGATTTTGGTTCAATGTTAGGAAAAACTTTATATCAATTTTAGCTTGTCCTGTATGGGATGAGCCACCTTATAAAGTAGTAGTATCTCAGAAAGAAAGCATTCATGCAGAGGGTATTTATCTATACAGGACACTACAATATGAGAAGTTGCGGGGACACTTTCGAATCTGTTAGGGCTTTGATCTGGAAAATTATGTTTTGAAATTTTAAATCATATGTAAGAACAGCGATGGTTTTCAATATTTATCAAAAGAGTATTAGAAGCTAAAATCATTGGTGCATACAAATTTTATTTGTGGGTAGGAAGTATATAATAGCTGTAAATATATGTTTGTTATACTTTTTGGATACTATCTAATTCTGTTCTAGATAACAAGAAAAACAAAGGGGACGAATGAAATTCATGATATGGTTAGTATAGAGAGCAAGCATCCTGTGTAGAACATTAGACAGAAAAAAATAAAAGCAAATAGAGAATACATGGAATCACCAAGTAAATCTATTCATTAAGTTCAGATCATGTCACCTATATAATGATAGCTATAATATGTCACTCCTAATATGGTCATTCACTGGTGACACCCTTATGGCCTCATGTGTCCTCTGCCAAAAATGTCACAGATGAAAGGCATGGCTGCTTAGCAAGTCTTTAGTGAGTTATAATTGTGGCCAGGCTTACTTACTCCAGCAAAAGTAAGCATGTATGGATTCCAGGCCCCTTCCCTGGGCTGAGTTCCCAGGCTCACATCCAACTTCAGTCGTTATAAGCTATGCTCTCAGCAGGGAAGGCAGTGTGGCATAAACAGGACAAAAGAACTCAGTATGATTCATAATTGAGTATTAAGATCCTTTCATCCCACTACACCCTATCCTGAGTATGTTAATCAATTTCCTATCTTTCCCCTTTTCTTTTTATACTTTAATAGACTATTTCTTAGAGCAATTTTAGTTAAGTGGAAAACACAGAGTTTCCATACACCCTCTATTCCCACACATAAACAACTTCCCTCATTATCAACGTCCTGAAATAGAGTGATACATTTGATATTATCAATGAACCTACACTTAGTCCACGGTTTACATCAGGGTTCACTCTTGGTGTTGTACACTCTGTGGATCTGGGCAAATATATGACATGTAACTATCATTATAGTACCAGGCCAAACAGTTTCACTGTCCTAAAAATTTTGTGTGCTATGCTTATTCAGCCTTTTCCTATGCCTCACCACTGATCTTTTTACTGTCTCCATAGTTTTGTCTATTCCAGAATGTCATATAGTTGGAATCATATAGTATGTGATCTTTTCACATTGGCTTCTTTCATTTAGTAAAGTATACATTTAAGGTTCCATGTCTTTTCATGGCTTCATAGTTTATTCTTGCCGGTGCTTAAAGATATTCCATTGTCTGGATGTACCACAGTTTTATTTATCCATTCACCTATTGAAAGACATCTTGGTTGCTTCCAAGTTTTGGCAGCCGCAAATAAAGCTACTATAAACACTCACATGCAGGTTTTTGGGTAAATACCAAAGAATATGATTGCTGGATTGTATAGTAAGAGTGTATTAAGGAACTGCTAAACTCTGTTCCAAAGTGGCTGCACCACTGGGCATTCCCAATAGCAATGAATGAGAGCTCCTGTTGCTCCATATCCTCGTCAGCATTTGGTATTGTTAGTGTTTTAGACTGTTTCCATTCTGGAACCGAATAAAAAGTCCACCCGGCAACAATGGAGCCAAACACTGAATACTGAGAATTGCAGTGGAAAATTAGGGTGGCTTTATTGCTAGCATTACACAAGGAGAACAGAAAAGCTATTCTCAAAAGCCCAAATTCCCTGTCTGCTTATGGACAGTTGGTTTTAACCCACTTCCCATGTACCCCGAGAATACTGGCCAGCAGCGTTTGCGGCTGCAATGTTTACCCCAAGATAGCTCACGAATTACAATCCTAAACTTACTCCTAAAGTTTGCCACGAAATAGCTCGCTTTTATTATCATTTTCGCATTGCTCTAGCATAGCAATAATCTTTGGAAACAAATGACATCATTCTGTTTACAGCATTCTGGTTTTAGTAGTGGTATTTCCATTTACAAAATACAGTAATTCTCAATCACTGAAAATGTCAAATCCTAGAAAACATAGCATTCCTATGCATGATGTTAACATTGTTCTCAAACAGTTGTTAGCCGAAGATTCATTTGATGAATCTGATTTATGTATACATTTCTGTTACACGAGGATTAGAGACAAGTTCTGTTTAGAAATGACTCCAAGAACAGTATTTATATTTTATTTTCACATTGAAAACCAGTCAGATTTGCTTCAGACTCAAAGAGTATGTTTATGTAAAATTAAATTAACACTGGCAGTGAGCTACATTTTTTTCTAAATGGGAAATGGGTTAAAGGGTGAAAGTGAGAGTGGCAGGGGGTCCTTCAATGTGTGATCACAGCTTGTGGATTCTAACTGGTTGGAGCTGAAGTTACAAAGAGATACTTTAAGATTTCTAGTCATCGATACTCCAGCGCCATCTCGTTTGGGGTTTATGTGACTGGTCAGCGAGAGTCAGCAGTTTTCTGTCTTGTGTGTGCGTGGGCGGGGTGTGAGGGGATTCTGGTTCCTGTAAAAACGACTCAAGGTATACATTTATATGTTATCTGTGATTCCAGAGGGGAACTAGTGCCCCCATAACCCTGATTTATGTCTGAGAAAGTTGACCTAGGTGAATATAAAGAAAAGGGACTCTGGTCTGGTTTCTTGAAATGAGAAACTGTGGGAACTTGGCCCGGAAAGAATTATAGCTCCATTTCAATTCCAGTAGGTGTGTAGTGGTATCGCCTTTTTTAAATTTGCAATTCTAAAATGACATTTGATGTTGAACATCTTTTCACATGCATATTTGCCATCTGTAAATCTTTGGTGAGGTGTCTGTTCAGGTCTGTTGCCCATTTGTTGCTTTCTTATTGTTGAGTTTTAAGAGTTTTTTTGTATATTTTGGACAACTGTCTTTAATCAGATGTCTTTTGTAAATACTTTTTAGCAGTCTGTGGTCTGTTTTCTCATTCTCTTAATCCCCTGATTTGTTGCTATATATTTTAAAACTGATTTAGTAACTGTAATTCCAGTATTTTAATACAATCTGTGGGTCTTTTTTTTGCACAGCTTCTGGGAGACCTCTGCCAGTTAGTGCATATAGAAAGTACCACTGTATCACGGTAATTTCTCAATTTTGCTAATAAGCACATGATAAAAATTACTTATGATTTAAAGTTAATAAATAATAAACAAATGTAAAGTTAATGGTGAGAATATTAACTAAAACAGCAAAAGATGACTGATGAATAGTAAAAACCTTTGAGAATCTTTCTTTTCTCTTTCTTAGTATTGGCAGAAATAATTTGGTTTATAAATTAAGATAATGAGCAGTGACTTGCCTTTCACGTATAATGACCAGTGCTACTTGATAAATGGTATTTGCATATTTATTTATAGTTTAAATTGATATATTTACAAGTTAAATCCTATTGCAATAAAGCCCCAAAGGACCATAAATTCTTTAATTCTAAAGTATATATTATTGTAGCTGATATTAAAGTTTGTGGGTTACTGGTTAAATGTTTAAAAAACATTTTTAAACACAGCTTTCAATACAATAAGTACCATAATAAGATATGACTATAAAATCATACATCACAAATATTTAAAAATTGTGGCACTGTAATAATGTCATTATTCAAAAACATGATTACAAAGCAAAAATTCTAAGATTACTTATAAAATTTTAAAAATTATAAAACATGAATATGAAAATCAAAAAATCTAAAAGATTAATGATAGATGTACAAAATAAACAAAATGTACAATGTAGCCTTTCTTAAATAAATGATAAACAAGATAATACTCTGAAAACGCATAAATTACATGACTGTTCTAACAGTAAAAGGAAGCTCAGGCTAACAATAAGAAAATAACCTTAAGAAAAGGTCTACAGGCATAAATTATACTACTGGGAAACTCTGAAAACATAAAAATTTCTCAAATTTCTGAAAATGGTGGAAAACATTTAAAACTGGTTGAGAAAAAGCTTCTGAGATTATATACTAGAGAAAGACTCTACACAGGCAAGATAAAAACAAATAAGACTTGTTCATCTCTAATGTGTACAAATACCCGAGATGCTTATTTATGAAAAAAAGGTTAACGTACACACTATTACAAAATGCTTGCAACTTTGCTGTTAATGTAAAATCATTTAAATTCAGAGTTGGAATTCATTTTGCAATAAAAGATAAAAATGAATAAATAAGAACTGGCTAAAAAAGTTTATATTACTGAACTCACAAAATGATATTGATGAAATAAAGAATACTGTCGTCTGTGGAGTTATTTCCAAATACTAGTAATTGTTTAATAAAATTATCTAATCAGAATCATAACTTTTATAGTAAATTTTGATACCTTTTGCTATAATAAACACTACTTTAAGGACTAATCTTTTAATTTAACACTTCTCTTTTTCTTTTCTCTTTTCCTGTGTGTGTGTGGGGGGGGAGTGGAATAAAAGAAATATGCGTAGACATAAAACATTTATATTTCAATTCTATATTTTAGACTAACTCCAATCGGCTTGTTTAAATAATTTTTTATTTTTCAATTATAGTTGACATACATTATATTAATTTTTGGTGTACGACGTAGTGATCAGATATCTATATTACCTATGAAGTGATCATCCCGATAAATCTAGTACCCAGTCTAACACCACATACAATTGTTACATTACTGACTATATTCCCTATGCTTTACTTTACATTCTCAAGACAATTTTGTAACTACCAATTTGTACATATTAATCCCTTCCCCTTTTTTACCCAGCCCCTCAATATCCCTCATATCTGACAACAATCAAAATGTACTCTATGAGTTTGTTTCTATTTTGTTCATTTATTTTGTTTTTATAGATTCCAAATATAAGTGAAATCATATGGTATTTATCTTTGTCTGACTTATTTCACTTAGCATAATACTGTCTAGGTCCATCCATCTTGTAGCAAATGGTAAAGTTCCATTCCTTTTAATGGCCAAGTAATATTCCATTGTATATGGGTATCACATCTTCTTTATCCAATTGTCTATATTGATGAACGCTAAGGTTACTTCCGTATCTTGACTATTGTAAATAATGCTGTAATGAATAAGGAATGCTTATATCTTTTCAAGTTAGTGTTTTGATTTCCCTTGGATAAATACCCATAAGTGGAATTCCTAGGTCCTTGTCTCTTGTTATTGCATTTGTTTTAAAGTCTATTTTGTCTAGCATAAAGTGTTGCTACCCCAGCTTTTTGGTTGTTTCCATTTTCATGAAATATCTATTTCCATCTCTTATGTGTCTTTCAATATGAAATAAGTCTCTTATAGGCAGTATACGTAAGGATCTTGTTTTCTTATCCATTCAGCCACACTATGTCTTTTAATTGGAGAATTTAACTCATTTACATTTAAAGTAATTATTTATAGTGTGCATTTTATTATTCATATTTCTGATCTTTTTTTTTTTTCCTTCTTCTTCTTAAAGCAGTCCCTCTAACATTTCTTGTAATAGCAGTTTGGGGGTAATGAACTCCTTTAAGTTTTTCTTGTCTGGGAAGCTCTTTATTTGTTCTTCAATTCTAAATGATAGCTTTGCTGGGTAGAGTAATCTTGGTTGTAGGTCCTTAATTTTTACCACTTTGAATATTTCATGCCAATCTCTTCTGGTCTGCAAAGTTTCTGCTGAGAAATCAACTAACAGTCTTATGGGAGCTCTTTTGTAGGTAACTAACTGCTTCTCATTTGCTGCTTTTAAGATTCGCTCTGTCTTTAACTTTTTGAATTTTGATGATGCTGTGTCTTGCTGTGGGCCTCTTTCGGTTCACCTTGTTTGGGATTCTCTGTGCTTCCTGGACTTGTATGTCTACTTTCTTCACCAGGATAGGAAAGTTTTCCACCATTATTTCTTCAAATAGGTTTCAATTCCTTGCTCTCTCTCTCTCTTCTCTTTCTGGGATCCCTATGATGTGAATGTTGGTATGCTTGATGTTGTCCCACAAACTGCTTAAATTATCCTAATTTTTTGAATTTTTTTTTTTGTTGCTGTTCTGATTGGGTGTTTCCCGTTACCTTATACCCAAATTGTTGATTTGATCTTCTGCTTCATCTAATCTATTGATTCTTTCTAATGTATATTTTTTAGATTTGTCAACATGTCAAAAAGAACCTTTATTACTTTTATAACAGCCTCTTATGTTCTTATGATTTCTTGCCAGATGCCTTTGGAACAGGTGCTTTCTGGGCTGGAGCTTTCAGACCCTTCTGAGCTTCTGGAGGTGCTGCTGTCTTCTGGTCTGCAGCTTTCTGGGCAGGAACCTTCTAGGGTGGAGCCTTCTTGCCTGCAGCAGTTATCTTTTTTTGCTGGAACTTTGCAGCAGCTACTGCAGCTGTACCTTTAGCAGCAGGTGTTTGGGGAGAAGCTTTCAGGAGAACTGCCTTTTGAAGCTTCCTAATTTCAAGCTTGATTATTCAATTCCTCATTTTTTTTTTTTTTGCCTTCATGACTCTGTAATGATCAAAATCTGTCATCTTGGCTTCCTTTTCTCTGGGTTCAATCTTCTTTGCCCATCTTGTGGCTGCCTGTTTGTACTGATATCTGCCTTCTGCCAGGCTTATCAAACATAATTCTGATGGGTACTATGTGGAAATTTGAGGATGAAGTCAGTGAGCTGCATGCATTTGAAAGGTATAGCCTGTCTCCTTACTTGAATGCAAGGTCCATCAACCAAGGTCCTGTTCTGATCAATAACATCTACAATTGCATCCAGTTTATCGGCATGAGGCCCAAAGGAGACGTAGGCCACCCGGCCAACCTCCACGAAGCTCCTGAATACCATGTTGGCGGCTTTTGATGAGAAGTCTAATGTCGTCTCATTTCGGTTATTGTATTCTTCATTTCTGACTGGTTCTTTTTATGTTTTCTATCTCCATCTTAATGTTTCCTGTCTCTTCGCTGAAGTTCTCACTGAGATCATTGAGCATCCTTATAACCAGTGTTTTCAACTCCACATCTGGTAGATTGTTTGTCTTCATTTTGTTCAGTTTTTCTGGAGTTTTGTTTTTTCATTTCAGACATGTTTGTCTCCTCATTTTGGCTGCATCCCTGTGTTTGTATCTATGTATTACACAGAGTAGCTCCATCTCCCAGTCTTGGTAGAGTGGTGTTATGTAGTCTGTGTCCTGTAAGGTCCAGTGGCATAATTTCCCTGGTCACCCTGAATCAGATGCTCCAGGTGTGTCCCTTGTGTGGGTTGTGTGTAACCGCCCTCTTACTGCAGTTGAGCATTGACTGCTGTTGGCACATCAATGGACGGGAATAACCATCAGGCTGATTGGTTGTTGAGATCTAGCTATAACTACAGTGGAAGAGCTGTTGTGTAGGAGCTGACTCTACAGAGCAGGGATCACTATAACGGGGCTCTGGTGCCTGCTGAGTTTGTCCTCTGAATATGTCATTTGTGGAGGAGGTTGGGTGGTACTCTGGTGTGGTCTGAAGCTGGCCACTAGGTGTGTTGGTTCTGGGGGCTCTGGGGAGAGGCTCTGGTGCAGGCCAAGGTCAGCCACTGCCTGTGTCCTGCCTGGAGCCACTTAGTATGAGCTACAAAATGATCTGCAGATGGCTGTCACTTGTACTGGGCTTGGAGGTGCCTAGGAGAGGCTAAACTGCCAACTGAAGCCAGCTGCTGCTAGTGCTGGGTTTGGGACTGCATAGCAAGAGGTACAGAACATACTGAGGCCAGATGCTGCTTGTTTGGGGTTTGTGAACTGTTCAGAGATTTTAGGCAAGTCTGCAACATGAACCATTTGTATTTGAAAGCCAATGGAACTGGCTTTGATGGGTCCAAAAACTGGGAGGCTCAGGGTCTCAGAGAATCACCAAAGTGGGGTGAACAATATTAGGTTGACAGAGATGCTCGCCTGAGTGTGCAGGCTGAGTGAGGGGAGGGCTCAACAAAGGAACAACGTATTCTGCCAGCACTTCTGTCTGGGAGAATTCACTCTGAAGCCAGGCAATTTAGTTCCTCCCAGTATGTCTCTGGCGCCTTTCAAACTGCTGCCTCAGCACCGGAGCTCAAAGCAAGTGAGTCCATCAGCGAGTTAAGTCTGCACCCAGGCCTTCTAACAGGAATGGGACTCCAGCAGCCTTCAATATCCTCTGATTTTCACAGTCAGAAGTTGTGGAGACTTCTCTTTCCAACACTGAAACACTGGGCCCAAGACCCCTCACTCCTCAGGAGGGTTGTCCACAGTTGAGATATCCCTCCTGATTTTAACCACTACACATGGTTATGAGACGAGCCCATTCTGAGTCTCTGCCCATCTTACCTGTCTCGACTTGGTTTCTTCTTTATAACCTTAGTTATAGGTCTTATGTTCAGCTAGATTTCAGGCAATTCTCATTGATGGTTGTTCTGTAGTTTAACTGTAATTCTGATGTGGTCATGGAAGAAGGTGAGCATAGAGTTTACCTACTCTGCTAAGTTAACCAGAAGGTTCCCCAAAGGCTTGTTTTAAAGTCATCCCGGTGGTCATTCTCACAGACTAAGTTATCATAGGCTCTAAGTCTGTGGGAGTAATTAAGACAGGACAAATGTCATCACATCATACTAATATACTACAAACATTCTAATGCTAGATCTACTTCACAGTCTCTCGTTATTATCATGACAAGACCACCTACCATTCTTAATCTCTTTCTCAGAGCCATAGTCCACCGCTGTCCGAGCCAAGCATTTTCTTCATCATGATCACATACTCCAATGCCCCTACCTAAGAAAAATCACTTCTACTACTGTTATTTTAGAGCCAATCCCATAGAATAAGTAACTTCCTTGACCTTTTATTGAAATACTCTCCTTGTCACCAAACATTAATAAAATAAAACCTGGACACCCCATTATATTCATCTAGCCGTCAAATAAAAAAAAAAAAAAATCTAGGAATAAGCACTGTGTACAATCAAACAAACAACTCCTGCTCTCATAGAATTTTTGCCCTGATGGGGTGGATAAACAACAATCACTATTCTGACATGAAGATCTCTTCTGTTTCTTCCAGTTATCAATTATGGTCACTGTTACCACTCTTCTCTTAGGTGCTACAACATAGATGACAATACTTAACATTTGTTTTTCTTCCTTAATGTAAAACATTTTGCAAAATCAATGTACCCCTTGTCATTAAGATAAGGCCTAAAGATATATTCTTCAAGTCGTCCTAGTTTTTACAATCTGACATAATCTATGCTTCTATTTCTGCATTATCTTGAAACTGCTCTCTCAAAGTAATGGCCCACTTAGTCTCTTTTCAAGTCCTCAACCCTATTTAAACATAGAAGCATTTCACATTAATATTTTGAGAAATCTATTCCTCCACTAACTCTGAAAATATCAGATTTTGATGTGTTTACCTCTCAGATATCATCTCAATCTTCCAGCTGGCTCCACTTCTCAACCCTTAAACGTGGCTCAAGATTAAGTCTATCATTTTAAAGTCTGAGAGTCTCATGACTTTATATATCTGTACATGTAGAAAACTGCCACATCTATGTGCCTTTTTTTCCTGAACTTACACACTGTGCTAATTCAGTTCTTTTTTATTTATTAATTGGCCTTCTGGCATTTTAATGTGACTCTTCCAAACTGATAATAAAACAAATTTGCTAAATAATTCCCTTGCTCAAATCACTTTGGTATTATATAAAGAAAGGTGTCCAAATCTTCTTCACCTTGTAGATTAACTTTGCTTTCTATCTCATTTTCTACTATCTCATTTCCCTAAATATGTATGTCTTACATCCTTAAACATCCTCTGTTCATTCACATTTATTCTCCTCTGATTTAACTCAAGATATTTCTCCATATCCATCTGTAAAAATTCAATCAATCCTTTCAAGGCCTAGTTCAAACGTAGCTTTTTAATGACTTTTCAAATATCATCAGTCAAAATTAATCTTTCCCTGCCTCATATGCCCAGTGATGCTTAGACTTTCACTGTAACACAATAAAATAGCTTTAATTATTTATTTATGTATATATTTGTCTCCACAAAACTTCTGAGCTATAGGAAGACAAAAATCTTCTCATATTCATCTCTGTTTTCTTAATATTTAAAAAAGGATTTGCACAACAAAGACCATCATTAAATATTTGTAAAGAAGTTCTAAAATGGATGGTTCTTAAACAACCATTTTCCAAAAGCTCTTAGAAAATTAATTTACTACACCCATGTTACCCGGAACAAGCCTGATCCCATCTGATCTCAGAAGCTAAGCAGGGTCGAGCCTGGTTAGTACTTGGATGGGAGACTACCCTAGGAAGACCAGGTGCTATAGGCGTAAAAAATAAAAAAAATAAGGGATTGTAAACTGACAAGGTCCTTGCAATCCGTGAGGTCAACCAAGGATTGCCTTGTCTAAAAAAAAAAACAAAAAACAAACCAAAAACCAAAAAACAAACAAACAAATAACAGAAAATTTTAAAAAGGCACTACTGAAATGTACAACTAAATTGTGACAGTCAGCATGTAGTTTTAAATGAGGCTACTAAATGAGGTAAGGTAGTACCAAAAATCATCTTGAGGTCACCAAGTTAAAAGGGGGAATTTGAAGTTAGGGATTCTTCCTGAAATAGTAAGAAATCTTCTAAAATTAGTGTACTATTTAGAAGAATTCTGAGAGCAGTTGTATTATTAACTGAAAACTTGAATAAGAAATTAAGTCCTTCAAGCTCATGAGTTCTCTCTTCATTGATTCCTTTCTTGCCTTGATTCTATATAGGCTTACCAATTAGTCTGTCAAGAAAGAGGTAGCCTTCATAAAATGTGAACTTAATTCAAAGTTAATTTTCATGAGCAAGCTCTTTCACATGCAAGAAAACCCTTAAAATTTAGTTCCAAAGTGAAAGAGGACAAATTTCTTAATGTTATAGTCAATAAGTACAATTAGTAAGTAGAGCTGATTGCTGTTATTCGGAATAGCTATGTTTTATAAAGTCACTACAAACACTGATTTACTAAATACTGAGCCACTGCTCCTAGTGGAAATACAGGAGTAGGTTCCTGCAAGCCTCTGGTCACATTTTCTTAAACCCATCAACATACAACCTTCTTTTATGTGTGTTTCTGCTTAAAGACATCTTATGTAATATATAGTTGATTCAATAACACTGAAACCAAGGCCAAAAGCATTATAATTCATGCCTAAAGGAAGCTTATCTAACTTTCTCATCTATGAATCTGCCTCTGATACAAAAATTTAACTATCACTGAGTTTAAGTCATTGCTGAATTCAGTGGGGAAAAAGTTTGGTTGGTTAGAGCTAGTAGTTCAGCTCTGAATATGGCACAAAGTTATCCCCTCAAAAAAGTTAAAGCCATATTAGTAATTTTGAAAAAAAAAAACAAACTGTATACACTATGTTGAATAAAATACACTTTCATATACCATAATAAATAATGTCAACTTTAAGGTTCATAATTTTTGAAGACACCTGTTTCTTCCTTCACATTTTGATTTTCAAAAGCCAAGTGGAAAGATCAGATTAACAAGAGAACTCAGCCAGATCATTTTGGACAATGAGAACATCCTAAAAGGAAGAAATAAGACAGTTAACTCTTACTGACAAAATGAAAAGGTTGGACAAGATGACTTTTGAAGTCCATTATACTGCTATAAAACTACAGGAGTCTTCCTTTCTCCCAAGGACCATTAGGGGCCATAAAGGCAGGCTCTGCTGTATCTTTGGGGAATAATTCAGTGTTTCATAATGCCCATGTATTACAGACTTGATAGTCTAAAGAATAAAGGGTTCGGTTTAAAGCCCTGATAGATAAGTCTGGATGATAGGACTTCAACTGCAACCTCAGGTAGAGAAGAGAATGAAATTGTAGGGAGAAAAAGGCAAAAGACATAAGGAAATAAGAAAAGGTGAGAAAACAAGGGACAAGAAAAAGTTAAAAATGAGACATTAGATTTGAACATATAAATTATAAAAACAAAGTATTTAAAACTTATGTTTTATACATTTCTTAGAGCTGCTGTAATGAAGTACTATGAGTGGCTTAAAACAATAAAAATTTACTGTCTCATAGTCTTGGAACGAAGAAGTCTTGAAATGAAGGTATCTGCAAGGTTATACCGCCTCTAACACCTGTAAGGGAGTCCTTCTAGTGGTTTGTAGGCAATCTTTGCATTCCTTGGCTTATAGCAACATCACTCCAATCTCTGCATCTGTCATCTCTTTGTACTTGTGTCCATTTTCTCTCTCCTTACAAGAACACTAGCCATTTTGAATTAGGGACCATCCTAATAACCTCATCCTAACTTGATTATATTTGCAATTACCCTATTTCCAACTACGTCACATCACAGGTACCAGGGGTTAGGGCTTCAAAATATCTTTTGGGGGAAACACATTATAACCCAAAACATGTTTTCAAATATATATCTGAAGTGTTCTCTCCACATCATTTAAGGACAAAATGTCATACTTATTCTAATCTTTAAAAACCGTTAATCAATAATTTACATTTTAATAAACATTATACAGTCTATATAATATCAGGAACCATTCTAGAAACTATGCAATATGAAAATATTTAGAAATAAAGATGATATTTGAATTACTAAATCCTTTAACACTAAAAATGAATTTCCTATAGTATATTGGCAAGTTCATTTTAAAATGGATACATCACAACAGAACAGAGCTCGTCTCTATTTCAAATGCCCTATAAATAAATATCTACACTGTTACTGCTGCCCATAGTTTTTGTATAAAATATTAATTTACAATCTTCACTTCAGAAAAATATAAAAAAATGATCTGCAGATAACCAAATATTGTCAATTCCTAATGAATTCCAAGAAGCTCTACATGAATGCCCTTATCTGTGTGTTCAAATTTTAAGATGGTCAGCCAAATCATTTGTACAAGAAACAAAGAGAAGGCCTCTCAAGGTACATGGTCCTCTAGAATTTTTAGTTTTCTGTGGATGATAAGTCTTTGAATTATATTACTTATAATGATGATAACCCTTTACTTAAGTTATTTTAAACAAATAATGTTTGAGTTAATGGGTAGGTATAATTGGAATTGCAGATAATCTATTTTCTAAAGGAACAGAGAGGTATGGCACCTTAAACAAATGTATTACTTAAATGCCTACTCCACTAGGCAGTTATAAGCGAATACAACATCCAACTTAAGTGAATACAACATCCAACCGAATATCTCAGATAACATGGTAATTCTGACTGGTCAGAAAACTTAATTTTTGCTAACTACATTATTTTCTTTTCTGAATCTGAAAGGCAGATCTAAACAGTGTACTGCTTTCAGTGTGAAAGTTGAGACTCATGAAAAAAATTATTAAGAAAGAACCATCTAACCAACATTGTGTATTCAATTTAAAGAACTCAGCATATTTCCTCCATAACTACTAAAGCATATACTACAGGAAGAACAATAAAGAAAAATGCTTGCAAATCACTGTCTCTCAGAAACACAAGGTACAAAATGAAAATATATGCAGGGAAACACCAGCTACCCTTTTACTCTAGTAACTGTGTCCAATTTCCTTGGCCCAGAGGCAATAATTTTAACAAATTCTTATATTTTCTTCCTGAGATACTGTATACACATTCAAGCAAGCATATATGTACACACAATATACATATCATGTACAAAACAAAAATTTTAAAAATTCTACATACTTTGTTCTGCACTTTTACAAAAATTTACTATATTTTGAAAACCAATCCATTCCCTATCACTATATACAGAGCTACTTCATTCTTTTTAATGGATGGCTGCATTCTATTTCATTGGATGGGTATATTATAATTTATTTAATAGATATTTAGGCTATTTCGGATCTTCTGCTATCAATGACAAGAAGCCCTATACTTAACTCATCTCTCACGAATGTATGTAAAATGCAGGATACATTTCTAGAAGGAAAAGTGTCTGAGTATATAATTAGAACTATTCGCCATAAAGTTTATATCTTATATACTTGTAATGAATGTCAGTTTCACCACACTCTTTTCAAAAAGATGTTAAAACTTGTGATCTTTGTTAACCTGGTTTTTGAAAAATGGTTTCCCATCACAGTTTTCTCTTTAAAGCCCCCAAGATGCATGTTTGTCTTCACAGACCACAAAACTAGAGAAAAAGTGAAAAGCAATCTTTACAACACATGAAAATCAAAACTTTAATTCATTATCTTAAGTGTTTATCAAATTGTGATTGTGCAATGTGATGATCAGTCCTAGATCCAAACAAAAGTTAATGAAATCTCTAGTGAGATTTAGTAATAAGGCCATTTGTCAGGTCAGTCTTATTTGACACAATTATGGCCTTTTAAAATGTAGATTTAAGTCACATTCAAATAATAATTACCCATTAGAAACCAAGAGTGGTAAAGATCCATCTTTTGCCTAGAGTTTACAAACATATATAAAAACTTTATTAAAACTCAAAGGAAGCCAAAAGGGAGGGGAAATTATATTGTAACACTCATAAAGCATGTTTTAATATAATTTCTTCAATCACTGACTGACCGACTCTTGACCTAATGATTTTAAAATCTTTGGGCCTAAGATTCCTCATCTATTAACCTGAATTTACTGTGACTCATCCAGAGAAGAGAGGCATTCTACTAACTTACTGAACAAGAGACCTTTATTTAGAACACTAGGTTTTCTATACAGCTTGAGATACACTCTCCAAAAAATTTTTAGTAAAACCCATACTTCTTACCTATACCAAGGTATAATTAAGTTTTCTTCCATGAAAGACTCTCTGACTATATTTTGTTCATAGTTTTAATCAATCCCAATGCCAAACACATTCTTAACTAGAGTTTCAATATTTGCTTCATATTATGTTATTGGTCAGTACTGTTATGTTGTTTTTGTGAGTACTTAAGACATTTCAAACATCTAAGGTTAATAACAAACTATTAAAAAGCAGTTGAGCCAAAAATTAGCAAGATTCTCTTTATTGTTTGATTGTATTATAAAGTATTCTAATTTCTTACAATTTTTCTGATAACAACAGAATAGTTTCAGTGGGAACAGTGGAGATATTCCTGAAAAGTCACTGTCTTTCATATATACTGATGACAGAAATGATATACTCTTTTGGCACTAATCTTACTCTACCTTGAATTACAGTAATTAATGTACTTATCTGAGTAACGACCTTGCCTTACTCATCTTTGTATTCCTGACAGCATCTTTCTATCAAAATTATCTTTCATATAGACGGTACTAAATAAAATAAAATAAATAAAATCTCTTAACCATTATGATAATTCCAAAAGGGACAAAAAAGCCAAATTGATGAAAATTTCAAACTTTTGGAAAACATCTTAAGTGTGAATGATAGTTAGCCTTTGCCATTATCAGGAATACAATCAAAATAACTCATATTGGATATCAAAAGGAGTAACAGAAGTTTGGCATAAGGCTGTCTCTACTTTTCAGACATAGCCATGACCAGAGTGCTGGCTATATCTGAGGGAATGAGAATTTAAAAAAAAGGAAAAGGAAAAGGAAAAGGAAAAGGAAAAGGAAAAGGAAAAGGGAAGGGAAGGGAAGGGAAGGGAAGGGAAGGGAAGGGAATATCTGGGGAAATGATAATTTAAAAAAAAGGAAAAGGAAAATGAAAAGGAAAAGGAAAATGAAAAGGAAAAGTAAAGGGAAGGGAAGGGAAGGGAAGGGAAGGGAAGGGAAGGGAATGGAAGGGAAGGGAAAGATAAAGAAAGAGAAAGAGAGAGAGAAAGACAGAAAGAGAAAGAAAGATTAAATAAATCAGCTGGTGCTGGTTAAACTTCAAAATGGAAAAGTACTCAAGTATAAATAAAAGTATATCATGCTTTATTTGAGCATTCATATTAACAAATAAACTTATTTTTTAGGTTGGCAGAAATGATTCTAAATGAGATTCTTTTGCATACAATGCAAAATCAACTTTTATTGTTGGTAACATCTGCCATAACAAAAATACTAACAGCCTGCCTGTATAGTAAAAACACTGAGCACTGAGTTAAGGTAGAAAAACTCACTGATAACGAATAGTTATTGCATTTGCTTTATACTCACTTTTAATCTGTATGAAAAGTCTACTGGAAAGGCTATTTGAGAATTTGAAAGTGCACTCCACTTTAAAACATACACATACACACACTCAAACGCATACACACACTAAAGAAGGAAAGTACTTTTTTATTTTCACATAGATGTCTTTTAAGACATCTTGTATACTGCCCAAGCTATTCAATTAAATAGGCAAAACAGGGTAGGGGCAGTTTAACATAAGTTAAACCACAATTAAAGTTAGGATTCAAACATGGTAAGAAATCTCTATCCAAATTCTCAAATAACAGCATTTCTTATATTCCAATTAACAAATTAACATTAGCTGCTTAGTAAACCCAACTAAAGAATGACTGGAGTAACCCATAAACAAAGGTATCTGGGTAAAGAAAAATATAAAACAACATCTATTTAAACATTTGTAAAGTGTTTAGCACTGGGACGGTACTGAGCAAGGTTAATAGATATTTTTAAATCTAGGTCTTGGCTAGGGTTCTGATAACAAAAAAGTGATTATAGAGCTGCTTCTCAAAGGTCCATTTAATAGGGAGTTTTAGCTCTTCACAGGACTAATGCTAAGATTTTATTACTGCTTCTCTTTCAAAATCATTTTTTCTGATAATAGGGAAACTAAGTTCTTATTGGTTATAATTATATTTTAATACATTACTTCATTTCTCAGGCAGACACATCCTCCACTTTAAAGATAAATTATTCTAACAGCACGTGTTAAGGGCTGAATTGTATCCCTGCCCTAATTCCTTGGACTTCCAAATGTGACCGTATTTGGAGACAGGGTTTTCACAGAGGTAATTTACAAGTAAGTGTAAATGAGGTCACTAAGGTGGGACACAATCCAATATGACTGGTGTTCTTATAAGAAGAGGAAATCTGGACATAGGCACAGAAGGAAGGTGATATGAAGAAAAATGAAGAAGACAACCGTCTATAATTCAAGGAGAGAGGCTTGGAACAGATTCTTCCCTCAGAAGGAGGCAATTCTGCTGATCTCTTTATCTTGGACTTCTCTCCAGAACTGAGATAAATAAATTTGTCTAAAGAATGACTAGGTTACTCTAGTCATTCTTTAGTTGGGTTTACTAAGCAGCTAATGTTAATTTGTTAATTGGAATATAAGAAATGCTGTTATTTGAGAATTTGGATAGAGATTTCTTACCATGTTTGAATCCTAACTTTAATTGTGGTTTAACTTGTTATGTTAAACTGCCCCTTCCCTTTTTTGCCTAGCCCTTCTTTGATACTCTGTTATATCAGCCCTAGCAAAGTAATACAGCAGGTGTTTCATCATTTACCATTTTTACAAAAGAAGTTCTAGTGAAACTGCAGGGAATCCATATAGGGAAAAAAGCGATCAATATATGTGCTATCACCACAGAATTTTGTCTTCTGAGCAAAATCTCAGAATGAGTCCCTATATCCTGAGTAAAATCCACACTAAATAATTCTAGCCGCCACTGAAGCAAGGCTTTTGGGTAGAATGTTATGTGGCAGGAAGAGAAAAGGTCTTGGTCAGACAAGTTTGCTTCCTCTTCCCTCTCATTTTTCTTCAAGTTGACTGAGGCTATCTTAGTACTTGAGCTTTGGTAAGCAGAACGACACATCTTCAGGTAATAGATATTGCATGTGTTATAAGTTTAATTCAAGAGATAAATACGATGGTATATAAAAACTGTTAGGTGTCTCTTAACAGTAAATAGTAGTAAATAATTTTAAAAAGTACACGTGATATACTAATAATTAAGTTTCACGCTGACATTCAGATAATTTTTTGCATCTTTTTGTGCAGTTTAGATCCCCAAACTATGTAGGGACTAGCTATGTGTGAGATGAGACTAGAGTAGTCTTTTTAAAAATACCTATTGTGGTTTTTTTAAATCTTAAAAGCATCCAAAATACTTTGAAAATATATATTCAAGTGCAATGACTTTAAGAATCCTTACCAGCAAGCCTACAGAGGAAGTATACAAATTTTAAAAATCAACAACCATATGCATTACTGAGTTAACAGAAAGACATTTTTCTGTTTTCTGAATATTCAAGTAAGCACTACAATAGATAAATTTTGTGAGTGATTTTACTACCAAATGAAATAAAAGTATTTTCTAACATGTTTATTAGGGTCATTACACAGTCTGGTCAATCATTGTTCTCTTCACTTCTCTTGGTTTAGGCATCCCTGAATTAACTGCACTTACTTTATTAGAATGTCTTTCTCAAAGGCATACTGCTATGCTTGGAATCAAACTTTACAGCACGTAAGTAATTTAATTAAAATACATTTTTCCGGCATTACTCCTTAGTACTTATTCTGAAAAGGTATTAAATATAAAATTTCTTCATTTCATTATTTTAAAAAAGTACATGTGATATACTAATAATTTTTAAAAAGTATATGTGGTATACTAATAATTTTTAAAAAGTATAGTGGTTGGCATTCACAGAAATTAATTTGGCAGATTCAATTGAATTTTCCTAATATGTTCTTTCTTTTTATCTAGTTCCTATTCCAAAAGGGAAGTATGAATGTTGACATTCATAAAAATAGTTAATCTTCTTCAATCAATGACTTATTTTAAAAAACATATATGGAATACCTAGATATTACCCATTTTAGGATATTTCAATGCTTCATCATAAATATCATATACATATTAAAAATAAGTAGGACAATTAAAAAGTAGGTTTAGGTTTCCGGGTTAAGATGGCGAATTATGTACACGCATTTAATTTCAATCCCTCCTGAAACCCTACCAAACACTATGTCAGGAAAATTCTTTAGAAAGAAAAATATTTTAGAAGGATAGGAAAAAAAGGAGAAGAAATAGAAAAATCATTTGCATTTTGAAAGTTAGAAAGGAAATGGATTGGTGGTAAATGACTTAGATCAGAGAAAACTAATTCCAGGCTGAGATAAAAAGAAACTGAGAACCAACCCATTTTAACACCACAGAATCTTTAAAAGGCTTAAGAACTGGCAGTATCAGGTAACATTGAGAACTGAGGGTAAAGGGAATAGAGGGCTAAAAGGAAGAAAGATGTCAGTGACAGCCGTTTAAGAAAAAATCAGATCCCTCAATCCCTTGCATGACTCCATGTACTGAAGATGAAGAGATAAGCCATCTTAGAAGTATATTCTCTGGAAAGTTTAAAACAGAGGGTCTCATCATAAGTAAGTTTAAAACTTCTGGGTCTCATCATCATATCCAAAGCAAACCAGGAAAATTAAGTGACTATATACATACTAATATCTAAAGGCAGAGAATTTAGCCTTCTTTACTCCCCCACCCCCACTTGGTACCCAGAATCATTATAAACAGATCCTTACCATACAGACAGGAGGCTGATCCTTACCCAGAGAAAGTAACAAATCAGACAGATTCTAGTACTGGAGTTTCACCCACAGTCTTCCCAGATCACCATACAATAAAGTTCAAAATAGACAAACCCTATCCATGAACTTGGAACTTCCAATCAGCATTTCAGTTTCCTTCTCAATCAGAAGCAACCAGCCTGGGATTATTTGGTATCTGTAGAAAGCTTCTAACTTAAAAAGTAAGAGTCTATGAACAAATAGACAAAAGGAAAAGAATAACAAGTAGAAAATAAACTATTAAGAGAGACTGAAACCTTAACAAAACCAAAACTTATATACTCGAAATAGGACATTTCACCCATGAAACAAAAACAGATGCTATTTAAAAAAAAAAAAAATTGGTAGGAATCTTAAAAGAAAAGTTGAGGAATACTTTTTAGAAAATTAGAAATTGTAAATAGAACAAAAACACAGAGAAACAGAAAACAGGAGGAAAAAATTAGAGAACCAGAAGAAAAATGAAGAATCAACATCCATTTTTAAGACAAAATAGAAAAAAATGGAGAGAAAGCTATAATAATGGTGGGGGATGGGGGGCGCAAACAAACAAATAAGACTGAAAAAAATCTCCCAGGGCTGAGGAAGTAAACTGCCAGATTAAAAGGGCCTATGTTTATCAATGGATGAAAATAGACCCATACAAAGAAACATCACAGCAAAATTTCAGAACATTTGGAGATAAAAAGAAGATTCTACAAGCTTCCAGGAAGAAAAGTAAAAAGAGACATAAAAGGATCAGGAAACAGAACATCAGGCTGTTGGCTTGGAAGCTTTTAAACATAATGATACATCTTGAAAATAGTGAAGAAAATTTATTTCTAAGCTAGAGTTAGACACCAGACAAACTATCATCCAGGAAGACCAAAAAATTTCTCTCTCAAGTACCTTATCTCAAGAAGCTAATTCAGAATGTGCTCCACCAAACGGCAGAGTAAACTTAGAAAACATGGATGTAGAAAACGAATGTGCTGACACATTAACAGGGAATAAGGCAACCTCAATGAATACAGTAAGAGTCCAGGATTACAACTGTGCAACAGACCTAGAGGGTAATCAATCTACACTGGAACACTGTGATATAAGAAACAGGTATGTTGAGGTCTATTGTCAATAAGATCTCTGCCTCTGTAACTTCTTTAGCTTGAGGGCAGAATTCCTGGGTATAAGTCTAATATGTACTTGGCTAGTCTTGGTCATGTGGTTATGGAGCTCATGTCTCTGCTGTGCTGCATATATGTCAATCATTCTGCTTTGACTTACTCCTGAGAAATAATTAGGGGTAAATCAGAATTAGAATTATCAGGCAGAGAGTAGTCCTTTTCCCTCTGACTATACTCTGGTGGGGCATCTACTATTCTAGTCTACAATAAAGGCCTATCAGATACTTCAGTGGCAGTAAACAGGACTCACACCATCACTCATCATTATTCCCTTTATGAGTAAGTCATGACCCCTCCCCCTCCAAAAGGGACTGGGAAGCCACACAATGACCTAGAAACTGTTCTGCTTATATCTACTTCTGGAAGCTTTCATCCAATGATGGCAATATACACTTCACCACACAGAGTTAAGTCTGCCTTTGTGACTCAGTTTTTGAAAACTAAACACTAACTGTTTATGGATAAATACTTGGGTCATAAAGTTATAAAGAAAAGCAAGAGATTGATAACACAAAATTCAAAACAGTTACCTGTTTTGGGATGGGGATAGACGAAGAAATGCAACTGGGGTGGGAAACACTGAGAAACATTGGTAATGATGTACTTTTCAACCTGAGTGGCAGCTAAAAAGTAGCTTTTTACATTTTATTATGTAAATTCATGTAAAATAAAGTATTTTGTAAATATGTTTTATACATGTTTTTATTTTTTATAGTGCATTTCACAATTTAAAAAAGAGGTTTATGTTTTCTGAACTAGCAACTATATGAACCATAGAAATAAAAAACTTTTCTGTTAAGTTCACCCAGAGATGCTCAAGGTAGGCTTCTCCCCAAAATGCAAAGATTGTTCTAGGAAAGTAACTCACTACATTAATATGTTAAAGGAGAAAAATATATGGTTATCTCATTACATACAGAAAAGCATTTAATGAAATTGAATAATCATTTATGAACTAGAAAAAAGTCGATATAACGACAAAAAATTTCTTAACCTTATTAATAAATGATATCGATGTAAATTTTAGACCTAATATCACTTTTAATGATTAAAAAAGAGCTGAGGTTTCCAACTATAATGCCTCCACAATAGTTAACAGGGTTGTAGTGTCCCTGATTTTGATTTTTTTAGCTTTTGAGGCAGGTGGGCAGTGCCTAAGGCAATGGGAAACCCAATTACAAGCTGCCACCTTAGTTTACTTCGATGTGCTATACGAATGTTACATTTTTCTATATTTGCCATGACATGAACAAGGTTGAGAAGGCAGTGGTGACTCATAATAATTATCTATTTCTAATTTTGAAAGTTACTGCAAACCATTTTCTCATCGAGGTTAGTATTCTCTTTACCATCAAGAATGATACAACGATGCAGGCATAAACATGCCTGCTATAATCATCTGTATCCAACATTGACCTATATGTTTTAGTCAACACAGGAGACAAAAGGAAATTTTGGAAAAAAGTATAAGCTTTGGGAAAGAAGCAGCAAAATGGTCATCGGGCAAAAAGTCCAACATAATTTATAGTTAAACCATTAGAACACTGTTCAGAAAGTCTACTGAACAAAACGATCACTACAAAACCATATCTCTATACCTGAGTATCTATAATAAAATATAGCAAAAAAAATTTTATTCATAATAGCAAATAACATAGTACTATACTATAAGATTACAGGAATTAGTCAACAAAAGAGTTGCAAGACGTTTTCTGGAAAAATACTGTAAACTCTTAAAGCATAAGCGCCTAAATAAATAGACATACACCATTCATTTTGGAAAGGCAAAACAGACAATTTCTCTGAATTAATATATATGATCAATATAATTCCAATCGAAAATCTCAAAGAAATTCTTTCTTCTACGTATCAAGCTAAGCTTGAAAACTGCAAAGAATAGCCATGATGGAACTTAAGACAACAAAACAGAGGCACCTGCCTCATCAGGTAACAAGACTTATAATAAACCTACAATATTTAAGATAGTGTTCTACTGGTTAAAGAAAGACAATTGGAACAGATGACAGAGATCAGAAAGAGTTATTTGTTAAGAAAATATGTCATTTAAAAAAGGTTGCATTACATATCTGTGGGAAAGGGATGGATTATGGATTATTTAATAAATGTAGCTTAGAAAATTAATATACCACTTGGGAAAATTATGATCTTTACCCTCACAAAATACATGAAATTTACTTGATAAATGGACTACTCTAAAATCTGAAACTTTTACTCACTAAAATTTACTAACACATGTAAAAGATGAGCTACTGGGAGATGATATATATAATATACAACCAATAAAGGATCAGTATCTAGAATGTGAAAAAAATCCTATAAATCAATCTTTTGAAAGAGACATCCTTCTACCGAACAATGGATAAAAAATATTAAACAAGTGACTGAAAAAAGAGGAGGCCTAAAGGGTCATCAAATTTATGAAAAAAAAGCTCAATTTTACTGATTATCAAATAAGCACAAATGAAAACAAGATACTATTTTATGAGATTAGCAGCAATTATAAAGACTGACATACTAAATGTTGATGTGTAAAAAGAGAAACTCTCAAAAAGAGCTGATGGGAAATACATGAAAACAATGCCCCTGGAGAGCATTTTGGCAATGTCTAATAAAGTAAATATATCCTAAACTAAACAATTCCACTTCTAGAAATATATCCTCGAAAATTCTCACTGTACACCACAGAAATAAGTACAAAAATGTTTGCTACAAATTGTTTCCAATAGAAAAAAATAAGAAGCAATCTAAAAGTTATTCATAGGCGTATGGATAAATACATTTGACAGAATCATGTAACTGAATACTATGTAAGTTAAAATAAATAAACTAAAACTACTAAATCGCAAAAACAAAGTTAAACTGAAAAAGCAAATTGCAGAATGGTATATACAGTATGCCAAGCTTAAAACATGCAAAACAATATCACATATTGTTTATGAATGCCTATGTATATAGCCACAGACAGAAGCACATACAAGAATAAGAAACAACAAATTTAGATAATGATCACCTAGGATTAGGGAGAAGTACATGAGGAACACTTTTATTTCCAATATAAAAGACTTGGAGCAACTATGGCAAACCATTAAGATAAAGCTGTATGGTATGAACATAAGATTACATTAGTTACTGACCTTATTTACTAAATGGTACTATTACATAAATTTTTCATTCTGATTTTAAGAAACCCTGAATTATTAAGCCATATCTGTTAAAAGTCAGGTAAAGTTTAATTCTTTAACAACAACAAAAAGCAAACAAAATTGATCACAATAGGGAATATTCTCAATCTCACACTGATTGACTCCAGATAATCTAAATATTAAACCTATTTATACACCAGGGAATATCAAAACCCTAAGAAATGTGAATAGAATTAATCTAATCTGAGCTAAAAAAAATTATTAGCTCTATGAAGAAATCTAAATAAAATATCTTTTTACAAAGAGTAAACAATATATTTAAAGAATAAACTTTTAAAAAACTGTTATGATATATATTTTAAATGTTGTAAGAAATGGAAATGTGACGTACAAAATTTAGCGGAAAGTTTTCTACATGCCTTGTACAGTATTTTACAATATTATCAATTCCTAAATTTTCTCTTTTCTTCCATTCTCCTTATACTTAATTCTTATAATAATTAATCACTTCCTTAAGAAAAAAACTCAGACAGTAATTTACTTCTCTTACACCACCTTTTCTACCTCATGGCATTTCAGAATGACTTATAGGATTGAAAACCTAAAAACTCAGACTGCAGAAAAGGAAGCCAAGAATATTGTCTCCTAAAATGAGTACAGCTGACCCCTAAACAATGGTTTAAGGATGGAGACCTGCACAAGACTAAAAACTCTGTGTAAAACTTCTGACTCACCCAAAACTTAGTTGTCCCTTGCTATCCAAAAGGAGTTAATTTTAGGTCTCTGTGTATACCAAAATCCACAGATGCTGAAATTCTATTTATAAAATGGCACAGATGAACGAAGATAAGTCAGCCCTCCTCATGTAGGAACTCCCAACTACAAGTCAAAAACAGTACTGAAGAGGAATTTTCCACTCAAATAGCTAACCTTGTAATCAGCTTTGTTCTGCTTCTGTAGACATGCTTGCCACATAGGTGGAAGGGCAGGGTGACCTCAAGATCAACTGAAGACCTCACCCTTCCCTTTCCTTGTTCTGTTTAGATAACAGACGTATTGTCTTTGCTTGTTAAGCCCTATAAAAGTAAGGTTACCCCTGAGCTCGGGGCCCAGATCTTCAGAGGGCTAGCTCTTCTGGGACCACCGGAGTAACAAACCTCAGTTCTCTAACTCTCCAAGTGGTGCTTGGTTTCTTGTTGTTTTGATTTTTCTGCAACAGTATGTAGCTAGTTATTTTTTTAAATCTATGTATAAGTGGAGCCACATAGTTCAAATTCATGTTGTTCACAGGGGCAACTGTATAATAAACATGATGACTGTTTTATAAGTGCTTTTTAAATCCACCTCCCTCCCATTTCCTATTAGCATAAGCATTCTTTTAAGGTGGTTTGGTAAGACACAAGGAGTACAAATAAACTTCTAGTGCTAAACTGACATAGTGTTTAAATAGCAGTTTTGCAATTTATGGTATATGACAAAGAGAAGTTATTTAAGGCCTCTGAACATACTACACATTTAAAAAAGAAAGAAAGTTATAGAGATTAAAGAAAAAAAATAAAATTATTTAGGAATGAAGGAGGGGGAAAGGGGTAGGGTTTGTTTGTGGAAAGGTGCGCCTTTGACAATATCCAAAGACAAAAATCAAATTACTGGTAATGTGCCTCATACCTAGTTCATAAAGTAACTATAAGGATGTACTTATTTATTGTTATTTCATTTTTAATATAACATGAAAACCCATTCACAAAACAAAAACTATATGGACAGTTAATTTTAGAAGATAATGCCAAACTATTTTATAAAATTGTTCCATCATTTTACACTCTCACCAAGAAAGTAAAAAATAGTCCAAGGATTTGCACTTTCTCAAACACTTGATATTGTTACATTTCAAAATTTGTCAATAATTATTTTGTAAAATATTATCTCTTAATGTGGTCTTTCTGGATCACTAATGATGCTGAATACCTCTTAATGTGATTATTAGCCATCTAGTTGTCCCCTTTTTATGAAATGCCTGTCTATGCACTGATTCCAGCTTCTTTCTCCTCCTTAGTCTGTTTATGCATTACTTATTAATTTGTGTTATAAAATAGACTCAATTATTTACAGGCATTTTTAGATGATGAAAAATTAACCACATAACAGGTTATCTATTTTTATTAAACAAGAAATTCTAAGTCTTGTTTTAAAAAATGTTCCCTGCTTCATAGCCTAAATTTTTGCCTTTATATTTGAAGTTTTAAATTTGTTTTTGAAACTGAAATGTGTACCCATTAGATTCTTATGCTCCCCATCTAATTAATGTATATATTTGGGAACAATCCAATTTCATCTTCTTTTACAAGGATATCATCTTTTCCCCAGTTGAATATAATGAAGTTTCCCCTTCCCCAACTGATCTAAAGTTTTATCTCTGTCATAAATCAAAATTCTACCACATGCTTAGTTCTGTTTGGGGAATATCTATTCTACTGCATTGGTCAACTTGTCTATTCCTGTGTCAAATGCCATACTGTTTTAATTACTCAAGCTTCATAGCAGTCTTGATGTTTGGTAGGGAAAATGAACAGCTACATCTGGTATTCTTCCATAAAGTATCTTATTCTTAGTCTTCATTTTTCCAAATAAAATTAGTCACTTTATCAACTTGCAAGAAAAACACCACTAGGTTTTTGACCAAAACTGCATTTTATTTATAAGTTAATTTGGTGCCGAACTGACATTAAGTGTTCCTGTAAACATAGTATGAAAGTTTTATAATTTCTTCTATAAAGGTCTTGTACATTTATTGTTATATTCCAAAGTACTTGTCTTTGATTATCTGATATTATAAAATGGAATCTCCCATTTAATTATGCTTTATAGTTAACTAGTCCTGAGATATAATGAAAGTGACTTTATATCTTATATTTATCTGTAATTTTCTTTTCTTAAAATGTCTTTGGTTTCAGTGTCTGGGAAATATGACGCTCATAAAATAAGTTGGAAGTGTTCTCTCCTACTCTATTTTCTGAAAGTGCTTTGTGTAGGCCTAGTATTATTTCTTTCTAAAATATGTCTGATAGAATTCATCAGTGAGACAACTTATTGAAAATAATTTATCTGGGACAATAGTTTTCTTTGTGGGAAATTCTCTCATTAAATATTAAATTTTCTTTAATAAATGTAGGTTAATTCAAGTAAACTCTCTTTTTAATAGTCACTCTGATTCCCACAGTGTGGATTTATTATAAATTATTCAAATAATCCCCTTTGGATAGACATTTAGGTGATTTCTGCTATAATTTAGATTAGCCACAGAGATACATTTTTACATCTATATTCTGGGTCAGCAAACTGGTCCACAGGCCAAATCTGGATTTTTTTTTAAATTTTCAATTACAGTTGACATTCAGTATTATATTAGTTTCTTGTGTACAGCATGGTGATACTTATATAACTTAGAAAGTGATCACCCCAGTAAGTCTGCTACCCACCTGACGCCATACATCGTTATTACAATATTACTGACTATATTCTCTATGCTGTACTTTACATCCCCGTGACTATTTTTTAACTGCCAATTTCTACTTCGTAATGCCTTTGCCTTTTTCACCCAGTCTCTCAACCCCCCTCCCATCTAGCAACCATCAGTTTATTCTCTGTATCTATGAGTCCATTTGTTTTGTTCATTTATTTTGCTCTTTGGATTCCACATATAAGTGAAATCATATGGTATTTGTCTTTTCCTTGTCTTATTTCACTTAGCGTAATACCCTCCAGGACCATCCATGTTGTAGCAAATGCTAAGATTTCATTCTTTGATATGGCTGAGTAATAGTCTAATGTATATATGTACTACATCTTTATCCAGTCGTCTTTTGACTATTGTAAAGAATGCTGCAATGAACATAGGATGTATATACCTTTTCAAATTAGTGTTTTGGGTTTCTTCCAGACGTAGAATTACATAATCTGATTACGATGTGCCTTGCTGTGTCATAAAATAGTTCTATTTTTAATTTATTGAAGAATCTCCACAGTGTTTGCCATAGTGGCTGAACCAATATGCAACCCTATCAACTCAAGTAAACTCTTCCTGAGTAAAGTTTAGAGTTTGTGTCATCAAGGAATTTGCCTATTTCAAGAAAGTAATGTAATCTATTAGCATAAAGTTCATTAATTCTCCTTATCCTTCAATGATGTAGATCTCTACTGAATCCTTCTTTCATTCTTTATATTAATGTATATATTCTATCTTCTTAATCAGGCTTGAGTTTATCAATTCCATTGATCTTTTCAAAGAACCAGCTTGATTTCACTAAATCTTTATTATGTTTTTTTAATTCATTGATTTCTGCCTGTATCTTTATTTTCTTACTGTAAATTTAATTTTTTTTTTTTTTTTTTAAGATTCTCAACATCTAGCCTCTTAGGTCACTGATTTTGGTCCTTTCTTCCTTTCACATATAAGCATTTCAAGTTTTAAGTTTCCTACTAAGTACTGACATCCATGTGGCATCTCACAAAATTTGTTTTTTCATTCAGTTCAAAACACTTTCTAAATTTCCTTGTGACTTTGCTTTTTGAGTCACTGATTTAGAAGTGTTTAATTTCTATATATTTCCAGATTTTCCCAGCTATTATTGATCTCTAATTTAATTTCTAGCTAGAAAATGAGTCTATAGTCTACTGATTGCTTGTTCTAAAGTGTACTTTTTCTGATATTAATATATTCACTCCACCTTCATTTTTATTAGTGCTTGTAGAAGCTATCTTTTTTCTCACTCACCTTTTAGCCCTGTCATTAATAAAAATTCCACAGCATGCTCAGTGTTTTTATATTCAATGTGGTTTGCTCCTAGATGGCATACAGTTGGCATTTACTTTAGCTCCCATCTAACAGTTTTTACCTTTTAATTGGGGTGGTTTGGACAGTTTATATTTATTGTAAATATTAATTTTTTAGGTTTAAGTCTACCATCTGACTATTTGATTTGTATGTGTCCATTTATTCTTTTTTACTCTCTAGGGGCAAGTATTCATTTTTATCTTCACTAATGACTTCGTTATGACATGTCCTTACTATTCTCAATGTTCCTCTAGAGTTTACAATATAGCATCATTAACTTATTTTAGTCTACCTTCAAATAATATACCACTTCATCTATAACATAGGATTCTTAAAACAGTATACCATTCCTTCCTCCTGTCCTTTGTCCTAATGTTACTAAAACACTTTAAATTTACATACTAGTAAACCAAAAGCAAATTATTTTTGCATTAAATTGTCAATGAACTTTTAAATAAATTAAAAAACTGAAAAAAAAAAACTAAAGAAGTTAATAAAATCTCCTGTTTTCGAACAAATTAATCATTTGTGACAGGATTCATTCCTTTGTATAGATTCAAGTTCTCATCTGGTATCATTTTTCTTGTGCCAAAAGACCCTTAACATTTCTTGTAGTTCATATCTGCTAATAACAAATCCACTCAGCTTCTGTTTCCTTGAATAAGCCTATACTTATCTTTACTTTGAAGGTTTTGCTTTCTGTATAAAGAATTCTAGGTTGAGAGTTTTCATTCAGTACATTAAAGATGGCATTTCATTGCCTTTTGGCTTGAAAACTGTCTGCCAAGAAGTTTGCAGTCATGTTCCTCTGGATATAATGTGTCTTTATGCACTTGCTTCTTAGTATTTTCTCCTTATCACTGATCTTCAGAATCTGATTACGATGTGCCTTGCTACATGACTTGTGGACTTTTTTTTCTTAGTGTGTTTATCTTGTGATTTTTTAAGCTTTTTGAATCTGCCTGTTTAGAATGTTCTTCCAAATATGTAAAGTTTTTCGACATCATTTCATTTAGGACTTTTGCTGACTACCTCTCCTTGTTGAAACTCCAATTATGCATATGTTAGAACATTTCATATCATTCCACAGATCATCAAGACTATTATTTTTCCCGTCTTTTATCTCTGCACTGTTTTGCAGTTTTTATCATTAAAGTCATTGATCTTTTTATTTCCATGTGTAATGTTATTAAACCCATCCAGTGAATTTTTCATTTTGTTACTATATATGTCATCTCTAAATGTTCACTTCTGTTTAGATATTATATTTCTCCTGTTTGTTTTCCTTTAAATCCCTGTATAGATTGAGCATATTTATAATACTGTTTTAATGTCTTTGTCTGCCACTTCCTTCATTTATGTAGTCATTGCATCTGTTTTTATTGACATTTGGCCTGCTTGAAGTGTCTGCTACTGTTCCACAAAGTATAGGAACTGAGAATACAGAACCAAAAATTCTTATATAAATTGGACATTGCTGAAACATCAATGCTTATGATTTCTTATTATGTATAAATGTTAGAACCGAAACTGATTGGAAATATTTATGAAGTGATCTGTCAACAGAGATACCTTGAAAAGTCTTGAAAAAGACTTTTAATCCACAGTTAGTACAGACTATTTTCTCTATTCTTTGGTCTCAGCTACAGTTTCTTCTAAGAAAGAAAAAAAACTTTACCAAGACATTTCATACATCACTTTCAACAATTTTTAAATTTGTCTGCTCATTTCAGTGCTTCATCTGAAGCTATTTTTAATGTGAGAATTTATGTAGCAAACTTCTGAGACAAATATGCATGAAAACATTTTTTATTACATCTTTATATTTGAATGACAGTTTGGCAGGGTAAAATATTTCAAGTTCTTTCTCTTCAAACATTTATAAATACTAAAAGTATTTATAAATACTTTAAATACTTTTAGTATTTATAAATGCATTTTTTCCTTGCATTCAGAGTCACTGTTAAAAAAGTATGATATCAATCTCATTCTCTGTCATTTTTTTGTGACCTATTTCCCATATCTGGAAAGTTTTTTTTTTTTTGGAGGGGGGTTAATTTTTTCAATTACAGTGGACATTCAATATTATCTTAATTTCAGGTGTACAGCATAGTGGTTAGACATTTATATAACTTATGTGATCAATGTGATAAATCTAGTACCCACCTTATACCATATAGTCAATATTACAGTATCGACTATACTCTCTATGCTGTATTTTACATCACCACGACTATTTTGTAACTGCCAGTTTCTACATCTTAATCTCTTCATATATTTCACCTGACTCCACAATGCACTCCTCTCTGTCAAACATCATTTGTTCTCTGTATTTATGAGTGTTTTGTTTTTTAAAATTCTACAAATAGGGGAAATCATACAGTATTTGTCTTTGACTTATTTCACTTAGGATAATACCCTCTAGGTCTATCCATGTTGTAGCAAATGGTAAAGTTTCATTTCTTTTTATGGCCAAGTAATATTTCATTGTATATGAGTATCACATCTTCTTTATTCAATTGTCTATGCTGATGAACACTTAGGTTGCTTCCAAATCTTGGTTATGGTAAATAATGCTGCAATGAACATAGGAATGCTTCTATCTTTTCAAGTTAGTATTTTGGATTTCTTTGGAAAAACACCCAAAAGTGGGGTTGCTGGGTCACATGTAGGTTTACTTTTAATTTTTTTTTTTTTTTTTGGAGAAATCTCCATACTGTTTTCATAATGGCTCCAGCAATTTAGAATCCTACCAGCAGTGTACGAGGGTTCCTTTTTCTCCACAACCTTACCAACACTTGTTGTTTGTTGATTTATTGATGATAGCCATTCTGGTAGGTGTGAGGTGATGGCTTATTGTGGTTTTAATTTGCATTTCTTTGACTAGTAACATTAAGCATCTTTTCAATAGACCATCTGTATGTCTTCTTCAGAGAAATGCAAATTAAATGCAAATTCGCTTTTTAATTGGATTTTTTTTAGTGTTAAGTTGTATGAACTCTTTATATATATTGGATATTAACCCCTTATTGAATGTATCACTGGCAAATATCTCCTCCCATTCAGTAGGCTGTTTTTTCGTTCTGTTGATGGTTTCATTTCCTGTAAAAATCCTTTTTATTTTGATGTAGTTCCACTTGTTCATTTTTGCTTTTGTTTCCCTTGTTCGAAGAGGTAGACCTGAAAAAAATATTACTAAAAGCAATGTCAGTGAATTTACTGCCTATGTTTTTTTCTAGTTTTATGATATCAAGTTTTACATGTCTTTAATTTCGAGTTTATTCTTGTATATGGTATAAGAAAATGTTCTGGTTTCATTTTTTTGCATGTATCTGTCCAGTTTTCCCAACACCATTTATTAAATAGACTGTCTTTATCCTATTGTATATTCTTGCCTCCTTTGTAATGGATTAATTGACCATACAGGCCTGGGTTTATTTAATAGAGAGCCTGGCATCTCTGCTCTGTTTCATTAATCTGTGTGTCTGTTTTAATGCTAGTGCTGATGTTTTGCTTACTATACTCTTGTAGTATAGTTTGATATCATATATTGTGATACCTCCAACTTTGTTCTTCCTTCTTGGGATTGCTTTGGCTGTTCAAGGGCATTTGTGGTACTATATATATTTTAGGATAATTCGATCTAGTACTGTGAAAAATGCCATAGGTTATTTTCATAGGAATAGCATTGCATCTATAGATTGCTTTGGTTATATGGACATTAATAATGTCAATTCTTCCTGTCCATGAGCATAATGCATGCTTTCATTTGTATCTTCTTCAATTTCAATGTCTGATAATTTTCTGAGTACAGATATTTTACCTCCTTAAATTTATTCCCAGGTATTTTATTTTTGATGCAACTGCAAATGGGATTTTTAAAAATTTCTCTGACAGTCTGTCCTTAGTGTATAAAAATGTAACTTATTTCTGAATATTAATTTTTTATCTTGCTACTTTTACTGAATTCATTTATCCATTCTAGTAATTTCTTGGTGGAATCTTTAAAATTAGCTCTATATAGAGAGCATCATGCTATCTGAAAATAATGAGAGTTTTATTACTTTCTTTCCAATTTGGATGTTATTTCTTTTTATTACTGTGGCTAGGACTTCCAATAATGTGTTGAATAAAAGTGGTGAAAGTGGACATTTCTGTCTTGCTCCTGATCTTAAGGAAAATGTTCTTAGTTTTTCATTGTTATATTTGCTATGGGTTTGTCATATATGGCTTTTATTATGTTGAGGTATGTTTCTTCTATTCTCACTTTGCTGAGAGTTTTATCATATAAATGGATGCTGGATTTTGTCGAATGCTTTTTCTTGATCAATTGATATGATCATATAACTTCATCCTTCATTTTGTTTGTGTGGTGTATTCATGTTAACTGATTTGACATTGAATCAAACTTGCGTCCCCAAAATAAATGCCACTTGATCATGGTGTATGGTTTTTTTAATGTATTGCTAAATTCGGTTTGCGAATATTTTGTTAAATATTTTTGCATCTATGTTCATCAGCGATATTGGTCTGTAACTTTCTTTGTAATGTCTTTGTATGGTTTACGAAACAGGTTAATGCTTGCTTTGTAAAATGAGCTTAGGAACCTTCCCTCCTTGAATTTTCTGGAATATTTCGAGAAGAATAGGTGTTAATTCCTCCTTTAATGTTTGGTAAAATTCATATGATCCAGGACTTTCAGCTTTTTGATTTCTAATTCAATTTTGTTAGTACTTATTAGTCTAAGATTTTCTGTTTCTTCTTGATTCAGTTTTGGAAAATTGTATGTTTCTAAAAATTTATCTATTTCTTCTAGGCTGTCCAATTAGTTGGCATACAATTGTTTGTAGTATTTTCTTATAATTCTCTGTATTTCTGAATACAAATTTCTTTGTATTCATTTGTTACTTCTCTTTCATTTCCGATTTTATTATTTTGGGGCCTTTTTTTCCTTGATGAGTCTGGATAAAGGTTTATCAATTCTGTGTATCTTTTCAAAGGACCAGCTCCTGGTTTCATTGATCTTTTGTACTTTTTAAATTCTATTTCATCCCACTCTGATCTTTATTATGTCCTTCCTTTTACTTACATTGGACTTTGTTCTACTTTTTCTGGTTCCTTTAGGTGTAAGGTTAGATTGTTTGAAATTTTTCTTGTTTCTTGAGGTGGGCCTGTATTGCTATGAATTTCCCTCTTAGAACTGCTGTGGCTATATCCCATAAATTTTAGTGTTGTCATTGTTTTCATTTTCATTTGTCTCAGGATATCTTTTGATTTCTTCCTTGATCTCGTTGTTAACCCATTCATTGTTTAGCAGTATGTTATTTAGCTGCCATGTGTTTTGCTTGTTATATCTTTTTTCTTGTAACTGATTTCTAGTTTTATACTATTGTGGTTGTAGAAGATTGCTTGATAGGATTTCAGTCCTCTTAAATTGAGACTTTTCTGTGGCCTAAAATGTGGTCTATCCTAGAAAATGTTCCATGTGTGCTTGAAAAGAATGTATATTCCGCTGCTTTGGGGAGAAATGTTTTAAAAATATTAATTAAATTCATCTGGTCTAATAAGTCATTTAAGGCCTCTGTTTCATTGTTGATCTTCTGTCTTTATGATTTACTCAATGATGTCAATGGGGTGTTAATGTTCCCTACAATTACTGTATTACTCTCAATCTCTCACTTAACATCTATCAATATATGCTTTATGTTTAGGTGCTCCTATATTGGATGCATACGTTTACAAGGCTTATATTCTCTTGTTGGATTGACTCCTGTATCATTAAGAAACGTAATTTACTTCTTGTTATAGCCTTTATTTTAAAGTCTACTTTGTCTAATATAAATATTGCTACACCAGCTTTTCGTTTCCATTTACATGAAATATCTTTTCCATCCCTTTACTTCCAGTCTGTGTATATCTTTCAATCTGAAGTGGGTCTCTTGTAGACAGCATATATATGGTTTTATTCTTAGCTATCCAAATACCCTAACTTTTGATTGGAACATTTAATCCATTTACATTTAAAGTGATTATGATTAGGTATGTAGTTATTGCCATTATATTATTCATATTTATATTTTTATTTTTCCCCTTCTTCTTAAAGAAGCCCTTTAACATTTCTTGTACTACTGGTTTGGTAGTGATAACTCCTTTAGCTTTTCTTGTCTGGGAAGCTAATCTCTTTCTTGATTCTAAATAAAAGACTTGCTAGGTAGACTATGGCTGGTGTTTGGTCCTTGCTTTTCATAGTTTTGAATATTTCATGCCTATCCATTCTGGCCTGCAAAGTTTCTGTTGGTAAACCAGCTGACAGTCTTATGGGAGATCCCCTGTATGTAACTGCTTTTCTCTCACAGCTTTTAAGATTTTCTCTTAGTCTTTAACCTCTGGAACTTTAAGTCTGATGTGTCTTAGTGTGGGCCTCCTTGGGTTGACTTACTTTGGGACTCTATGTGCTTCCTGGATTTGTGTGTCTATTTCCTTTGCCAGGACAGGGATGTTTTCTATCGTTATTTCTTTAAATAGGTTTTCACTCCCTTGCTCTCTCTTCTTTTGGTAACCCTATGATATAAATGTTGTTACACTTGATATTGTCCCAGAGGTCCGTTAAACTATCCTCCATTTTTAAAAATTATTTTTTATTTTTGCTGTTCTGATTGGTTGTTTCCCACTACCCCGTCTTCCAAATTGCTGAATCTCTGCTTTATCTAATCACTTGTTGATTCCTCTACTGTATTCTTCATTTTTACTGGTTCTTTTTTTATGGTTTCTATTCATTTGTGAAAGATCTAAGTTCATGTATTCCTCCCCCTAAGTTCATTATAACAAGTGTTTTGAACTCTGTACCTGGAAGATTGCTTGGTTCCACTTCATTAATTTTTCGTCTGGATTTTTATTCTGTTCTTTCATTTATGACATGTCTTTATTTTGGCTGCCTCCCTGTGTCTGTTTCTATATATGTAGATCTGCTATGTCTTTCAGTATAGGCAGGGTGGCCTTATGTATATATCCTGTAGGGCCCAGTGACACAGTTTCCTTCATCATCTGAGCTGGTGCTCCAAGGGTGTGGCTATGATTAGTGCTGGCCTTGGGGCCACTTAGCAAGAGGTACAGGGCATGCTGAGGCCAGCCACTGCTTTTGGGGGGTTTGTGGACTATTGAGATATTACAGGAAAGTCCACAGCATGGACTGAGGCCAGCTGCTTTTGTGGAACCACTGCTGAAAGGGGTTCAGGCTAGTGTACAAGTTGCCTGGGGCAGGGTTTCAGGGAATCACCATGGTGAGTAGGGCAGTGTTAGCCAGGTTAATGGAGAGTTAGATTTGGCACCTGCTTGTATCTGCAGGCTAGGTTTGGGGAGGGCTCAACAAAGGAAAAATGGCACCTGCCCACACATTAGTCTCAGAGAGAGCTGCCGCTCCAGCCCTAGACCTGAAGCAAGCAATTCAGTTCCTCCCCATATGTCCCTGGTGCTTTTCTAGCCAGTGCTCCTTTGCTTGAGCTTAGGGGAAGTATCTGTAAGTCTGTACTTGGGTCCTTTAAGTGAATGCCTGAGTCTGCAGCAACCCTCATTCTCACCAAGATGGGATGGAATCCTCACTGATTTTCACAGCCAGATGTTGTGGAGACTCCTCTTCCTAGTACTGGTGGTCTGGGCTAGGGAGTCCAGTGTGGGCTGGGACCCCTTGCTCCTCAGGAGGGACTTTTGCAGCCAAAATATCCCTCCCAATTCTCAATCATCACACATCGGTATAGGACCAGTCTGTTTTGTGTCTCCACACCTCCTATCAGTCTCCACATGGCTTCATCATATCCTTAGTTATAGTTCTGTTCAGCTAGTCTTAAAGTGGTTCTGAAGGATGGTCGCTCTGTAATTTAGTTGTAATTCTGATGTTGTCGCAGGAGGAGGCAAGCACAGCATTTACCTCCTCTGTCATCTTGTCTAAAACTTCTGCAATATTTTAAATTTTCTTTCTCTTTGGTAGTTTTACATTTAGGTTTAATGTGTGTTGTAGATTTCTCTCTCTCCCTTTTCTCTTTGTGCATCCTTTTTTACCTGAAAATACTCATCCATCCCTCCCTCCTTCTCTCTATATGTAATTCTGGAAAACTCATTCCCTTATTTCTTCAACACACATACACACACACATGTGTATATCTTACTGTTAAAATGTATAGGTGAAACTTACTGCATTTCGTTAACCAATGTCACCATAAAAAAATGAATGAAAAAAAAATCCCTATCATCTGAATGTTAGTAACTTTGTTTTCCGTATCTCTTGAGATTTCTGTCCTATTTTCTCTTTCATTATCTTTTCCTCCTTTTAGTCTGTGAGAATATTTCACTCTAATTTCCCAATGAACTATTTTGTTCTTCAGATAGATTCATGCTGTTATATATCCTATTTCTGCACTCATTTCAGCTATTATGTTTTTGATATTGAATAATTCTTTTTTTCTCTTTCATGTTTCCTTGTTTCATATTTTTCTTCTTCAATTTTTTATTAGCATATTAGGATAATTTTACATTCTTTAGCTATTTATGTATTTCTACTAATGAAATCCCTAACCTATTATTTATCTTTTCTTTAGAAGGTCTTAGTATTTTGGCCTGTATGCTAAGCAATGTTTATGGGTAAAGGCCAGGCCATAGTCTCTGTTTGACTCAGTGAGCTCAGGATATTGAGGTGAAAAACACCTAAGGTGGAGGGTTCCAAGCAGCAGAAAAATATAGTCAGTCTTCTTTTCCAAAAAAACAAACAAAACAAAACAAAACAATTCCTTGTGAAGGTTGCTTCACTCTTTGTTCAGATGGAAAATATGAAAGAAAGATCCTCCTCAGTGTATAATGTACAAGGCATCTGGTGGGGATGAAGTAGGGAAGCAATAGTCCATACTGCGCATCCCCCTCAGAAGCAAAGGACACCCTCCTGATTTGACTTCCTGAAAATACCTGGACCAGAGTTCTGAGACACTGCAGGTATGGAGAGGTTAGGCAACTTTGATTCAAAGTAGAAAAGCAACAGCAGAACCTCAACAGTTCTTTTCCTATTTTTTTCCTCAAATAGCCAATGCAGGCTGCCTCCAGCCCCCAAACAAAGCTTCCATCCCACACACCAATTCAAAACAGCCGTCTTCCACCATAATAGAAATTTCTTACTATGTGTTCTGAACACTTAGTTTTCCTTAATAATTCTGCTGAAGCTGATCTTGGGTGAGGGAGCCAACAGTCATACTACTTGAACATCTTTTTTAGGATCTTAACCAGTACATTCTTTTTTAATGATAAAATATTTTCTATCTCTGAGTATATTAGAGAATTTTTTCCCCTAAAGTCTTCAAAATTGTTCCTTGTAATTTCTTGGGTCTCATTTTTTTCTGTATGTTCTCTCTCACGTTGGGAGGGTCTCCTCAAATGTTGAGTACTCCTTGGCTATGAATTTATATAAAAGAAATAAAAGCTCTAACTAGAAAATGAGTGGGTGTCCACTTCACTGAAGGATGATTAGGTAAAGTGTTGATTGTTTTAGCGAAGAACTCTCAAATGTCAAGAGTATTTTTTTCTCTGGGAAAAATAATTTCTACAGGAAGAAACTTCCTTCCAATCTCTTACTTACAAAGAATATGTCAGCTTGCAGAATTCTGGAAGTGAGGCAGAGAAAATAACACTGGAGGAAAGGAGTCTCACTACTTAGTACGAAGATTTTAAAGTTGCTAGATTATAGACAACAAATTACAAGGATTTAAAGTCAACATAGATTAGTGTTTCCTAACCTTTTATATGTATTGGAACTTACAAATGGCTAAGTTTGTCACAGCACGGCTTAGAAACATATTAACTGTTTTTATATCCACTCGTAAATACTGGTGCGAGATCCTTAACAGACAAGAAGGACTCTGAAAAATATTTTATATATATGAAAAATTCACATATAAATGAAAAGCACATAATACTGGGAAAAGAACAGAGAGAATAGTATAGAATAGAAATGGCTAATTGGGCTAGCCCAAGCAGAACTGGAATAAGAAAGTGAGTCAAAGAGGTAAGTAGAGAAAAATGCACTCATAGCCACAAAGGACAGATACCAAAACCACAACATAGAGAAAGCTTGCTGGCTACAACAAACTAATTAAGCCTAGAGATAGATAGCACTGGTGGGTCCTGAAGCACAAGTTGGAAAACAATATTAGTCATAAAACAGAAACCTTATCTACTACCTACCTAAAGCCATGATGAGTGCCTTTATCCTGGTAAAAAGACCAAGATGCATAGTCTAATTCTCATTGTTACAAACTCAGAAATCTGTTTTTGTAAGCACACTAAGACTCCATCTTCCTCTTAGGGCCAGACTTACTAATCAAGCTCATTGATAGTGACACATAAACCAGAATGCAAATATATTATTTTAAAATGATCAATATTAGCTGTCAATTAATGTGCAATGCATGGATTAGCACAATCTTTTCCTTAAGAAGGCCATTAAAAAATTAAATTATAATGAAAATACTACTTGGTAAAGATGAATGATGGAAAATAGAAATAATCAGCCACAAGAGAATAGGGCATCCTCTACTGCAGACAGTGCTTGAATGGGCAATGCCAATTCTGGGCTCCTTGTACTTATTTATCCCCTTTTCCATATATAGAGCATAAATTGAATCTCTCTTTTCTTCCCTTCCAATCTCTAAATAGGGGCAAATACAACTGATTAGATAGATATCTGCTTACTAAATTCCATTTTAGATCCATCTCTCAAATCTCTAAAGTATTTGACAGTTAATTTACTCTATAACTACAATTAATATACACAAAAATATTTCATTTATTCCAGAGACAGCTAAGCATAAGCCTTGTTGGAATGAACTTTATTTAGTTTAAATCTCAGAGTACTATCATATTTTCAAGTTTTAGGGGGTATATATAAGTTGTCCTCATATCAGTCCAATATGTCTTAATACACGTATTCTATGTAAATCAACAGACGTATACAATTCCATGAATATTTACTGTATAGCCTATACATATTACCTGTTAAATGTGTCATAGCACAGCTGTTTACTGAATTATGAAAAAATATTTTAAATGACAACAGTAATATATAGGAAGGCAAAAATGCAAGTATGAGCATTATATGCCCCAGGACAACCAAAGCAACATATTTTATGTAGTGAAGGACCCAGAAGAGAACAGGGAACATGAATAGGTGACAGCTAGAAAAGGAATTTTGTAATTGACAGAGAAGGGTACTAGGTAGAAATCTGAAGGTTTCTGAGCAGTGTAATAACACAGTGAAAGTCATGTTTAAAGAAAATTAAACATGACAGCCATTGGTTAGGAATCAGTACTATTATGAAGTCATTTCTATAAATTCAGAGATGAAATACTGGGTTAGAATGGTGGAGGTTAGAAGCAGGGGTAGAGAACTGGAGACTAAGCATATTCCATAAAAATACCAGAGAGCCTCCAACCTGAAAAGGGACAAATTTTTTAAGAATATAAAAATAATATCTGGAGTTAAGACATATCTCTACAAAAAGATACTTCATCTTCATTCTACTATAATGCTTCATGAATTTAAGTGTCTAGAAAACTATCATATGCTGTAACTCAATTTCTAAAAGGATGGAACAAATGGAAAATTACTTCATTGCCATTAGATGGACACATATAGATGGATAGACAAGAGATAGATATGTATACATACATATACATGTGTGTGTATTCCCAAGCACCTAAAGTCTTTTAGTACTTTAGAAAAATTTTGTGCTATATATATACCTCCAAATTACAAATAAGGACAAAAGCTCATAAAAGGTAAATAACTTGGCCTAAATCACAAAGTAAGTTAAGATCTAGTGGAAGACTCCAAGTTTCAGATTTTCATTTTGCTGTCAATGCTCTTTAAACGAAGTTGCTTTAAAAAAAAGTATTCCAAAGTTTTATTTTTTTAAAAGTAATGAAAATACTACCTGAGATATCTAGGCAAACACCAACAAACAGATGTGAGTAGACTAGGGAAAAAAGTGGCAGTATGTTGCTAACTCTTGATTTTGTGCATATTTGAATATTTTCTGTAATAAAAAATAAGAAAAAATACAGAAAAAAGATTGTCCTAAATTTATTACAAATATATAGACATTTTCATAAATGACAAATAATATATTTATGAACATGTGTGAAGTGCTGGCTTTATTTCTAAAGTTTTATTGGTGAGGGCTTAATGCCATAGCTGTTTTGCATTAGATATAATTTTTTATTTATAAAATTGAAATCATCAACATAAGTATATAAATGAATATGGGAATAATTTTCATCTAAAACCTAATGCTATCCCTTTTAGACTATATAGTTCTTGAGGGCACTGATCCAGATCTTTACATCTTTCCATTCCAAATACATAACATGTACTTAGCATATAACATAATCTAATAAAGGTCTAATAAATAGAATACTACCAAAATATCTAATCCAGTTTGAGATATACTTTAACTTTGCTAAAAAGAGGGTTGTTTTAATTTAATTAATTTGAGGCACTGATTTTGGTTACGTTTAAGAAATTTAAATAAATAATATGTAAAACACATATTTTAATTACATTTCACAAGATTTAGGATTCTAAGCATTTTCTATTTATAGATGAAAACCTGTTAACCTTAAAAATAAATATTTTAAAATAATGAAATAAGTTTTTAATACGGTTTTTAAAGGTAAGACACAATATCTATACTCTTTCCTGAATAGGAGAAAGGTAAAATACTGCTGCTAGAAATTTCTCCCAAAGGATGAATTTCACTGAGCTCACTGACTGCACAGTAAAACTTGTTGTCATCTATTGGTAATTATGGGGCAGAAACCAAAGAGCATCAACCACACAATTATCTTCCTATAAAAATGAAGAAATGCTTTTTGACAATCTCTTTATTTCAACACTTACTATTTTGTCTTAAGGGATTTTCTTTAATCACTTCACCTTGATGTCATTTTTAGTTAAATTTTGGATATTTAAATACTGTAACTTTTTTCTGTAAAATTAAAGATAGAAAGTTTTCTGTAGCCAGGTACCAAAATAAAACCACAAAGTTGTTTCTCAAGACAACTAAAGAAGTCAAATGTATTACAATCAAAGACTATTGTTTACTAACAAAAAGCAAAAGAAGAACTTAAGTGATTCATGGCACCCTTAAATAACTTTCAGAGACTGTACTGACCGAAGACTATTGTCACAGAATACATTAAATGCTGACCAAAGAAGAGGTTCTAGGCATATTCCATTACTGTGTAGTGTATACCACCTTTTCAGCACCATTAAATGTGATTTATTGGCATCAAAGGTTTTGATCAATGTAGGAGAATTACAACATGGTCTTGCTTATTCCTTCTGAATATAAATTTGTGTTCAAACAAGTTTAAAAAAGACTGAAACTCTTTTTAGGGGTAGGAAAGACATCTAATTTGGTTTTCACTTTAATAAATCAAACTTAATTTTATGTTATTTAAGTTATAACAGTAATAAACACAGCTTAATATAACCTATAATTACATATGCTAAAAGAACAATTTGAGTATTTTTTTAATAGCGATTTTTTTGATTTTTTTTTAATATCTTGTTCCCTAGCTAAGAAGTTCCAGTCCTTCACAAAAAGAACTGACCCAGAAAATGGAGACTACCTCACAGGGGATAAGGTCAGACACAGCAGTCTGACAAAATGTCTCTGAATGTTGCTATCAGAGATTGTTGTTCTAGGTAGCTTCAATCTTGATAATAAAATCTGGATACCCTATTCAAAAATGGTGATGGATCTAGGAGTGGGATCAAAGGAATGCAAGAAAGATCTTTGCATTAGTATATAAAGCTAAATATACAACTTGATGTTGTTAAAGGAAATGGCTTCAAATACAGTTCCTCTTAAAAACTGGCATTTTCATTGTGATATGCAATTTGAACCATTATACTTGTTTTTAAAAAAATTCCTATCAGATAAAAATATTTAAAAACCATCTTAACATCTTTATTAACCATATTAAGAATGAAATAAAATCTAGGCATCTGGGTTTATGTAACTATGTACTTATCAAGTTACAGATTGCTATATAATGCCTTTCGATTTCATTTTTAAAATTTTATATGATATTATGGAACTGCACATGTGCCTCTAAAATTTTAAATCTCAGTAATATTTGCTTTGGTTATATTTCAAACCTCATCTAGGAATTTAAGAGTTCTGAATCACTGCTCTTCCCAGACAAGAAATCTGGAAGAAAAGGCAACTTTATGTGTTGCAGCAGGGCAGAGAAGAATAGAAAGTATGTTAAGAAAAAATATGAAAGAAAATAAGCTTTGGAAGAATGTGCCTCTGAAACTGGGAAATGAATCCTGAGAAGGCTGGAAAAAAACTTCTAAGGTTTTTAATAGCCTTCTTTTAATTATCCATAGATCTCTGGATAAATGAATATCCTAAAAATAAGGAGAGAAAGAGCCAAGAACTAAATTCTATGTAATATGCTATAAAACAAAGTAAAGCAATGTTATTTTCAAAGCTATCTACCAAGATTTCAATCCTAACCACAGATTTGTTCATTTTTCATTGACTTTCACATCTCAATACCTAGAGCTATTTCCTGGGATCCTTTAAAAAAATCTAATGCTCAAATAAAAAAAAAGAATAAAAAACTTTATCTGAATAATGTTTAAAATACAATGGACAAATATCATAAAAGTTCTCAGCACTATGTTTCATCAGAGTGTTATCATGGCTCTTTAGTTTCACACAAATCTTTTATTAGGATACGTTGAGAACCACACACAAGAACCCCACAATAAAAGAATACAAATATGGAGGATCTTGGCTAAGAAAATCTAATTCCTAATTAATGTCCATGGTACTATATGAGAACCTTCTCGATTTCCAAATCTTTCAGGGTGAGATCTTTTGTAATGTTATAGAAATCCTTTGTACTGTTATAGAAAATCCATGATAATTCTTTATAGTTACCCCCTTACAGTAGCAACCCTGTACCCTGAAGCATCCTCATGTGGGTTCCCTCATTCTTCTTAACCACATGAGTAACAGCAAGAAGATGGGCTAGGAAGAAAGTATACTTAGTGATATTCTGTGTGTCTTATTACTACAGCAAAGAAACACTTCACATTTACAAAATATTTGATAATCTAAAAAACTCTCCGCATTCATTATCCTACTCAAACATAATGACTTCAAGATGAAACTGGGACAAGTGAACGAGGTTAAATGACATTTACACTTGTATAAGGTTTATAAAAGAGAGTTGACACTAAAATCCATTTTAGCTGACAACTAACACAGTGTCCCTTCTATATAGGCAAAAATTCAAGAACAAAAAAAAAATAATAAAAACAAATTATAATAAAAACAATAATAAAAAAACAATAATAAATTATAATAAAAACAATAATAAAAAATAATAAAAACAAAAAATAATAAAAACAAATTAAAGAGTTTATATCTGGAGCTCTCTAGAGCAGATATGAATATAATCTGGATTTTAGGAATTTTTAAGGTTATTCAGATTAAAATTTAAGTATGTACCACCTAGACAGACGCAAATGTAGTGACACCATTTTAGAAAGCTTAGGGCTGACTACACATGCTACACAGATTGCATAAACTTTAAAAATTTGAGTAGTCAAACATCTGTCGATTTTTTAGCTTTTGATTAAGTTTAATTCTCTACCTTTTGTAGTAGGACAAGGTTCTTTTCCTTCCCACAATGAAGATGTGAGAATGGACAAATGTATTTCCTTCATTCCAATGTTGCCTCCTTGCTTAGAGGAGGAAAAAAAAAGAACAAAAACCTAGTCTATACTTTCATTAGCATTCTCTTTGAGCAGATACATAAATCACTTTAATAATGGCCTAACAGATCTAGGTAGCCCAATGGGAAGAAGATGGTACTATATATACCAAAGCAAAGGAGTAATATGGGAGAATTGCTAAAACATAATGCGCTCAGTATTTGTTATTCTCTTGATTTGCCCAGCTTATGAAACTCTTTCTTATGTTTGGGGAAACCTCTATTTTTTCAAGCATCTCTCACTATAAAAAACTGGAAAATGCAAATATATTCCAAACTCCTTAGCAGCTGAGAGCTATCAATCAGGCAAATCTGCCCCAGAATTTGAATCTGAAGCCAATGTTAAGAAGCAAGGGACGAGTAAACTCAATGTTGGCAAGAGTGCTGAAACATCTTCATTTGCTTTCCAGAGGCAGTGATGGTCCTACATTATAAGTGTAACCATGTGATTTATTGTACAAACTGGGATACTTGAGAGTGAAATGAACTATTAACAATTGCCAAGGAAAACCAAGATGCATAGCCATCAATGGTATTGCTGCAGTGACTGTCCAACAGAACCACCTTTGTAGTTTGATTTTGTATGCTGTATGGGTTCCTGCGTAGCCTCCAAGCATGGGTCTCAGGCCTTGCTGGGGAGCTTGTGTTTCAAAGTTCTTTACTGAAGTCTTTTTTCTGCTTAAAATTGACTTGTTTTTAGTTAGTATCATTATTGTAACAAGAAAACCTGGTAAGAAGATCTACAATGAACAGGTACCTACTTAGTACATAAGGGAGAATTATATTTGGTTGCCTAAAGTTCTGCTTGTTATTCAAAACCACTAAAATGAATAAATTATAAAATTTATCCACCACATTTTCTAGTTCTCTAATATTTCAAGATGAACTGTTTCTCTACTATATTTCTCTACTTCAGCATAAGAAAATACCATTGATGTCTCATTTATCTAAGAAAAGTTATATTTTTGGTTAAAAGATATAATGGTTAAATGGAAAGATTTGTCTTTTTTGTAATCAGCTAGAGTGAGGGGAAAGGACAGCTAATTAGCACTCATCCTCTGCTACCATCTTAGTGCTTCTGGTTAATTCTTTCCTCTTGGAAGTTGGGCCAAGAGTCCTACAATATGCTTTGAAGCCTGTCTGAACAGTACACCAAACATATTGGTACTACTGACTCCACTGTGATTCATTTCACATCTCCCCCTCAGGCACTTCATATTCAGAATATTATCACTTTTGTTATTCTGGTTTATTTCTCTGGGATGAAAAGAAACCCTCTCTGCTTTCTCGAGATGCCTTGGTGAGAACATACTTCAGCTCCCAATCACCTAAAATAAGAAAGAAACAAAAAGTGATATAAATCTAGCACGTGTATATCCTAATTTGTATAGGAGTTTTAATTTAGTAGTTCTTAAAATTAATGGGCAAGGGAAACTCCTACCCTAATGTTAAAGAGAAAGATGCCTCTGGCCATATTTAATGAATGTGATTTAGGTACCCTCTCTGCCTCTCCTAAAACCCTTAAGAAAAATTACCTAGGATAACCTTCTCATGTGAAAAAAAAATGATGCAGTAGAGGAGTACACAGGAAATGAAGATAGTTTCTTATCTGTCTAACAAGGCAGTTGCATTTAAACTTTTCCAGGTCCTTTTAGCACAAATATTGTATAACTCTACATTTAATCACTTAACATTACAGTAAATTTTATAAATTAAAAATGTTTGCAATCTTTGAAATGGTAAAACAAAATTTACTCATGAACATGTACAAAAGTTATTAAAAATTCAAATATGTAAACCAAAGTTGTATTCTATTAATGCTCATAAATAGTACTACATTGTACTACAGTGTCAATCCACTTTATGTAATAGCAGACTTAAAAATCACATGAAGAGGAACAATAAAACCTTGGTTTTATCTCTAACAGTGCCACACACATTAGCACTGTAACACTGACCATATCAATCACATAACCTCTAGCAACCTGTAGAGTAATATAAGGACTGTCAAAAATAAATAACAATGGGCATTCTTGTCTTGTTCCCAATATCAGTAAAAAAAATTTTCAATATTTAATTATTAGTTGAAGATTTTTTTAAAACATCTTCGAAACACCATCCTTATAAAACTTCTAAATGCTTAAATGTGCTACAGTATATTCTGTAGTTTACACTGTTAATCAAAGGATTGAAAATCATTCTCCCTACTCTCCTATCACCCCAAATGTGTCAGTTATCATACTTAAACTAATGACATTCAATCAAGTTATACTACCACAGATCTTTAAATAGGGTACACACTGCATATTTACTAAGAGCAAGTCTTTTCTATTTATTGTCACATAATTATTTTAGATAAGCATTTGACTTTAAGTACAATAGAAATACATCCCATAATTGTAAACATTCATCAAGAGCTTCCAGAGTATAATGTGTAATAGAGGTGTCCCAAGAGTCAGCCAAATGTTCCCCACTTTTTGGCTATGGCTGAGATCAAGTTTTAAAGGCAAATTATTATAAACCTTACTTGTACTTCTGTAAGAAAGTAGTTCTGAATATATTTTAGTCAAAAACACCTGAAAGGCATTCTAAAGACTATACTAAGCACCATTTTCACTTACCTAAATATAGAATTAATTCAGTAGTACATGTATGATCATTAGTATCAGAAATTATAAATAACTGTGGTCTCAAGTCCTCTTGTGGATACATATGGGGTACTGAGTTCCAATGATGCTAATAGGAACCAATCATGCATACCAAGGGTAGTAACTCCCCCAGGGCCACATGCAACCATTATGACTGAGGCACAACTATTACTTCTGTCATTGGGTGCTATACAAGCAGATTTAAGGCTGTATTTGGCTATAAAGAGTTTAACCTCCTCTTCAGTATTCTTTCTGAATAGATCACACACAGGACTCAAAAGTCCGTGGGATGGAAGGTGAAAAGTTCCCAATTTTTTAGTACTAGTGTCCATACAATTCATTGTCAGCATATTTACATAGGGAACTGTTCATACTTAAAACCATATTTAAAAATGCAATCATGTTTTTAAAGTTTGATCCTGATTTCTTCAGGATTATTCTCATTTTCATTTTCTGACTTTTGGTCAATTTCACATTTGTCAGAATGTTCACTGCAGTCCTTAGGCAATTCTGATGACCCGAAGGAGAATATAAATTAAAATATTCACTGCCACCCATTTTGGGATAAGCCTGGTTGCAAAAAGAATGGTGTTCCTGGAGTTGAAGGATAACTAGGAAACCTACCAGCTGAGTTGGATAGCTTTCCAAAGCTGAAGCTGGATAAACTTGCTGTAACAATGCTGTTTGTGCAGCTGCATTATGCTGTAATTCTTGCAAGGATGACTGGAGGATTCTGGGAAAACCCAGGAATACCTGGGAGAGACAAAAGGCCTGGAAAAACAGAACTGCCTGCAGCTTGAAGTCTGATGATAAGTCAGCTTGTGCAACAAGAACAGAGTTGAAATTGGAACTATGTGCTGAAGCAAATCCTGGGAGGACAGGAGCTGGTGATGGGGCCATTGTAACAACAGGTAATGGTGTGACCGCTGCAACTGTAGCAGCTGTCTGCAGCACCAGGAATGAAGGGAGAGCAGTGGTAACAATGGGGGTGTTAGAGACAGAAAAGCCAGGGTAGGAGGGATTTGAAGATGGCAGAGGTCCTTGAGTAACTGAAAAAAGTGAGGGGACAGCAGTCAAGTTAAGGGGGAAAGGTGCTGCTGATACTGATGCCGAGACAGAAAGCCCTGAGAGAACAGCTGCTGTAGAACTAGGATGAGGGATAGATGTGGATGAGACAGTTGCAGATAAGGTGACTATTAATGATCCTGGAAGAGATACTGATGGATTAAGAGATGGATTGCCTATTAAAGGGAAATTACTGGTCAAAGAAGTAAAAGGAGGAAGAACAATGAATACTGGAGTGAATGGAGTAGAGGAACCATGTAGTGGAAGGGAAACAGAGGAAAGGGGATTTGAAACATTCAAGGGAGTACTCAAACTGGGAAAACCTGACAATGCAGGATTGAGGCAAGCAGATAAACTGATGGACACTGATGCTGAAGTATATGCATGACCCAGTGTCCCTGACAAACCTAAAGTGCCATGAGGGGGATTCACGGAAAGAGATGGGCCTTTGAAGGCTGAAGGAGTAGGACTCATGGGCTCAGTTTTGATCATAACAAGAATCGTTGTTATAGCAGGAGTAGATGAAATATGCTGGTCTGAATAACTTGGATGGGGGCCATAAAAATGGGTAGCTGAGGAACCAGAGCTAATTGGACCTGAAACTGAAGTTGATGTTGGAGTAGCTAGAGGAGCAACTGGCCACAGGAGATGACAGGCCTGAGAACATGACCAATCCCTGAGTGGAAGATGACCAATCCCTGAGTGGAAGACCCCTGTGGGGCGGAAATGGCTGATGGGACATAGCAATTGTTAAGGGCAAAAGCAGGAGAATATGAGTTGTTATTAGTAAGAGAAGAGAGCGAAGTTAGTCCACTAGTAACAGAAGAGAATAAAGCAGAAGAATTAAGTGGTATTATCTGATGTCAGAAAATCTTTTAAAGCAGACAGAAGATGATTATTTACACTAAGTAGACAAGCAACCCTGGGAGCAGAACCACCGGCAATTACAGGAGGAGTTGGGTGGGACACCCTTTGGGATCCTGGTGTTATGGTCAAGGGGAAACGCGCAAAAACTGACGGCAATGAAGCAGAATTTGGGTTGCTTCAGATGTGGCAGAAAAGGGGAGGCTAGTGAAAGGGGCAAAAGTAGAAGCAAATGTTTCACTGGAAGCAGAAGTAATCCGAGGTGTGGATGTGACCTGAGGGGCTGGGGTAGGAGTGGCAGAAGGACCTGGTAGTGGAACTAGACCAGGAAAAAACTGAAGGAACTGGAGTAGATGCTGTGCTGTGGACAGAGGTGAGAGGTGCAGCCAGCAATGAAGGGGTTCTGATAACTGTTGGATGTGGCGTTGATGTCTGAGGTGTATGAATAGCTGAAGAGACCTGCCCTGGGAACACAGGAAGGATAGTATTCGGCATGTTCAGCCCAGAAATGGTGGCAGCTGCTGATGCTGATGAATAATTTGCTGCCTTCACCAGGGATGCAATAGGGACAGGAGTTGCGACAGGTCCTGAAGGATTAGAACTATGAGGAGAAAGGAGTTGACTTGCTGGGGCAGAATATGTTTGATTCTGTACATGTTTTGACTGATTGGAAAAGTCTTCATTTTTTGTTCCTACTGGATTAGGAGGTGGAGGAAGTATACCTTCAGCTATGACACTGGCTAATGGTACCAGACCTGCATTGTTGTAAGCACTTGGTGTAATAGCTGCCTGTGGCCGGCATGGAGGTATTGGAACAGGTTTATGTGGATTGTATGTTGAAGGAGGGGGTTTAGATGGTCCAAGAATCCATGCAATTATTCCTTTGCCTTCACTGGTACATCCTTCACCATCTTTTTTCAAAGGGGTTCCTGGGAATATTCCATTTATGCGACTAGGTTTTCCTTTGGAATATGGATTTCCTGGGATGGTTCCACAAGAAGATATCATAGCATGAGGAGCTTTGCTATGATATCTTGAAAGTCTGTTCAAGTATTCTCTTGCACCTTTTCTCCTCAGACATATTTATCCTGAATAAATCTTCAATGGGACGAGAATTTTGTGCATCAACAATGTTTGAAACTAACAGGTTCGAGAGCAACTAGTTTGTCTTTACTGAAGGTGAAACAGTTGAGTATACTGACCACTTCTGCTGGGTGAACAGCCACCATTTTATGCTGTAATGCTTTCACTGCCTTCAACTGAGTCTTAGCCCAGGAGAAATATATCAGTAAATCAACCACCTGTTCACTAGAGAAATATCCATGCACATATTCAATTGCTTTTAATTTGTACTCTGTCAAAACAGCCTTTCTAATTTCATCCAGCAGTTTCAAAAGACTTTTTGTCTATCTTCACTACTCTCCCGACATGGTTGTAACAGTTACACTTTCAATTACAAAACGTTCATCCCGGTCAGCTTTATAGCTGAAAAGGAAAAAGACTCTAGGAGCAGGAGAAAGGATGTGAAGAGGTAGACAGCACTTAAAACTTTGCAAAATTTTCTAAAAGTGGAGACTTACAAAACCCTTCAGACTGTCTAGCTTTTTTACATAAAGCTTCAGAACATCTAGGAAGAG